>NC_086173.1:156148817-156451847 GCF_023053635.1 Elgaria multicarinata webbii
TACTTATAGAGAGGGCTTCGTGGTCGGGGAAAAGATCGAGGGAAGCTGTGAGGAGGTGAGCGTTGGTGGATCAGTCTTCTTCTGGGGAAGGGATGAGTGATTCAAGCCCAGAAAGCCAAAATTGAAATTTGTGGCAGTCGTCTCCTCCTCCTGGGTCTGGCAGGATATTTTGGGCTTCTGAATTCTTTACCTTTTCCCCCTTTTAGGACTTAAACCTATGCATGTTCAAACAGAAAAAAAAACCCTTATAATCCAGTGGTTTCCCCCCCTTTCTGAACATGCATAGGATTGCATCCTTAGACTTATTATTATTATTAATAATAATAATAATATTTTTTTAAAAAATGGTATTTTAGCTTTTGTTCCAATGCTTGTAAGCCTCTTATCAAACATGAGTTATGGGGCAGACTTAAAATGTAAGAAAGAAATAGCCTTAAAATGCAATAATGCATGTTCAAATGCATTATTAAAATGCAAGAAATAGCCTTTTAAAATTAAACTGTGTTAAGCAGCCACTAAGGAAAAGATTCACTTTTAAAAACAAGAACTTTAATTATGGAGGATTTCTAGATACTCTGGAAAAATTTCATTGACCGCTGTTTGAGATGGTAAATTGAACAGAAAAGCTGCCAAGTGTGAAAAGTTTATTAAGTTTCCTTCCCTCATGCAGCCAGTGGTATTATGTCCTTGCTTTGACAAACAAACAAGCAAGGGGTAAATTGTATACTGCCCAAGGTTGTAGTATTCAAATTTAATTTGATTAATCATATTGACTTCAAAATTATATTTTCTAACAGTGCAATCCTAAACCTGTTTTGTCAGAAGTCAGTCCCATTGAGCTCAATGGGGCTTACTTCCTACTAAATCTATTTAGGAGCACAGCTTTAAGACTTGTTTTAATTGTCCTTATCCACCCCTGCATGACCAAAACTGGTAGATTATACGCAAAATAAAAACATATATGATCTTACTACAGGACAAGGAGGCAGACTGCTAGAAGAACATTGTACTCTGCTCTTTTTCTTAAGAGAGAGTTTAAACTTCACTCTCCTAACAGTGTGACATAAGTTTTTGTTCCGCTTTCTCTTCATATTCTTATGGATAAATTGCTGGAGGAGAAGGCTATCAATGGCTACAACCCTGATGATTACGTGCTGCCTCCAGTATCAGAGGCAATAAGCCTGTGTACACCATTTGCTGGGGAACATGGGTGGGAGGGTGCTGTTGCACCATGTCCTGCTTGTGGGTCCCTGGCCGTTGGCTGTTGTGTGAACAGAGTGCTGGACTAGATGGACCCTCGGTCTGATCCAGCAAGGCTCTTCTCATGTTCTTAGGCTTAATTCTATTTGGGCCATTTCTCCCCACATGCGTAACATAATAAAAGGAAAACAGAATAGTTCTTGAACAGCTGAATCGATCAAAGTTGGCAATTTGGTGTATGTGTGTGTATGTGCAAGTACCTTGCCTTGCCTAGGGCACAAAATGGTCTGGCACCGGCCCTGTCTACAACAATTCCAAGATCCTTCTCACTTCTAGTATTGCTGAGCCAAGTATTCTCCATCTTGTAACTGTGCATTTGGCTTCTTTTTCCTAGGTGTAGAACTTGGCATTTATCCCTGTTAAACTTCATTCTGTTGTTTTCAGCCCAACACTCCAGCTTATCAAGGTCACTTTGAAGTTTGTTTCTGTCTTCCAGGGGATTAGCTATCCCGCCCAATTTTGTGTCGTCTGCAGATTTGATAAAACATTTCCTGCACCCCCTCGTCCAAATCATTAATAAAAATGTTGAAAAGCTCTATTCCGTTTGCCTCTTCTCAAGAGCTGATTAGATACAAAACAGGGCAGGGCTCCTGCAGCTTTAACTGTTGGGGCGAAGAGGGAATTTCACCAGTTGCTGCAGGCACACAAACAACACCTGCAATACAACTGTTAAACACCTGCAATACGTCTGTTAAAGATGCGGGAGACCTGTCCTCCTTTCCATATGGTCACCCTAATATATAAAGGTTGGCCATAAAATGTGGATCCACAAAAGCAACAGTCCAACAAATTCCTGCTCCCCATCTGATGTCTAGGAAAACCCATAGCCAGCTCTCTGCGCCCTTTTCAAATCCAGTCCCATTCCAGACCCACACATACACCCCCCACACACACCGCCCTATGCTTTCTTCTTTTGTTCTCCCCACAGGCTCAATCTGCACATTCCCTTGGGAATGAAGGGCAAGAGGAAGGTGAGCTCCCTTGCAGAATAACCCAATTTTGCTCATTACTGCGGCTACTCTCCATAACAATACAGCTAAACTTGCCCAACCAGTTCGACTTACCTTATTCGTCTAAACCCCAAACGCAGAACAATAGCTTCAAAGGGAGGCGGAATGGTTTGCTCCTTTCTTCATCCCAGCAACCCTTGGGGCAACCGGAAACCACCGCAGCACTAACTGGGATATCCTCAGGCTCTTCCCATATTCCATGACATGACGCTTCGCTGCGTTGTGGAAAATTCCCACAGCCTTCCTTTCTGCTTCCCTGGCAAAATTAGGCTGGGCCCCTTTAAATCATTAACATGGGACAGGGGATTGAAAATGTCCCTTTCTTGGCAGCCTGGGCTTGCTATATTTTCAATGAAACAGCGCCATCTAGTGACCGAATTATAGCAGTACAGACCTCCATTGGTGGCCTTCTCCTCCAGGAATTGATCCAACCCCCTTTTGAAGCCCTCCAAATGGGTGGCCATCACCGCATCTTGCTGTACTGAATTCCAGTGTTTAACTGCGCTATGTGAAGAAGCAACATACATAAGAAGGGCCATGCTGGATCAGACCAACGGTTCATCTAATCCAGCACTCTGTTCACACAACGGCCGACCAGCCATCGGCCAGGGATGAACAGGCAGGACAGGATGCAACAGCACCCTCCCACCCATGTTCCCCAGCAACTGGTGCACACGGGGTTACTGCCCCGAATACTGGAGATAGCACACAACAACCCTCAGGGCTAGTAGCTGTTGATATCTTTCGCCTCCTCCAGGAATTTATCCACTACCACCCTTTTAAAGCCATCCAAATTGGTGGTGTGGAGGGACCCGAAACAACGGGTCCCTGTGGTTCACTGAGTGGTGGTCACAGACTCTCAAGACACAATTTCTCTCTCTTTAGAAGGTTTATTCAAGCAGCGCTGCAGGGTGACAGTCTCAGAAGACCTGATGAACTGCCCAAGGATTTTAGGAAAGGCTAACATATTTACAGGGTCAGTTCCCCTTAGATACAATGGCAGAACTTTCCCACCAAACATAATACAGCTCTGTAATACAAGAACCAATGAGAAGCAAAGCATTTAGGCATGTACAGAGTTTAAGTACTTCTCTGACTAGAATACACTACATCTATGGGTATTGCAACAGCTACAGGAAATACATCTCCATCTGTTTCTTTTTTCCGGTTATCTTGCCTTGCAGACATCTTACTCCACCCTCCAACTGCTGGAGTGGACACCGCCTGTCTTGTGACATGGTTTCAGCATCAGCTTAATCGTGAAAGCAATTTCAGCATTAAAAATACGTTTTAAAGAAGCAGGAAGCCATGAACTTTATGGTTTATACAGCTAATGATTTATAGAGCTATTTTCCTATACTTATGGGCATAGTCAAAGAACCACCCAGCTTGATTTCCTCAACAGTGGCCATCACTACATCCTGTGGTAGTGAGTTCCATAATTTAACTATGTGCTGTGTGACGAAGGGCTTCCTTTTATTTGTCCTGGATCTCCCATCAATCAGTTTCATGGGATCACCCCACTGGGTTCTATTATTCTGAGGGAGGGAGAAAAATGTCTCCCTATCCGCATTCTCCACACCATGCATAATTTTGTACACCTCTATCATGTCTTCCCATGCCCTCCTTTTTCCAAGCTAAACAATCCCAGTTGATGTAACCTTCCTTCGTAGGGCAGATGCTCCAGCCCCTTAATCATTTTAGTTGCCCCTTTCTGCACTTTTCCCAGCTCTATAATAGCAATGGGCCTGTTCAGAAGACATGCACAGCGAGGAGATTTAAATCTTTATTCTAACAGTCTCCCAGGTGAGCTGCTTTGAATTCCCAGGTGGAGTAATGCTTCCCTATGGCACGGCTGAAACAGGGCAGGTGAGAGAGGATGCCTGTTCTCAACCCCACAAGAACAGGGGCACATTTCTGCCTGTGTTTGGAACGAAGAACCCCAACCAAGGACACTCCATCCCGGATTCTCCTCTTGGCTGTGTGGCTCCTAGAGGCTACAGCGATTTGTTTTCTTCAAGGCAAACTTGGCATTTAGCAATATGTAATTAGCCAGGGTTTGTTTTCGTATGTTTTTGTGGTTTAAAATTGTATGTTTTTGAGATTTAAACATTTTCTATATTGTTTTTAAGTGTTTTTATCCTGTGTAAACCGCCCAGAGAGCTTCGGCTATCGGGTGGTATAAAATGTAATAAATGTAATAAATAAACTGTATTCCTTTATATTAGGTGACTGAGAGGCTATCTATATGTTCTGTAAGCCCCAAGGAGGCTCCGTGGCGGCGCTTTCCAGAGAAACCCCACATATTCCAGCTGGACATCAGGAAAAACTTCCTGACTGTTAGAGCAGTACGACAATGGAATCAGTTACCTAGGGAGGTTGTGGGCTCTCCCTCACTAGAGGCCTTCAAGAGGCAGCTGGACAACCATCTGTCAGGGATGCTTTAGGGTGGATTCCTGCATTGAGCAGGGGGTTGGACTCGATGGCCTTGTAGGCCCCTTCCGGCTCTGCTATTCAATGATTCTATGATATTAAAAGTCGGGGACTTACCCTGACTTCTCAGGATGGAGTGAGGTGAACACGGCCCTTCGGCCGTCTGACCTCGCTCCATCCTCAATGCAGAGGTGTTCCCAGGAGGAAGGCAACCCCTGATTGGTCGCTTTCTGCCCGGGCGGAGGGCGGGCCGGCGAGCCAAATTGCCACCGGAATGCCCCTACACTGCCTTCAGCATTGGGATTAGCCGCGGCCACCCTGCAGCAGCAAAAGAACAGGGTTTTGGAAGAAGCGGTGGCAACTCGGCATCGTCAAGGCTTCCTCCAGCACTAAGAAAGATGGAGGGAAAATTTAGTTTCCTCCTCAGCTGCCTTTTTGTCTTCTAAAAGGCACCTGCCCAGTTCTCTCCAGGCAACAGGCCGTGAACCACCCATCTTCTGACTTGCAAGTAACAGGAGGCTGAGGAGGACCAATGTGGCACAATGGGTCCGCATGTCTGGCTGTTAACCAGAAGGATGGTGGTTCAAGCCCACCCAGGGATGGCTGTGGGTGCTCTACCCTTGACAAGGTGGCCGAGTGGTGAAGGCGATGGACTGCTAATCCATTGTGCTCTGCACGCGTGGGTTCGAATCCCACCCTCATCGACACTTTTCTTCATTGGTTGAAGGCCCTGGGGCCAAAATGTTTGGCTAGCGTCAGCCGGATTCGAATACGGACCACGGGATTGGATAAATTCTGGAGGAGAAGGCTGTCAATGGCTACTAGTCCTGATGGCTATGAGCTGCCTCCAGGATCAGAGGCAGAAAGCCTGTGTGCCTTGCATGACATAAAGGAAGTGTCCCTCTGGGCAGCGCCCACCAAAGTGAGACAACTTGGTAAAAAGAGCTCAACACTCAACACACAGAAACTGTGGGGTTGAACCTAGGACCTTTAGCTCCTCAGAGCAACATTCTCCCAGACGAGATGCTTTTGGCTGCCCACAGAAGGGGGGGGGGAGAATACTTTGTGTCCCCCTTACAAATGAGGCTCAAAAAGGAGAAGAGAGGATGTCCAAACCCCCTCCCACACACACACAAAAAGGATGTTTCTGCCCGGTTTCAACCGGGGACCTTTTGCGTGTGAGGTGAATGTGACAGAAACAGTGTAGTGAGTCATGGCTGCTGCCCTGTGATTGAAAGCACGCTCCATATCTGAGCATGGTGTGAGGTGGAATTTAAAAAAAGAACAATAAGGTACCACCCAAGAAAAGTGTGCCACAGAAAGCCGCTTTGCCTCCCTGAGAAAGCGCAGGTGTGCACAGCTCAGATCCCCCGTTGCAAAAGCAGAGGGTGCTGCAAGCCAAAGCTGCCTTCTCTGAGGCTCGAACTCAGGACCTTCAGATTATGAGACTGACGCGCTGCCTGCTGCACTAAGAAGGCTGCAGGGGGAAGCAGCCTGAGTACCTTTTGCCTGCAAATCCATCCCCACCGTGGCCAGAAGATGACAACTTGATAGGCACTCGACCTCAGGAAAAGTAGGCAGGAAGCAAAAGCCTTCCCCAGCTGGATTTATTTATTTATTTATTTATTTATTACATTTCTATACCGCCCAATAGCCGAAGCTCTCTGGGCGGTTCACAAAAATTAAAACCACAGTAAAACACCCAACAGTTTAAAACACAATTACGAAATACAGTATAAAAAGCGCAACCAGGATAAAACCACACAGCAAAGTTGATATAGGATTAAAATACAGAGTTAAAACAGTAAAATTTAAATTTAAGTTAAAATTAAGTGTTAAAATACTGAGTGAATAAAAAGGTCTTCAGCTGGCGACGAAAGCAGTACAGTGTAGGCGCCAAGCGGACCTCTCTGGGGAGCTCGTTCCACAACCGGGGTGCCACAGCGGAGAAAGCCCTCCTCCTAGTAGCCACCTGCCTCACTTCCTTTGGCAGGGGCTCATGGAGAAGGCCCCCTGTAGATGATCTTAAGGTCCGGGTAGGTACATATGGGAGGAGGCGTTCCTTCAGATAACCTGGCCCCAAACCGTTTAGGGCTTTAAATGTCAATACCAGCACTTTGAATTGGGCCCGGACCTGGACTGGCAGCCAGTGAAGTTGTAAAAGGACTGGCGTAATGTGATCTCGCCGGCCAGTCCCTGTTAATAACCTTGCTGCCCTGTTTTGCACCAGTTGAAGTTTCCGGACCGTTTTCAAAGGCAGCCCCACGTATAACGCATTGCAGTAATCCAAACGAGAGGTTATCAGAGCATGGATAACTGTAGCTAAGCTATCTCTGTCCAGATAAGGGCGCAGCTGGTATATCAGCCTGAGCTGATAAAAGGTGCTCTTTGCCACTGAGTTCACCTGTGCCTCAAGTGACAGTTCTGGATCCAAGAGCACCCCCAAACTACGGACCCGATCCTTTAGGGGGAGTGCAACCCCGTCCAGGACAGGGCAAACATCACCTCGCCGGACAGAAGAACCACCCGCTAACAGTACCTCCGTCTTGTCTGGATTGAGTCTGGATATCGAACCCAGGCTGTGGCAGGGAGAGCATCAAATCCTGACCACTAGACCACCAGGGAGAAAGGTGAAGTAAAAGGGCTTTACAGCCCAGTTTCTCAACATCATCCAATGAATCGAAGCCTCAGAGAAAATCAGCCTCCTCCCATTTGGCCAAAGGACTCCCTCAGAGCAGGCCCAGTGCAAGGCCTTTCGCAGCCTGGGAGGGAAAGAACGCACGCTTCAGCCCAGTGGGGAAAAGGGTTGACAAGGGCGGGATTCGAACCCACACAAAGCAGAGCACAGTGAAATAGCAGTCCATCACCTTCACCACTCGACCACCTCGTCAAGAGTGGGGCACCGACAGCCGTCCCTGGGTGGGCTCAAACCACCATCCTTCTGGTTAAGAGCCAGACGCACTGACCCATTGCACCACAGAGACCTGGGCAGGGCTGCCTCTCGGCCTCCCTTGGCCTGAGGTTTCAGGGCCGGGATGGTTTGGTGACACGTAGATTCACAAGGCACAACACAGCCCTCCTTCCCCCCATCCAGCAGAGTGGCGCAGCGGGAGCGTGCTGGGCCCATAACCCAGAGGTCGATGGATCGAAACCATCCTCTGCTAGGTGGTTGTGACCCTTTGCTTTTGCCTCGGAAACCCCTCAAAGGAAAGAGGGGGCCCTTTCTGCCACAGGCTGGGGTCCTTTAGGCCAAATGTTACTTAAACATTCAGCCTCCTCATTTCCTCTAGCAACAAGCCCAGAACAAGGGACTTACTGCTTTATCCAGAATGCCTCTTAGCCAGGCAGCCCCAGGCCAGACTTCCCTTTGTGAGGGCTAGGGTGACCTGACCCTATGGACAGGGCTCTTGTATGTTTAACAGTTGTGTTGAAAAGGAAATTTCAGTAGGTGTCATTGGTATGCATGCAGCACGGGTGAAATTCCCTCTTCATCACAGCAGTTAAAGTTGCAGGAGCCCTACCCTCTTTTTTATCTGGTCAAGAAGGCAGGGCTCCTGCAGCTTTAACTGTTGAGATGAAGCGGGAATTTCACCAGGTGCTGCATGCATACCAATGACACCTGCTGAAATTCTCTTTTCTATACAACTGTTAAAGATAGAATCATAGAATAGCAGAGTTGGAAGGGGCCTACAAGGCCATCGAGTCCAACCCCCTGCTCAATGCAGGAATCCACCCTAAAGCATCCCTGACAGATGCTTGTCCAGCTGCCTCTTGAAGGCCTCTAGTGTGGGAGAGCCCACAACCTCCCTAGGTAACTGATTCCATTGTCGCACTGCTCTAACAGTCAGGAAGTTTTTTCTGATGTCCAGACAGAATATGGCTTCCTTTAACTTGAGTCCATTATTCCGTGTCCTGCACTCTGGGAGGATCGAGAAGAGATCCTGGCCCTCCTCTGTGTGACAACCTTTTAAATATTTGAAGAGTGCTATCCTGTCTCCCCTCAATCTTCTCTTCTCCAGGCTAAACATGCCCAGTTCTTTCAGTCTCTCTTCGTAGGGCTTTGTTTCCAGACCCCTGATCATCCTGGTTGCCCTCCTCTGAACACGCTTCAGCTTGTCTGCGTCCTTCTTGAATTGCGGAGCCCAGAACTGGACGCAGTACTCTAGATGAGGTCTAACCAGGGCCGAATAGAGAGGAACCAGTACCTCACGTGATTTAGAAGCTATACTTCTATTAATGCAGCCCAAAAGAGCATTTGCCTTTCTTGCAGCCATATCGCACTGTTGGCTCATATTCAGCTTGCGATCTACAACAATTCCAAGATCCTTCTCGTTTGTAGTATTGCTGAGCCAAGTATCCCCCATCTTGTAACTGTGCCTTTGGTTTCTATTTCCTAAATATAGAACTTGGCATTTATACAGGAGCCCGGTCCTCCTTTCCACATGGTCACCCTAAATTTACCTCATTTGTTCAGCACTCCAAAATCCTCGGATAGGAAGCAGTACAGAAATATTGTTAATGAATAAATTGTAAACAAAAGACTTCCCTAACCGGGAATCGAACCCGGGCCGTGGCGGTGAGAGCTTCGAATCCTGACCACTAGACCACCAGGGTTGGGTAAAAATGCTCTGCATTCCTCCACTTCAGATCTGACTGCAGGTGATGCTAATATGGGGGGTGGGGGTGGGGGAAAAGCTTTAGCCACCCTTGGCAACAAGCCTCAGACTAGAAATCATTTGTTCTGCAACTACTGTTTCTCAGACAACCATCCCAGCAGCTACAAGAAAGCGTGTCCTTCAGCAGGCTATGTCTTCTGCCACTCTGAAATGCCCCAACTCTGGGTGGTGTTGGTGGGGAACCCTGGGAGTGCCCACTTCCCTTCAGGCTTCTTGCCAGGGAAAGAAATGGCGCTCCTTCACTGAGTCCGTGGTGTCTGGAGACATCAAGCAAGGTTGCCAAACTTTAGGGTGACCCTATGGAAAGGAGGACCGGGTTTCTGTATCTTTAACTGTTGTATTGAAAAGGGAATGGTATGTATGCAGCACCCGGTGAAATTCCCTCTGCATCACATCAGTTAAAGCTGCAGGAGCCCTGCCTGTCAGGGTATGGATTTTTATTGTCCAGATTTTTGTGACAACCAGAGCTGAGGCAAGTCTTGAGGAAGAGGAAGATTGCATCAGGCTAAGTCATTGCATCAGCCAATGTCAAGGGTTAATTGACAATTGGGATATGGAGTTAATTGATTAATTGAATCATGTGATCTGCTATAGCTGTATATAAAGAGTGTCTGTACAGTTTGTAAACTCTCTCCTGTGTGATGTATTTCTGAACGTGTTACGTTTCGTGAGTATTGATTGTATGTCTTGATCCTGCAAATATCTACCTCAAAGTAAATGTTATATTCGTGTTTACTGAACCTCTTGCAGTGCTTTATTCCTAGTCCTGTGGAGCATTCATATTATTCCTGCTATAAAGCTAACTCAGTATCCTGGAAAAATCAGCTGAAACTCTGCTATCTACAGGCTTTGCTTCCAACTGAGCTGTGTTGAGCCAGAGAAGAGAAGTCAGTAGCTTCTAATAGTTTTTCTCCAAGCGCAGATTGTTTGCATTCCCTGACACTGCCCTCTTTTGTATCTGGTCACTCTAGGCAGGGCTCCTGCAACTTGAACTGTTGTGATGAAGAGGGAGTTTCACCAGGTGCTACCTGCACACAAATGACACCTGCTGAATTTCCCTTTTCTATACAACTGTTAAAGAGACGGGAGGCCAGTCCTCCTTTCCATAGGGTCACCTTAATGGTGCCCGCTGCTCTAAGAAGGCTGATTTTGCTTGAGTCAAATCAAACCCGGCTTGTCCAGAAGACGACACCTTGGCAAGAGCTCGACCTTCCAGAAGTCAGGAAGGAAACAAAAGGCCTTCTTCCCTGGCCGGGAATCGAACCCGGGCCGCGGCGGTGAGAGCGCCGAATCCTGACCACTAGACCACCAGGGAGAAAGGCGAGGCTGAAGCCTTTACAGCCCAGTTTGTCAGCTAATGGTTCAATGCCAAGAGAAACCTCCGCTGGAATGGCACTGCTTCTGCCGGTCAAATGGGACCCCTTGGTGGAAGCACATTGACGTTGCTGAGGTAAATGTGCCGTCCTGACCAGCAGTGACAAGTGTCCTCTAAGCCTTCACGTGATTTGATTTGAGGCACCGAAGGCCTGATTTGTGTAGCCCCAACATCACTGCACTGCAGGATGGCCCCAGAGCCACCAGTTCCATTGGACTCTGGTGCCCAGCTATGGAAGTGGCCAAGTTGGCACAGGAAAATTGTGTTTCTGTAGTGTAGCAGCTATCACGTTTGCCTCATATGCAAAAGGTCCCTGGATCGAAGCTGGGCCCAGTCTCTGTGGCGCAATAGGTCAGCGTGTCTGGCTGTTAACCAGAAGGATGGTGGTTTGAGCCCACCCAGGGATGGCTGTGGGTGCCCCACTCTTGACGAGGTGGCCGAGTGGTGAAGGCGATGGACTGCTAATCCATTGTGCATGCGTGGGTTCGAAGCCCACCCTCGTCGAGCCTTTTCCCTACCGGCAGGAGGCCCTCGGCCGAAACATTTGACTGTCTTTGCTATTTTTAGCGCTCAGAAGGGCAAAAAGCAGAGGAAGGCATGCGCCAGCCAGGACTCGAACCCGGGTCATAAGCTTGGGAACCTCGCATGATGCCTCTACACTACTGGCACAGCTGACGAGGGCCTTGCAAAAGATGACAAGCAGCTCTCCACCTACCTCGATGGGCTCAGGTCCTTCACAGTGGCTGAGGATTTGGGCTACCAAAGGAAAAGCCTCCCATGGGCCTTCTTGGCTGGGAGGCGTTCAGAGCCGAGCAGACCACCGGTCCTGGGCCAATTTTCATAGAAAAGGAGGGGGCTGCCTATTACTCTTTTTAGCACACATAGCATCACCGCCAGTGGCAGGAAGGGACCCCTCTTTCCTTTGCCGGGGGTCAGAGGCAAAAGGAAAAGGCAGCTGCTGCCTAGCAGAGGATGGTTTCGATCCACCGGCCTCTGGGTTATGGGCCCAGCACGCTCCCGCTGCGCCACTCTGCTGGATGGGGGAAGGAGAGCTGTGTTGTGCCTTGTGAATCTACGTGTCACCGAACCATCCCCAGCCCTGAAACCTCAGGCCGACAGGCAGCCCTGCCCAGGTCTCTGTGGCACAAGGGGTCAGCGCGTCTGGCTGTTAACCAGAAGGATGGTGGTACGAGCCCACCCAGGGGCAGCTGAGGGTGCCCCACTCTTGACGAGGTGCCCGAGTGATGAAGGTGATGGACTGCTAATCCACTGTGCTCTGCATCTCACCCTCGTCAAGACTTTTCCCACTGGCAGGAGGCCCTCAGCCAAAACGCTTGGATGTCTTGGTTATCTTTAGCTCCCGGAATGCAAAAGTCAAAGGAAAGCATGCACCGGTCGGGACTTGAACCCGGGTCCCAAGATTAGGAACCTTCCATGATGTCCCTATACTACTGCTACGACTGATGAAGGCCTTGCAGAAGATGGCAAGAGGCTCTTCAGATTCCCTCAGGCGTTCAGATATTTTGTGGCGGGTGAGGGTTTAGCTAGCCCCAAAAAATCTGCCACAGGGCTGCCTAGCCATGAGCAAATCAGGCCGGAGCAGATAAGTGGTTCTAGGTCTTTTGCCAGCAAGAGTCCGGTCAAAAGTGGATCTCTTCCTTCAGACTGAAGGCAGTTCCTGTGGGATGGAACGAGGCAGAAGAGTGATGATTTTGGCTTGCAAACCACGAGGGAGAGATGCATAGCAGACAGCTGAAGTTGGGTTTTTTTTGCCCCAACATGCATCACCTTACACTTGCTGACATTGAACCGCATCTGCCATTTGGACGCCCACTCTCCCAGCTTGGAGAGATCCTTTTGGAGCTCTTCACAATCCTATTGTGTTTTAACAACCTTAAATGATTTGGTGTCGTCAGCAAACTTGGCCCCTTCACTGCTCACTCCTAATTCCAGATCATTTATGAACAAGTTGAAAAGAATTGTTCCCAATACCAATCCCTGTGGGGCCCCACTATTTACTTCTTTCCATCGGGAGAATTGACCATTTATTCCTACTCTCTGTTTTCTGTTCTTTAACCAGTTACTGATCCATAAGAGGACCTCTCCTCTTATTCCATGTCTACTAAGTTTATTCAGGAGTCTTTGGTGGGAGATTTTATCAAAAGCCTTTTGGAAATCCAATAAACAATATCCACCAGATCACCCCTGTCTGCATGTTTGTTGACACTCTTAAAGAATTCTAGTAGATTGGTGAGCTGGGCTATCAAGTAGGGTGACCCTATGGAAAGGAGGACAGGGCTCCTGTAGCTTCAACAGTTATATAGAAAAGGGAATTTCACCAAGTGTCATTGGTATGCATGCAGCACCTGGTGTAATTCCCTCTTCACCACAACAGTTAAAGATACAGGAGCCCTGTCCTCTTTTTCATAGGTTCACCCTATGTCAAGGCTTTCACCTCGCCTTTCTCCCTGGTGGTCTAGTGGTCAGGATTCGGCGCTCTCACCGCCGCGGCCCGGGTTCGATTCCCGGCCAGGGAAGAAGGCCTTTTGTTTCCTCCCTGACTTCTGGAAGGTCGAGCTCTTGCCAAGGTGTCGTCTTCTGGACGTCTGGGAGGTTGAGCTTTGCCCACAAAAGGCAGCCAGGCTGTTTCCCCTGGCAGCCTTCTTAGCGCAGCAGGCAGCGCGTCAGTCTCATAATCTGAAGGTCCTGAGTTCGATCCTCAGAGAAGGCAGCTCTGCTTTTGCGATGGGGATGGGATGGGATCAGCGCTGTGCACACCAGCACTTTCTCAGAGGAGGCGAAGGGGAGGCTTTCCCAGGAAGGGTTTTGGTGTAGTCCAGAGGTGCACAACCTTTTCATCCCTGCTTTTGGATGTGGGACACACACACAGATACACACCCACTCTTCCTCCCCCCCCCTGTACAAACTCACACACATATACATATTCGCACGCACACCTCTCAGCACACAGGGATGGAGAGTTTAAACCTCCCTTTCCTGCCCACTGGGATCTACGGATTCCTGGAGTTGGGAGAGGCAATCCCCAGCAGAAAATGCTGTTTCTCTGGCTAATAGCAGAGGAAAAATGGCAATCTGGTTGCCGGGACCACTGGAGGTTGAGTCAGGCTCTTGCATCTCTCATCCTGCAATGGTCTGCCAGGCAGGGTCGCTGTTGAACCTCTCCCAAACCCCAAAGAGATAGCTGTGAACAGCACATGAACAGTACCCCCCCTCGCCAGATCAGCTGGGCTGTGGGGGGAAATGGACAGAGTCCTGACAGGTCTGTACCAGGAACAGCCTATGTGTTTGGGAGCTGCGCACCTCTGGTCTGGACCAGTGCTTTGACTGAGACAGGATGCATATTTGAGACCCAGATGACCAGGGAGAGCAGGGCTGTACCCTTTTCTCTCTCTATTTTTTTTAATTTCCCTGTCCATCTTTCTAGTTGTTCTTAATAGTGGAACAACTATTAGGTGGATCCACAGTTGGCTACAGAATCGGACTCAAAGAGTACTTATCAATGGAACCTTCTCAAACTGGGGAGAGGCAACGAGTGGGGTACCGCAGGGCTCAGTCCTGGGCCCAGTGCTCTTCAACAGTTTTATTAATGATTTGGACGAGGAATTTGCAGATGACACAAAATTGGGTGGGATAGCTAATACCCTGGAAGACAGAAACAAACTTCAAAGTGATCTTGATAGGCTGGAGTGCTGGGCTGAAAACAACAGGATGAAATTTAATAGGGATAAATGCCAAGTTCTACATTTAGGGAATAGAAACCAAATGTACAGTTACAAGATGGGGGACACTTGGCTCAGCAATACTACAAACGAGAAGGATCTTGGAATTGTTGTAGATCACAAGCTGAATATGAGCCAACAGTGCGATATGGCTGCAAGAAAGGCAAATGCTCTTTTGGGCTGCATTAATAGAAGTATAGCTTCTAAATCACGTGAGGTACTGGTTCCTCTCTATTCGGCCATGGTTAGGCCTCATCTAGAGTATTGCGTCCAGTTCTGGGCTCCACAATTCAAGAAGGACGCAGACAAGCTGAAGTGTGTTCAGAAGAGGGCAACCAGGAGGATCAGAGGTCTGGAAACATAGCCCTATGAAGAGAGACTGAAAGAACTGGGCATGTTTAGCCTGGAGAAGAGAAGATTCAGGCCCTCCGAGGTGACTTGTTTTCTGGGTGCCGGCTGCACAGCCGGGCTGCGCAGCGCACACCCAGAAAAGTCTCCCCACTTACCTGGTGCCTCTGCCACCCGCCGCTGCTGCAGATGGGGGAGGCAGCAGGTAAGCCCCCCTCCCCCTCCCCCACTTACATGCATCCGCCGTCTGCCTCTGCCGGCTTGCGTCCGGCGGCTTCCACTGCCGACAACGCAGAAGCCCGTAAGAAGCTGTGGCCTACTTCTGGGCTTCAGCGTTGTCGGCAGTGGAAGCCACCGGATACAAGCTGGCAGTGGCAGACACAGGTAAGTGGGGAAGGGGAAGGGGGGGCTTACCTGCTGCCTCCGTCATCGCCACCATCTTTCTTTTGGCGGCTTCTGGTGCCACCGCCAGAAATGAAAGGGAGTAGGCTGTGTGATATCTTAAAATCATGCGGCTTACTCCCTTTCATTTCCGCTGGTGGCACCGGAAGCCGCCAAAAGAAAGATGGCGGCGGTGATGGAGGCAGCAAGTAAGGAGACTGGTGGGGGGGGGGCCAGCTCTGAAGCGCCGTGGCGGCTCAGAAGCTTTGGAGCCAATAGGCTTCTGCTTCGGGCCGCCTCAGCCTTTGCCCGAACCGCCTCGGATCCGGTTCGGAAGGGTCCGAACCACCCCGATCCGCTTCGGATTCGGGGTTCGGATCCGAGGCGGTGCACAGCCCTAAATACCACCATAAATGGTTGGCCGCAGGATTTCCTACACACAAACTTGTTTCCAAAGGGCATGGAGGTGTGCCAGTGTGTTGGATTGAGTGCTCTCATTCACAGGGCAGGAAAAATGAGTCTGACCAAGCTGTGGTTTCCATAGCATAGTGGTTATCATGTTGGTGTCATATTCAAAAGGTCCCTTGTTTGAAACCGGGAAGGAACATTGCCCTTCTCTTACATTGTAGGGAACTAGCGTTCCCTTTTCTCCCTGCTGAAGCTTCTTTTGGGAAAAACGTGGTTGGTGGGGGGATCTACACTACTGCTTTTAAAGCGCTTTAAAGCCCTTTGAAAACGTTTTGAAACCTGTATATGCAGTGTGTCCTGGGCCCCAACAGTTGTCAAAACTGTTATAAAGCGCTTTAAAGCAGTAGTGTAGATCCCCCCGGTGTCTCCCTGGGGAACCAATGGAGCTTAGCTGGAAGAACATTACGCTGGGCCTGTTCAGACAACGCGCTAAACCATGGTTAGGCTGCTAAGCCTTTTGCAGCAAACGGTTAGTGAGCATGTTTAAACTGTAGTTATGTAGCCACCATGGCTAGGGATGGTTCGTGCGTCATGCCATACTGTTTAGTTCAAAACGCTTAACCACTGTGGCTTAGCATGTCATCTGAACAAAGCCAATGAAGAACTAAAAGTTGTTGGACCGTTCCTGAGTTTCAGAAATCTTGCACAGCGATCTCCTTTTGCCAAGATGACTCCGGCTAAATTCAGAAGAAACCTTAAACCATGGCTTTAACCATGGTGAATAAGCCCTTTTGCTTTATTTACCATGGTTAAAGCTGTGGTTTAAGGTGTCTTCTGAACACAAGCCCAGCTTTCTGGCTTAACCACGTGGTTAAAGCTGTGGTTTAAGGTGTCTTCTGAACGGGGCCTCTCTTTGGGGGCACTGCCTAAAAGTACTCCCCCTGCTGTAGGGAACCATTGCTGAAATAGAACAGACCTACTATTATGAAATTTTGGCAAATTATATCTTGGGCAGGTGCAGGAAGGGCCTGCTTTCATTTTGTGGCACAGTGATATGTAACAAAAATCAGACCAGTTAGCACTGGGAAAGGACGCTTTTCCTTTTGCATTATGTCTGAAGCAAAAGATTGCAGCCACCTAGCCAAATTTGATTCCAGTCCATTGACCTCTGGGTTACAGGCCCAGCAGGCTCCCGCTGTGCTACTCTCTTGGCTCAGGGAAAGTGAGCTGGCAAAGGGTTTTCAGCGCTTGTGTCATCCACTGTCTCCAGACAAGGGAGGCCGAGAGGCAGCCCTGCCTGGGTCTCTGTGGTCTCTGTGGCACAATGGGTCAGCGCGTCTGTCTGTTAACCAGAAGGATGGTGGTTCGAGCCCACTCAGGGACGGCTGAAAGTGCCCACCCAGGGACGGCTGAGGGTGCCCACGCACCCCCAGATGAGATGGCCGAGAGGTGAAGGTGATGGACTGCCAATCCATTTTGCTCTGGATGCGTAGGTTCGAATCCCACCCTTGTAGACCCTTTTCCCTGGAGGCCCCAGGGCAAAAATGTTTGGCTGTCTTTGCTATCTTTAGTTCTGGGAATGAAAAGGGCAAAGGAAGGTATGTGCCAGTCAGGATTCGAACCCAAGTCGCAAGATTGGCAACCTCGCATGTTGCCTCTACAACACTGGCACAGCTGACGAGGGCCTTGCAAAATATGACAAGCGGCTCTCCACCTACCTCGATGGGCTCAGGTCCTTCACAGTGGTTGAGGATTTGGGCTACCAAAGGAAAAGCCTCCCACGGGCCTTCTTGGCTTGGAGGCGTTCAGAGCCGAGCAGACCACCGGTCCTGGGCCAATTTTCATAGAAAAGGAGGGGCTGCCTATTACTCTTTTTAGCACACAGCATCACGGCCAGTGGCAGGAAGGAACCCCTCTTTCCTTTGCCGGGGTCAGAGGCAAAAGGAAAAGGCAGCAACAGCTGCCTAGCAGAGGATGGTTTCTGGGTTATGGGCCCAGCACGCTCCCACTGCGCCACTCTGCTGACTGGTATGGCTTATCAAAGCATGTATCTCCTAGCCAACCCTTGGCATGCAACCTCAGACCGAAAGGGGTGGAGGGGCAGCATCGCCCCAGTCACTGTGGTACGATCAGTCAGGGCATCTGGCTAACCAAAAGGAAGGTGATTTAAGCCTGCCCAGGAATGGCTACAGATGCCCCTCCCTCAAGGCTCTGGCCAAGTGGTGAAGGTGATGGATTGCTAAGAAATTGTATTTTGCCTGCATGGTTTGAATCCCGCCCTGAAAGGCTCTTTCTCCCACTCTTTATGCTCTTTCTAATTCAGGTCTTCTTTCCTGTATGAAAAGATTTTGAATTTTTGTTTTAGGATAGCCTTGCAGTGTCGTCTTCTGTAAATATTGCAGGTGTTGCAAACTGCATTTTTATCCCACTGTTTCCTCCAAGCAAACAGCAGATGTGCTTCTCCACCTCACTCTTTTACCCCTCCCAACAACAACCCTGCAAGGCAGGTTACTCTGAGCAAGAGCTGCTGACCTGAGCTCATCTAGGGGCTGTCTAAACGCATGGAAAGCCCCGGGGTGGGTGCGTGGTGGCGCTGCGTCAATTACACTGTATAATTTCACTTGGCACCTACATTATATGCTGTTAGATGCCAGGTGAAGGCCTTTTTATTCTCCCAGCATTTTAACAGTCTATAAATAAATTTTAACTTGGTGTTTTAAATCTGGAATTTTGCATTGCTGTTGTTTTGATCTGGTTGAGCTTTTATGTTGTATTTTATATTATGGGTTTATACTGTTGTTTTATACTTTGAATGTTTTTAATTTTTGTGAACCGCCCAGAGAGCTCCGGCTATTGGGTGGTATAGAAATGTAATAAATAAATAAATAAATAAATAAATAAATAAATAAAATACTGTGTTTCGCAGCAGCCACCGCACATCCAACCTGGAGCTTCTCAGCGAAGCTGTGTAGGGAAAACGTTGGGGACTTACCTCAGTTTTTTTCTCTGGACCAATCACCGTCTAGCCTCACTCTGGAGTCGTGGTGGAGGCACAGCTGGGTGGATGGTGACTCCTGATCGGTTGCTGTCCACTCAAGCAGAGGGCGAGAAAGTGAGTCTCATGGCTGCCGCAAAGCTGATTACTCACCGCCACCCCACACCAGCGATACCGTGGGGTTTGGTGGCGGAGTGGCACCGACTCAGCACTGTGAAGACAGCCTCTACTGAGCTTCTCAGCTGAGGGGGAATTTGAACCGGGGTAAACCCAATGCTAGTTCCAGCTGGACATCAGGAAAATTTCTAACTGGACATCAGGAAAAACTTCCTGACTGTTAGAGCAGTACGACAATGGAATCAGTTGACTGGTGAGGTTGTGGCCTCTCCCACACTAGAGGCCTTCAAGAGGCAGCTGGACAAGCATCTGTCAGGGATGCTTTAGGGTGGATGCCTGCATTGAGCAGGGGGTTGGACTCAACGGCCTTGTAGGCCCCTTCTAACGCTGCTATTCTATGATTCTATGACATGGAATAACAGGCTCAAGTTAAAGGAAGCCAGATTCCAGCTGGACATCAGGAAAATCTTCCTGACAGTTAGAGCAGTACGACAATGGACTCAGTTGCCTGGTGAGGTTGTGGGCTCTCCTACACTAGAGGCCTTCAAGAGGCAGCTGGACAGACATCTGTCAGGGATGCTTTAGGGTGGATTCCTGCATTGAGCAGGGGGTTGGACTCGATGCCCTTGTATGCCCATTCCAACGCTGCTATTCTATGATTCTATGATTCTAGTTCAACACTGAAACTGCACTTGGTTCTGATAGGTGTGCGCAAGGGGTGTGCCGGATGTGCCCAGGCACACCCTAACGTCTCAAGCAATAAGTGCCGAATTGAGAGGGCTGTTGAGTAAGGATCCAGAGGGGGGGGTCCAGACGCAGTGGAATCAGCCCTCCAGCTACTCTGCTGCCCACCCACCCCGCCCGACAGCACACCATTCCTCCCAGAAGCTGGAGTTAAAAGGAATCCTTCTGCTGGGAGCCACATTTCAAAGAGGCCAGGAGGAGGGCCCCCAAAGGCTAATATCACCTTGTGAGACTTTCCTCCGGCCAGTGTCACCACAAAAAACCCCAATGCTGGGGATTGAGGAGCGTCTCCTCATTCCCACCACCACCTGGTCAGGCAAGCTGAACGTGGAATAGGGCATCCGTGTCTATGGTGTTTCATAAATAAATGAATAAAAATAATGTCCTTTATGATTGAGAATTCAATAAAAGTTCACCTTTTAATAAATAAATAAATCCCTGGGTGCACACCCATATGAAATATGCGCGCCTATGTTGGTCCTAGAGGTTGGCTGAGTGTTGATGTGGAATTCCAACCAGACGTGCTGGACGCAAAGACTCCCCCCCACACACACACCCCTCTCCCGTTTGCAATGAAGGTAAATTGACCCCAATTGCTCTCTTGGGACAATATTGTCCAGTGCTCCATTGGATGTAACGGCTGTTGAGTCCTGGAATGGACCATGGTTTTTATCTTTTCCTTTATTTCTACAATGTCCTGCAAAACCTGGAAGAAGTGAGGAGTCAGCAGAACAAAATCACTTAAAGGTCAACTTTGCAGGTGGACACTTATTGAATTATTGGATTATTGCATGGAGTCATTTTCTAAGATTGTTCAATTAGTGGTTGCATCATTTGTACAGGACTGTCTATAAAAGAAACTGTGTTTGTATCCATTATTATTCCTATTCCACTTCCTCATCTTACCCCAACTTGATGTGTGCTGTATTGCTATGATCGTTTGTGAGTATTTGTAACTTGTAACTTGTACTGCCATAACTAAATTATTTATCAGTCAGTAAAGGATTTACTTTTAAAACTTACAAGGAATCCTTGCCTTATTGGTCTTTGCTGCGTCCTAACTAAGAGCCGTTTGTTACTCTGCTATTCACTGGTTCAGCCTGTAACTTCCAGCACATTAAAAGCCCAGTGATTATCCAACAGCGGCCTCATGCTCCATTGACTTGTAGGCACACAGGTTGCATTTTTAAATATTTAAAAACTCAAACAAACAAACAAATGAACACCACAAATCAATCAAAATTTGTATGCAAAGTTCGTGTGACAGCCAGGCTTCGCGTCTTTTGCTGCTGTTTTTTGGTTGTTTCAGGGGAGAAACACTTGTGGCCCACTCACACCAGTGCTAAAATCCTGGATTTCTCTATTGTTTTCTATAGCATGGATGTGCAACTTCCTGGTAGTATTAGCGCTTCGACAGCGGAGCACAATACTTTGGAAAGTGGTGAATTCTCCTTTGTTGGGATTTTAAGCAGAGGCTGAACGGCCGCCTATCTGGGACGCTGCAGCAGCCAATTTCTTACCTCAGCAATGGGTTGGACTAAAAGACCTTTGAGGTCCCTTCCAGTAGACTCACTTTGTGCATCGTGGCTACCTAGGTTTTGCTTAAACCCTGGGTAGTCATGAACAAGTAGGATCAAGCAACAATGGAGAAATAATCCAGTGTTAGAATCCATGAACATGAGAAGAGCCCTGCTGGATCAGACCCAGGGTCCATCTAGTTCAGCACTCTGTTCACACAGTAGCCAACCAGCTGTCAGCCAGGGGCCAACAAAGCAGGATAGGTGCAACAGCACTCTTCCACCCATGTTCCCCAGCAACTGGTGCACACAGGCTTACTGCCTCTGATACTGGAGGTAGCACATAGCCATCAGGACTAGTAGCCATTGATAGCCTTCTCCTCCAAGACTTTATCCACCCCCCCTTTTAAAGCCATCCAAATTGGTGGCCATCACCACATCTTGTGGCAGTGAATTCCAAAGTTTAACTCTGTGCTGTGTGAAGAACTCCTTCCTTTGATCTGTCTTGAATGTCCCACCAATCAGTTTCATGCGATGACCCCATTAGGTTCTAGTATTATGGGAGAGGAAGAAAAATGTCTCCCTCTCCACATTCTCCACACCAGACATTATTTTGTGCACCTCTAGCATGCGTCCCCTCACTCGCCTTTTCTCTAAGCTAAACAATTGCAGCTGTTGTAACCTTCCCTCATGGTTTGTGACCAGCCTGGGTTGTCTCTCCCTGAGCAACCCAAAATTCTGGGTTTGGATGTCACGAACAACAACGCAGGGCTACAGTGGTTGAGCTCCATCCAGTTGCAGCAGGAGCAATACAGCGGCAAGAGCTAACACGGTCACTTGCTTCTGCTTCCTTGACAACAACCCTGGGATGTTGTGATGTGGGAACTGGGTCAGCCATTCTTTGACACTGCAGAGGATTCTGGGGGATGTGATGAAGGGCATGTGCTCAGTTCATGCAAAGCATTGAGCTGGCCTCACTATTGCCTGTATTTGAACTAGAAAGGCACCCTAAGGCGCCCCAAGCACTTTCCTGTGGGTGCAGGTCAAGGGGGAAAGGTCAGTAATAGCACACATTCTGTCTTCCAGAGAAGCATGCCTGTCACTCCTTGATCTTTTCATTGAGGCAGCCGAGGCTGGTGGCTCCAATGTCAGTCGGGTGGTGAATCCGCTCCAGGTTTCAGTCATAACCCTAAAGGAGCTAACGCAGTCTCTGCCACTATCTTAATTTGGGAAGGGGGGAGGGGCTGATCACTATCTTAATTTCTGGGAGGGGGGTCACTCAATGGAGGCTCGTGGCTCTGATTTTGGTGGGGCTATGCATTTATTTTAGTCAGAACCAGCCAGAACTCTAAAGGACCTATCCAAAATGATAAACCTAAGGCCTCATTCCTAAATATGTTTAGACAAAAACAAATCCTACAGCTCCCAGCATCCCCCAGGCAACATAGCCAGTTGGGGTATGCTGAGAGTTGTAGGATGTATTTCTGTTTAAATATGTATGGCACTGTGACTTATTATTTATTTATTTATTTGTTGCATTTATATCCCGCCTTTTTTCCTCCAAGGAACCCAAAGTGGCATACATAAACTTCCTCCTCTCCATTTTATTCTCACAACAACAACCCTGTGAGGTAGGCTGGGCTGAGAGTCTGTGACTGGCCCAAAGTCACCTAGTGGGTTTCCATGGCCAAGTGGGGACTAGAACCCGGATCTCCCGACTCCCAGTCCGACATTTTAGCCACTACACCACAGATAGCTCCTTTAGAGTTTTGACTGGTTCTGACTGAAACACGGAGTGGATTCACCGCCCCACTGACATCGGAGCCACCAGCCTCCACTGCATTGAGACACCCTCAGGGGAACCCCTGACATTCTCCACAACACAAGAAGAAAACTATTCTTAGGCCAAAGCAAGTCAGAGAAGCCCAACTGTCGCTTTTCCCACTCCCTCCCCTCCCCCGCACAGGCACAGCCACCATCTTGAACTTTTAGATGGCCCTTTTCTCCCTTGAGTGGGTCCTTTCGTGCGTTGTCAAGCTGCCTTTCTGACTGAACCTCCTCCCGCAGTCCGTACACTGGTAGGGCTTCTCTCCCGTGTGGATCCTCACATGTGTCATGAGGTTTCCCTTCTGACGGAAGCGCTTCCCACAGTGCGAGCACGGATACGGGTTCTCGTCAGTGTGGATCCTCTCATGGATCACCAGATTGGACTTCTGGGAGAAGCTTTTCCCACAGTGGGAACACTTATACGGGTCTTCCTCCGTGTGGATCCTCCCGTGCGCGATGAGATCGCATTTCCGACTGAAGCTTCTCCCGCAGTCGCGACACCGAAAGGGTCTCTCTCCCGTGTGGGTCTTCTCGTGGATGCTAAGGTTGCACCTCTGAGAGAAACTTTTCCCACAGTCTGGGCACTTGAAAGGTTTCTCTCCCGTGTGGATCCTCATGTGTTTCCTAAAGACCGAGCGGCGCGTGAAGACTTTCTCGCAGTGCGGGCATCGATGGACGTTCTCCCCGGTGTGAATTCGTTCGTGCGCCGAAAGGCCTGAGCTGTGATAGAAGGTCTGCCCGCAGTCTGCGCACGCGTACGGCTTGCCTCCCGCGTGGATTTGCTCGTGTGCCCGAAGGTTCGAGCTGTGGGTGAAGGTTCTCCTGCAGTGGGAACACTCGTACGGTTTCTCTCCTGTGTGGGTTCTTTCATGGACCAGAAGGTTGGTGCTACGGCTGAAGGTTTTCCCACACTCTGAGCACTTATACTCCCCTACACACACCATTTGGCGTTGATGGTTTGAGCTCTGTTTGAAGCTGCCTTTGACATCCGGGTCACTGGCAGAAGCTTCATTCCCCCTCTTCCCTGGGTCATTTTTCCTCTCACTTTCCGACGCTTGCTGATTTCCTAGCCTTGTTCTTTCCTCCTTGTAATACTGGAGAGTGTGACTTCTACCCAAAGATGGGCCAGTTGGTTCCACTTGCTCCATTGTTTCCTCTAAAAGGTCCTTCCTTTTATTCTCCGTTGCCTTTCCATCACCTGCAGGACAAAATTAGAAATCATAGTAGAAGAACATCAGAAGAGCCCTGCTGGATCAGACCGAGGGTCCATCTAGTCCAGCACTCTGTTCACACAGAGGCCAACCAGCTGTTAACCAGGGACCCACAAGCAGGACATGGTGCAACAGCACCCTCCCACCCATGTTCCCCAGCAACTGGTGCACACAGGCTTACTGCCTTGGATACTGGAGATAGCACATAGCCATCAGGGCTAGTAGCCATTGCTAGCCTTCTCTTCCAGGAATTGATCCAACCCCCTTTTAAGGCCATCCAAATTGGTGGCCATCACTACATCTTGTGGTAGTGAATTCCATAGCTTAACGCTGCGCTATGTGAAGAAGTGCTTCCTGTTATTTGTCCTGGCTCTCCCACCAATCAGCATCATGGGATGACCCCGGGTTCTAGTATTTTGAGAGAGGGAGAAAAATGTCACCCTCTCCACATTCTCTACACCAGGCATAATTTGGTACACCTCTATCCTGTCTCCCTTCAGCCTCCTTTTTTCCAAGCTAAACAATCCCAGCTGTTGTAACCTTCTCTCATAGGGGAGATGCTCCAGCCCCTAAATCTTGAATTCACATCGTGCTGCGGTCACTTATTTCAAATACTCATTAACCTATTCATCAATCCAAAAAATGGCTTATGGTTTGACAATGGCAAAAATCAGCGGCTACATAAGATGAAAGAGCAGGATCTAAAAAGCCTGGCCAAATATAAGACTTCATCGGGCTTCAGAAATACATCAAGCACAGCAGCAGGCAAGCCTCCATTATTATTTTATTTGCTTATTTCTGAATATAGCGGTGGCTACTAAGAAGAGGGCCTTTTCTGCACTGGCACCTCAGTTGTGGAATGAACTACCCAGGGAGGTTGGCCTGGCACTGACATTCCACTTGTTTCAGCACCAGGTGAAACCCTTTTTATTTTCCCAGGCGTTTTAAGTTTTCCAGTTTGTTTTATATCTGGTATTGCATTTTAAATTTTTGCACTGCTGCTAGCTTCTGTATATTTATTTTTTATATTGTAGTTTCAAACTTTTATACTGAGCATTGAGCAGGGGGTTGGACTCGATGGCCTTGTAGGCCCCTTCCAACGCTGCTATTCTATGATTCTATGATTCTACTGTTTGGCTGTCTTTGCTATGTTTTGGAAAAAGGAGAGAGGAAGGCATGCACCAGCCGGAACTCGAACACGGGTCACAAGATTGGGAACCTCGCATGATGCCTCTACACCACTGGTGCCGCTGATGAGGGCCTTGAAAAAGATGACAAGTGGCTCTCCCGATCCCTCATGGGTTCAGGTCCTTCGTGGGGGCTGAAGATTTGGGCTGCTAAAGGGAAGCCTCCCACGAGCCTGCTTGGCTGGGAGGCATTCAGAGCCGAGCAGATAACTGGTCCTGGGCCTGTTGCCAGGGAAACGGAGGAGGCTGGATGTTTCTTCATTCTCAGCACAAAGCCTCCCAGCCAGCAGCAGGATGGGAGCCCTTTTGTTCTGTGTGATGTCAGAGGCAAAAGGAAAAAACAGCAGCCGCTTAGCAGAGGATGGTTTCGATCCATCGACCTCTGGGTTATGGGCCCAGCACGCTTCCGCTGCGCCACTCTGCTTGTTAGAAGAAAGTGAGCTGTGTTGTGCCTTGTGAACCCATTTCTCACCAAACCATCCCCAGCCCTGAAACCTCAGGCCAAAGGAGGCCGAGAGGCAGCCCTGCCCAGGTCTCTGTGGCACAATGGGTCAGCGCGTCTGGCTGTTAACCAGAAGGATGGTGGTTCGAGCCCACCCAGGGATGGCTGTCGGTGCCCCACTCTTGACGAGGTGGCCGAGTGGTGAAGGCGATGGACTGCTAATCCATTGTGCTCTGCACGCGTGGGTTCGAATCCCACCCTCGTTGACCCTTTTCCCCACTGGCCAGAGCGTCTGGGATAGACTACTAATGCATGCGTGGGTTCAAATCCTTCCCTTTTTCAACCTTTTCCATTCTGGCATGAAGCCTTGGAACAAAAACATTTGGCTGTCTTTGTTATACCTCTGGGTATGCCAAAGGTAGAGATAGGCATGCGCCAGCCAGGACTTGAACCCGGGTCACAAGGTTCGGAGTCATGTATTATTTCTATTGGCAGTCACGGTGTGTGAGGATAGAAGGGAAGCTAACGCCATAAGCACGTTATACTAAAACATTTGAGCAGACTTTTTTCTGAAATTGTTCTTAATCGCAGGGGTGGGGGAGGTGGCTGAATGTTTATTTGTTGTTTACCTCATCTAGTTGTTCCTTTTTATTTTTAGATGGATTTTTTAGGATTATAATGCAACTAATTAAAATTTGTAACAAAACATTGTCGTATGGAGTACTTCCGTTCACTCCATTCCATTTCACCTCCATCCACTCTATTCCATTTTGTCTCCCATTCGGTTTCCTTTTTATTTCCAATAGGCTGTTTTAAGGATAGGTTTCCCCCCACACCTGAAAAAAAAGACTTTTTGTACTTCCGCAAACCTGCTGATTCCTCCTCGAGTGTGGAAGCTGACATTCTGGTTACAGAAGGGTCCACACTCAGATAACAATGATGATGATGAGCTGTATTATGTTGTTTCAAAACTCCTTTTGTAAGTTGCTTTGAAATAACTGGTAGACAAGCAGGGTAGAAATTGCTCATGTTAAAAACGACAAAGAGCTTTGTGAGACCTTAAAGACTGACAAATTGATTCCGGCATAAGTTTTCATGGACACCGTCCGCTTCATCAGATGCACAGGTCAGGTCAGATACGGGTCTGAAGATATGGATCCTCAAATGGTCAGATACACTGCTCCCCTCCATCTGACGAACTGCGGAGGTGTCTGTGAAACCTTCTGCCAGAAAAAAACGTTAGCCTTCCAGATGCCACAAGACTCTGGGCCCATTCAGAAGACACCTTAAACCACGGCTTTAACCACAGTGGTTAAGCCAGAAAGCCGGGCTGTGTCCAGAAGACACCTTAAACCATGGCTTTAACCACGGTGGTTAAGCCAGAAAGCCAGGCCGTGTCCAGAAGACACCTTAAACCACGGCTTTAATCATGGTGAATAAGGCTTTTTGCTTTATTCATCATGGTTAAAGCAGTGGTTTAAGGTGTCTTCTGAACACAGCTCGGCTTTCTGGCTTAACCACTGTAGTTAAAGCCATGGTTTAAGGTGCCTTCTGAACGGGGCCTCTCTGTTAGGGTGACCATATGAAAAGGAGGACAAGTCTCCTGTATCTTTAACAGTTGTATTGAAAAGGGAATTTCAGCAGGTGTCATTTGTATATATGGAAAACCCGGTGAAATTTCCTCTTCATCAGACCAGTTAAAGCTGTAGGTGCCCTGCCCTCTTTTAAATCTGGTCACGCTAGTATAGCTCCTGCAGCTTTAACTGTTGTAATGAAGAGGGAATTCCACCAGGTTCTCTATATATACAAATGACACCTGCTGAAATTCCCTTTTCTATGCAACTGTTAAAGATACAGGAGTCCTGTCCTCCTTTTCATATGGTCACCCTACTCTCTGTTGTTTTCGCTGCAGCAGACTATAACACGGCCACCCCTCTGGAAACGGTTGTTGTTAATGCTGTTATTCAAAAGGCTTCTCCCAAATCTTTCCCCGGCACAATGATTGGACAGTTGCCTCCTGGTTCCGTCACTCTCGGCCTTCTCTTGCCAACAGTGCCGCAGCTCTTCAACCTCCTGGAACATGCCTGCTTGCGTCAACCTTTTAAAAACCTCCTCCTTCTTTTTGGAACTCACCTCTCCTTGCAGTTTTTGCAATGCAGCCATCGCTGCAGCCGGGGAAATCTCTTGGAAGTTGCAACGCCCTCCCCTTCCCTTTGAAAACTGGGGAAGGAAAACAATCCAAAGCACCACAACTGTGGGGCTAGAGTGGTAAGGAAGCGGCTTCCCTGCTCCATCTGACATTTCCTCCCCTAACGCCTTCTAGGAATCTCAGCTCGACTCAGCGGATTTAACTGTTTCAGGAATGGGAAAAAAAGATGTCAGCTTCTTTTCTCTTGTATCACCAGGTGGGAGCGCACAGGGCAGCAGGCTCCTTCCAGCTGTCCATCATCCACAGGGAACACCTGGGCAGCAGGTTGATCAGGCCCAAGGCAGGTCACCTGGTTGGTCTCTTCACTATGGTGAGACGTCTTGTTTCTCTATATTGTATAAATCTGCCCAGATCATTATAATCAGGTCTGGTGCAATCTCACTTGGTACACTGTGTGTACAGTTCTGGTCACCACACCTTTTAAAAAAAGAGGAATGTTGAACAGCTGGACGAAAGTGCCAAAAATGGCAACTAAAGTAAAGTGACCATATGGAAAAGAGGACAGGGCTCCTGTATCTGTAGAAAGGGGAATTTCAGCAGGTGTCATTTGTATGCATGCAGCACCTAGTGAAATGCCATTTTCATCACAACAGGTAAAGCTGCAGGAGCCCTGCTCTCTTTTGAATCTGGTCACACTAGGCAGGGCTCCTGCAGCTTTAACTGTTGGGATGAAGAGGGCATTTTACCAGGTTCTGCATATATACAAATGACACCTGGTGAAATTCCCTTTTCTATGCAACTGTTAAAGATACAGGAGCCATGTCCTCCTTTTCATATGGTCACCTAAGTGAGCAAGGCACTGAAGCAACTCCCCTATGAGTAGGGTGACCATATGAAAAGGAGGACAGGGCTCCTGTATCTTTAACAATTGCATAGAAAAGGGAATTTCAGCAGGTGTCATTTGTATATATGGAGAACCTGGTGAAATTCCCTCTTCATCACCACAGTTAAAGCTACAGGAGCTATACTAGAGTGACCAGATTTAAAGGAGGGCAGGGCACCTGCAGCTTTAACTGTTGTGATGAAGAGGGAATTTCACCAGGTTCTTCATTTATACAAATGACACCTGCTGAAATTCCCTTTTCTATGCAACGGTTAGATACAGGAGCCCTGTCCTCCTTTTCATAGGGTCACCCTACCTATGAGGAAATGTTAGCTGTGCCTGGGACTGTTTAGCTTAGAAGAAAGGCAATTCTAGGCTGGCAACTGTTACCCAGAGGACCTTTTCTTCTGTCGCCCCCAGACTGTGGAATGGAGATTCGTAAACATAACTCTCTCTCTGAATTTAAGACAGCTTTAAAGACTAGCCTTTTCCAGCAGGTCTACCCAGATGAATGTTAAACCAAGAATTTTTAAGATGTGTTGCTTGTTATTTTGATATTGTATTGGTTTGATATGCTCTTTTAATTAATTCTATGTATCTGATTTACACTGTATTGTTGCACTAATGTTGTTCCCTGCCTCGATCCAAAGGGAGAGGCGGGTAAGAAATAAATATTTTTTACATTATTATCGTTATTAATTAAGGGGAGATGTGATGGAGGGGTGCAAAATTACGTACAGTTGATAGGGTAACATCCCTCCCACCCCAGTCATAAAACCAGAACCCAATTGGGCTCATGCCATGAAGCTGATTGGTGAGAGATTCAAGACAGGTCACACAAAGGACTTCTTTACACAGCGCAGAGTTAAAGTATGGAAATCACTTCCACAAGATGTGGCGATGGCCACCAATTTAGATGTCTTTAAAAGAGGGTCGGATAAATTCCTGGAGGAGAAGGTATCAATGGCTACTAGTCCTGATGGATATGTGCTACTTCCAGTATCAACGACAGTATGCCTGGGTACACCAGTTGCTGGGGAACATGGTTGGGAGGGTGCTGTTGCACTCATGTCCTGCTTGTGAGTTCCCCACAGACAGCTGCTTGGGCCACTTTGGGAACAAAATGCTGGACTAGAATCATAGAATAGCAGAGTTGGAAGGGGCCTACAAGGCCATCTAGTCCAACCCCCTGCTCAATGCAGGAATCCACCCTAAAGCATACCTGACAGATGGTTGTCCAGGGATCCCTGACTAGATGGACCCCCTAAGCTGATCCAGCAGGGCTCTTCTTATGTTCTTATTTAAGTAATAGTTATTGTTTCTAAATTTGCACTTATACGTATAAAGTACAAACATTATGCAAATCGGTGTCCTCTGTGTGTGTGTGTGCACTCCTTGGGGGGGAAACAAGATATATAAATGTGAGTAAGAAAATAAGGGTGCAATCCTATGTATGTTTAGCCAGAAAAAAGTCCTATAACTCCCAGCATTCCCGGGAGTTGTAGAACTCTTTCCTGGCTAAACATGCATAGGATTGTGGCCTAAGGTGTTTCCAGATGAAGCTCTACCCTCTTGCCACAAAGCTTCTGCTGATAGCCAAAGGGTCCCTTCCCAGGTGGTGTGCCTGGTTGCGTCTCGTTGGGTGTATTTTAAAGGGCCTTTGAAAAAGGAAAGGAACCTCTCGTGCAAGCACTTGAGTCACTGCTGGCTCCTAGAGGGACGCCTGCTTTCGCTGACGTTTTCTTGGCAGACTTCATAGCGGGGTGGTTTGCCATTGCCTTCCCCAGTCGCAGTTACCTTCCCCCCAGCTAGCTGGGTACTCATTTTACCGACCTCGGAAGGATGGAAGGCTGAGTCGACCTGAGCCGGCTGCCTGAGAACCAGCTTCCTCTGGGATCGAACTCAGGCTGTGGGGAGAGTTTCGGCTGCAGTAACTGCCGCTTACCTCTCTGCGCCACACGAGGCTCAAAGGGCCTTTACTATTGAATAAATCAGCCTTCCCCCAACCCAACGTCTTTGCTGTCTGGGGATGATATCCATGCTGGCTGGGAATAATGGGAGTTATAGTCCAAACCACTGAGTTGGAGAAGGCTGGCATGAAGTCACACGTACAACTGGTCACATCTTACTGCCTTCCTTACGAAATGAAAGTTTCCCTTTCTTTGCCGTAGAGTTGCAAAAAACAGCTTATGGAGTTTAATCAGTCATCACACTTCTTAAATCATCATAATCATCTTCTTCATCCACACCAACATCCAGAAAGCAGTCACACTTAAAATATGTCCAATAGTCAGGAAATTTCTGAACCAGTAAAAGACAACATGGCTTGTCAAAGCCCACCATGGCCATCTAGAAAAACCACCATGAGTGAGAAAAGAGAGATAATATTTTTTACAATATAAATAAAGAGATGTATATCAATGAGCTGAAACTGAAAAAAAGCATATAATATACTATATATGAGAATTCAAAATAACGCCAACTACATACTCCCCACTCTCTTTCTACATTCATTGGGCCAGGGGCAGGGGTTGCTGAACATGAGATTTCTTGTGTCCAGCTTCTCCAATAAATAAATAAATAAATAAATGGCCAATTATTGCAAGGCCTGGTTATTACAGAAGGGGTAAATCTATATCAGAAACATCCTACTACCGACTATTCATGTCTCTGAATACTCTTCCATCCAAATCTTTAAATTATTTTTAAAATCCTGTGCATATAGACAAGTAGCATATCGGGGAAAACACTAGGCTTCTTGACATGCAAAATGTCTGCAGTAGGGTGATCCTATGAAAAGGAGGACAGGGCTCCTGTATCTTTAGCAGTTGCATAGAAAAGGGAATTTCAGCAGGTGTCATTTGTATATATGGGGAACCTGGTGAAATTCCCCCTTCATCACAACAGTTAAAGGTGCAGGAGCCCTGTCCTCCTTTCCAGATGGCCACCCTATGCAGGCAGGAGTTCTCAGAGGTAGTCAATGCATGCATTAATTCTCATACGTGGCTCACAGCTTTGGAGACATATGCACGGGTCCTTGTGGCAACAGGGCCCCCAACATCATGCCTGCACCAGGGCCCATAATCCCTCTGGCTGACCAAGGGGGGGGCACTAAAGGCGCTCCTCGCCTAGGACCCTCTTTATCCTAGGGCCTGCCCTGCACAAACACACACTTTCTCTTCCCGCCTATATTTTAAAGGTTTTCCTCTCATGTGTCACAATTTAGGTACTTAAGGCTCCCTCTGCATGATTAGCAGGATTGCGTGGAGCACACTCATACAGGGGTCTGGAAACAAAGCCCTATGAGGAGAGACTGAGAGAACTGGGCATGTTTATCCTGGGTAAGAGAAGGCTGAGGGGAGACCTGATAGCACTCTTCAAATACTTAAAAGGTTGTCCCACAGAGGAGGGCCAGGATCTCTTCTCGATCCTCCCAGAGTGCAGGACACGGAATAACGGGGTCAAGTTACAGGAAGCCAGATTCCGGCTGGACATCAGGAAAAACTTCCTGACTATTAGAGTAGTACGACAATGGAACCAGTTACGTAGGGAGGTTGTGGGCTCTCCCACCCTAGAGGCTTTCAAGAGTCAGGGATGCTTTGTGGTGGATTCCTGCATTGAGCAGGGGGTTGGCCTCGATGGCCTTAAAGGTCCCTTCCAATTCTACTATTCTATGATTTTATGATTCTATGGACTGTACCACCCCATTGCAGATTTCTTTCTGATGCTTGATTTCTTTCTGATATTCTAGCTTGCCCCCCTAAATACTCCCTGCATATAGTAAGCTAGTATGTCAGGCGGAAAGGCTGGGGGCATTTCTACATGAAGCTTTTATCCCGGGGGTTCTGCTTCCAGATTCTTTGCAGGATTAAGATCGGCTCTTTTACAGGTGCTTTTTTCCGGGGGGTTTCTTTCTCTGCCGTATGTTTCACTATACAGCCTCTAGACGGCGCTGCGGTGTAGCGGAATTGTGCAAATACGAGGGGCATTTCATAGCGGCATTCAGGATATGCCAGACTTTTCTCGTTCTAAAGAAACCTGCAATAACGGTTGCCAAGCATGGGAGAGGCGCTGGAGGATGATGGAGTTGTGTAAAGGAGCCACAAACTGCCATGAGTGGGCAATCACCAGTGCACAAGAAAAGCCTCGTGTAGGAAGGCTGCAAGCTAGAAATGTTCTCTCTGACATCAGATATGAGGATTCTAATGTGGAATAGTCCAATGAGGGGAACACCACTAAATCCCACTGATCATGTAGTTGGGGGCAAGGCTTTTAGGGCAGGAACGTGGCACCTCTTTCAACCTGAGGACCGAATTCCATTTCGGAGAAGTGGTGGGCAGGGCTGAGGGCAAACGGGGGCTGGATCCAAAATACCAGCATATTTTTGTTGAGAACTCTTACTGCCAGGATTGGTTATTGTGAAAAGGGGCAGGTTCCAGGGGAGGGGACATGGCCAACTGGGGAATCCCGGAGGGCGGGATTGTGACCGCAGATGGGCCAGATCTGACCGCCCCCAGGCCTAAAGTTCCACACAGTGTTTTAGGGGGCTCCAAGGCTCTGCAGCTCCCTCCATGGCGGTCCTCACAGTCAGAGATGTTCCACGGTTCTGCCTCCTGTGTGGATCCTCCTGTGGACCCGCAGGCCTGAGCTGTGCCCAAAGTTCTTTCCGCAGTCGGCGCACGTGTACGACTTCTCCCCTCGGTGGCTGATCTCGTGGGCCAGAAGACACGACTTCTGAATGAAGCTCCTCCCACAGGCCGAGCACTTGTAGGGCCTCTCGCCCGTGTGGATCCGCTCGTGGGTCAGGAGGCCCGACCTGGTCGTGAACCTTTTCCCGCACGCCGAGCACATGTACGGCTTCTCTCCGGTGTGAGTCCGCACGTGCGCCCGGAGGGTCGAGCCCTTGCCAAAACTCCTCCCGCAGTCTGAACACTTGTGCGGCCTCTCTCCGGTGTGGGTTCTCTCGTGGGCCTTCAGGTTGCAGCGGTGCTTAAAGCTCCGTCCGCAGGGGCAGTGGTGGAGCCTTGGGTGGCCTTTGCCTTCTTCCCACCCAGAGGTACCGCCCTTACTGGGAAGGACTCCGTCCGTGCTCCTCTCTGGCTTACTCCCCTGCTGTCCTCCAAGCCTCGCTCCCTCTTCGCCATACCGAAGAACTTTGCCTCTTCTCAGCGAGGCGTCTCTCAGCTCCAGGTGCGCCCGTGCTTCCTGCTGAAGACGATACCCCTCATTTTCAAACACTCCTAGATATATAAAAGAGAGAGAGAATCTGGATGTAAATTCCTTGTCAATTTTCACCAGAGGTGTTGAACCTCTTACAGCCCGAGGGCCAAATTCAGTTCCAGAGAGCCTCTCGGGGGCCGCATTTTGCAATGACGGACTGGGCCAAAAGCCAAGGGGTAGGGCCAAAATACTAAATAAACCAGCAAACTATAGCTCCCAGCTCCTACTGCCAGTAACTGAGCATCTCAATCTTCGAGAGAGGGGGGGAAACCATGCAAAAACTAGGAAACCACCAAATGATTGGTGGTCAGGAGAAAGGGGCATGGTCAAGGGAAAGGGGCATGGCCAGGGAAAGGGGTGTGGTCAGTTGGGGAACTCCAGAAGGCTGGATTTTGCCTGAGGTTTAGCACATCCTGATCTACACCGTCTTGATTGTCCCAGACTGCAGGACACAGAATAATGGGCTCAAGTGACAGGAAGCCAGATTCCGGCTGGGCCCAGCTCCATCGGTGAGTCTACCTTCTTCCTGCTATTGTCACCAGTTGCAATTGCTCCTCCTCCTCCTCTTCCTCATCAACATTGCTCCCACTTGGTTGGTTGACAGGAAGGGAGCACGTAAGCCATGGCATCTCCTCCTCACCACCACCACTGTCTGGGCCAGAGCAAGAGGCAGGTGGACAACCAGGTTGCCATGGTGAAGAGGAGGAGCAACTCCAGGGGGCGCTAGAGAGTGGGTCCTTGTCAGGAGCCCCACCATGCCGACCCTTGAAGCCGGCTCTGTATGCCGAGTCCCATCAGAGAAGAAAGGCAGGGTCCAAATATAATAAATACATAGAGTTAGATCCAGATTTACCCACACTTCAGAATAGACCATGGGTGGGGAACCTCTTTCAGTCCGAGGCCCAAATTCAATTTCAGAGAAGGTCTCGGGGGCTGCACTCCAGTCGTGGGTGGAACCAAAGGCAGTAGGGGCGGGGCCAAACGTACCAGCCTATTTTAGCTTAAAGCTCTTACTGCCTGTAACTAAGCTTTAGGAAAAGGCATTTCAACCTTTTAGAAGGGGGGGGGGGGGAAACCCATATAAAGCCAGGAAACCATCAAACGACTGGGTTTGGCCATGTGGGGAACCCCAGAAGACCAGATTGGAATCGTGGCCAGGCTGGATTTGGCCTCCAGACCTCAGGTTCTGCACTCCTGGCAGAAACGCTATGGAATCCCCGTGCTCAGCGAGTGCTGTTTACGACCCTACACAGACGTATTTTCTCACCGGTGTGGATTCTCTCATGTGCTGTGAGGCCTGCGCTATGGCAGAAGCTCCTCCCACCATAGGCGCATTTATGCAGCTTCTCTCCCAGGTGGGTTCTCTCATTTGTGTCAAGGTTTGAGCTTTTGACGGAGGTTTCCTCTTGGTCTCGCACTTCCCCTGGTTTTCTGACAGTGTGAACGACCTTAATGTCTGAGTTCCACCTGGGGCATCCTCCCAGGTCACCGGGCATCCTTTCGCTTTCACCCCGCAGGATATTCTCTTGGGCTGTGGTCCCTTTTCTTTGAGAGCCCCCTCCCCAATAGGAAAGGAGTTCCGTTGCACTCTTCTCCGCAACCTTTCCCTGTTCATTCGGTGACTCTGGCTGAACCCCAAGTATTTTGGCTTCCTTATAATACTGGAAGATGTTGCCTGTTTGCAATAAGTCCTTCTCCTTTGCCAACAGCTCAGAAGCTCCCCGACGAAGATTCTCCACCTTGTTCTCCTGTATCTGCCTGTCACCTGAAGGAATAAGCAGAGCGGTGGTTTTTTCCAGAACTGCTTTTAGTGCTTTTCATACTCCATTCTGCTGTGGGTTCGAATTTGGTTTTATGATGTTGCAATGGTTTTATTCTTTGCTGCTTGGTTTTATTCTGCATTCCACCCCCCGCCGCCCCATTTTAATGCTTGTATTATGTTTTTAGTGTATTGTACACCGCCCAGAGCGTTTTGATTACTGGATGGTTTAAAAGTACAGTAAAAACAAATAAATAAATAAAAATAGTGTCATGCCTTATGGCGTAATCCTATGAATGTTTAGATGAGGGGGGGGGGGGGAAGTCCTACAACTTCTAGCATGCCCCAGCTGGTTGGGGCCTGCTGGGAGTTGCAGGACTTTTTTTGCCCTCTAAACATGCATAGGGTTGCACCCTTAATCTCTTTTTCAAACTTAATAATCAAGGGACATTAAAAGAAAAATAACAACAGAAGCCATGACCAGCATAAGATGTACACCAGTGTGGTGTAGTGGCTAGAGTGTCGGACTGGGAGTCGGGAGATCCGGGTTCTAGTCCCCACTCGGCCATGGAAACCTGTTGGGTGACTTTGGGCCTGTCACAGACTCTCAGCCCAGCCTACCTCACAGGGTTGTTGTTGTGAGGATAAAAACGGAGAGGAGGAGGATTATGTACGCCGCCTCGGGTTCCTTGGGAGGAAAAAAGGCGGGATAGAAACGCAATAATAAATAAAATAAAAATAAATAAATAAAAGGCTGCCCAATACAGTAAGACACCATAAATCAGAATTCTAAAAGAAAGGCAATAAAACGATTGGCACCTGAGTCATTCTTTATCGTACAGATGAGCCCAAAAGAAATCACAGAGGTTTTTATAGAAAAGAATTCAAGGCATGGTCTAAGCCACAAGAAAGATGCAGCCCGTTTGCTGAAGCTAAGCAGGTTCATTGTCTGCTCAGCTCCCGGATGGGAGACCACCAAGGAATCGCACGGACCGTATGCTGCCAATGCTGGCTCCAGTTTTTTGAGGGCCTTTTGGCAAGACACCCTCAATGGGCCCACCCCATTGGTGAGTCTACCTTATTTATTTCTTTATTTATTTTATTGCATTTATAGCCTGCCTTTCTCCTCCAAGGAAGGTGGCATGCATAATCCTCTCCATTTTATCCTCACAACAACAACCCTGTGAGGTGGGTTGGGCTGAGAGTGTATGACTGGCCCAAAGTCACCCAGTGGGTTTCCATGGCTGAGTAGGGACTAGAACATGGATCTCCTGACTCCCAGTCCAACACCTTAGCCACTACACCACACTGGCTCCCTTCTTCCTGCTATTGTCACCAGCTGCAATTCCTCCTCCTCCTCCTCGCTCCCACTTGGTTGGTTGACAGGCAGAGAGCCAGGGAGCATGTAGGCCTTGGCGTCTCCTGCTCCTCCTCCTCACCACCACCACTGTCTGGGCCAGAGCAAGAGGCAGGTGGACAACCAGGTTGCCATGGTGAAGAGGAGGAGCAACTCCAGGGGGCGCTAGACAGTGGGTCCTTGTCAGGAGCCCAACCATGCCGACCCTCGAAGCCGGCTCTGTACGCCGAGTCCCATCAGAGAAGAAAGGCAGGGTCCAAATATGATAAAATACATAGGGTTGGATCCAGATTTACTCACACTTCAGAGTAGACCAGGAGTGGGGAACCTCTTTCAGTCCGAGGCCCAAATTCAATTTCAGAGAAGCTCTCGGGGGCCGCATCCCAGTGGTGGGCGTAGCCAAAGGCAAAAGGGGCATGTCCAAAACTAAAAAAAAATACCAGCAAAGTTTAGCTTAAAGCTCTTTCTGCCGGTAACTAAACCTTAGGAGAGTCATAGAATCATAGAATAGCAGAGTTGGAAGGGTACTACAAGGCCATCTAGTCCAACCCCCTGCTCAATGCAGGAATCCACCCTAAAGCATCCCTGACAGATGGTTGTCCAGCTGCCTCTTGAAGGCCTCTAGTGTGGGAGAGCCCACAACCTCCCTAGGTAACTGATTCCATTGTCGCACTGCTCTAACCGTCAGGAAGTTTTTCCTGATGTCCAGCTGGAATTTGGCTTCCTTTAACTTAAGCCCGTTATTCCGTGTCCTGCACTCTGGGAGGATCGAGACGAGATCCTGGTCATTGAGAATTGGGGGGGGGGAGGGGGGCTGAGCACGGAAAAGGCATAATTTAAGGGGAGTCAGATAACAATAGAAATGGTCCCGTTTTAAACTATTGGAATTTTTTTAAAAAAAGATTTTATAGCCTTCAACTATTCTGATGCAACATAGCCTTACCCACTGAGTTTGCATGTCCTTTCCTCGCTGGCTTGGCTGCCTTGCAAAGGTGCCTCTTCCAGGTTCCCAAGGACCGAACTTGGCTGGCCTCAGAGGAAGCCGCAGCTGCCCCAAGCCCCAAAGGCCTTGACACCTGAAACCGCAGTGAAAAGAAGCAAGCAAATGTTCAAAGCAAAGGATAATCTGGTTTTAGCTTGATTAATGGTTTAATTTGGTTTTTGCTGCATAGACTTACTGTTTTATATTGTTATGTGATTTTATCTGTACGCCGCCCAGAGATCCTAGTGATACAGGGCAGGATACAAATGTTTTAATTACTAACCCCGGTGAGATTAAATAAAATAAATAAGCTGAACTCAGCAAATTGTTGGAGAGGGTGTCAAAAAAAAAGGAATGTACTGACATATGTGGTGGGAATGTGAATTTGTTCAAAAATTATGGAAAATGGTGTTTAATGAGATAAAAGAAATTGTAGGAATGGAGATTGAAGAGACACCCATAGTGGCATTGTTATCATTATATGGAGAATTAAATTGTAATAAAGAGACAAAAGAATTGATGACGAATTTGCTGACGGCAGCAAGGTTAATCATATCTAGGAACTGGAAGGTTCAAGGGGATTATCATATTGAAGATTGGTATAAAGAGATAAGGGATATTGCTATTAATGATATATTAACATGTAATATAAAAGTAAGAAGAGGAATAACAAAAACGAATGATTTTGAGGGAATATGGAAACCGTTCCTAGAATACGTTCTATCTAAGGGGAAACCACCTCCAGAAGAAACAATGAGATTCTGGAAACAGGAATAGATCCCGGGGTGGGGGTGTGTGTGCACTTTTATGTTAAGTATGATTATGTTAACACATTAAATTAGAAAATGTTATTAAGGTTATTCTACATTTATGTATTATGTTGTTTTTTTGTTATTGTATTGATGTATGAATAATAATAATAATAATAATAATAATAATAATAATAAATGTTTTACTAAATAAATAAATAAATAAAGGCCAGTTTCAATTATTCCCCCATGCCAACTTAACTCAGGCCGATTCTACTACAATGCAATTTTTGGCTAGCTACAAAAAAATTTAATGGTGGTGGCAGCAGAGCCTCTTTGGCATTGGCCCCCTTCAGACAACTGAGGTTACCAGTGCAGAGAGGCAGAAGTGGGGGGAATCAGCTGTCTCCTCAGCACCCCTCCCTCTGGGAGTCCTCACCTCTCCTTCCTCTTTCACCGTGCTCTGCTTCGCCAGGAACTCCTCGGCCAGGAGCACGGCCTGGGCGCAGGACTCCGGGCCCCGTTCCCTCACCCAGCCCTGCATTTCCTGGGGCAGGACGGTCAGGAACTGCTCCAGGATCAGCAGCTCCAGGATCTCCTCCTTCGAGTGCCTCTCGGCTCTCAGCCACCGGCAGCACAGTTCCCGCAGTCGGCCGTGGACGCCTCTCGGCCCCTCCGTGGCCCGATAGCGGAGCTGCCGGAAGTGCTGGCGCTGCCTCTCCCGCAAGATGGCCTCCCCTTCCAAGATGGCCGCCTTCACCTTCTCATAGTCTCCTCGGTCAAGGCCACTGAGGCCGCTGAAGGCCTGCTCGGCTTCTCCGTTGAGGGCCGGCAGGAGGAGGGCCACCCACTTGTCCTGAGGCCACTGGCACGCCGACGCCACTTGCTCGAAGGAGGCCAGGAAAGCCTTGGCATCATCCCAGGGCCTGGGCTCCTCAGGCGCCTGCGTGTTCCCCCATCCTGGGTGAGGGGCCTGCAGCGTCCGCAGGAACTCCTGCCACTGGGCATCCCACCGTTCCTGCAGCCCCTCTTGCGGTTCACATTTCACCTGCTGTGGAGGTGCTGCGGTCTGCAAATCCTTAACTGCCTCTACATGAATGCCACGTGGGGCTTTTGCTCCCTCCAGGTCCATCCACAGTTTGACCGTGGGAGCGCTCAGCTCCCCACTTTTCATCTGGGCCATGTGGGCTTCCCCCTCTTCCACAGACATGTTCACCTCCACACTCAAGGTCTCCATCGCTCAGTTCAGACACAAGGAGGGACGTCCAGCCTGTGACAGATTTTCTTTGGGTAAAGTCACTCTCCAAATTCAGTCCAATGACAACCCTCTAGGACAAATCAGGAGCTTCCTATTAAGTGCAGCCAGCTTTTCCTAAGAGGGAAATATATATATGAGAGAATATTCAGATGAGAACATCACACTTCAGCTGAAGCAACCAATCTTCCTGCCTTTATGTAGTGTCTGGAGCTTCCTGATAGGCTAGCTTTCCAAGTGCAGGGAGCTTGGCGCATACTCTATAAAACCAAGGGTGGGGAATCAACGGCCTTTCCGATGTTGCTGGATTCCAGTTCCCATCAACTCCAGCCAGTATGCCCAATGGTCAGGGATAATGGAAGTTACAGTCTAGCAAGCCTTGCCCTAAACAGAATGGCACAGTACAAAAGGGCAGCTCCTGCCTTAGCATTTAGAGAATATTCTTCAAGTGTTCAAAACAGTTCATAGGCATTACCTCAAGAATTCTTACAACAGCCCTGTAAGGCAGGCCAACATTATTATCCTCATATTTCAGGCAGAGGAATGACATAAGCAAGGGGCGTTCTTGTCACTACTATTAATGTTATTGCTATTACTACAATTTATATTGCACTTTTTGACTAATAGTCCGCCAAGCGGCTGGCAACAGCATTCAAAACAATGCAGTGATTGGTAAAACTATATGAAGCACAGATGGTATATAGCTCATCAAGAACCAGCCCCTTAAACGCAAGACTCAAAAGTCTTGGAGAAACAGCAGTGTATTTCCTGCCATTTCAAAGGAATAAATGACGTGGTTCTGGCAGGGTTTCCCGTGGGTGGTGGGGGGGAGAGATTTTGGAAACAGAGAGCCACCACTCCAAAGACCCTGTCTGCGGTGGATGAAAACCTTACCTATGAGGATGGTGACAGGAAAAATGCTCATGCAGAAAAAAGTAATTCCCTTAAATATTAGATTTCCCCTTTAGGGCAAAACTGTACCATGAAGTGCACCAAGGATTGTAGTAATAATAACAACAGCAACAATTCTATTACATTCTATTAGAATGTAAGCCTATGCGGCAGGGTTTTGCTATTTTATTGTTTTACTCTGTACAGCACCATGTACACTGATGGTGCTATATAAATAAATAAATAAATAAATAAATAATAATAATAACAACAACAACAACATTTCTATACCACCATAGCCAAAGCTCCCTGGGCATTTACCAGTTGCCAATATGTTTTCCTAGTTAGCCTCCCGTGTCTGGAAGCGCCACATGACAAGCAGGCATTCAACAGATGAGTTTTATTCTGATAGGAAAACTGCTAAAGTGCCGAGGCCTGGCTAGAAATGCATTTCTTTTCTTCTTTCTTTTTAAGGTGGCAACTGAAGCTTGCCAACTGACCCGTGAAGGGGGAAAATACCAGCATACTCCTATGCCTCTATGCTTTTTATATTGTATTTTGTATTTGTGTTTTTAAATTGTTGGTTGTTTTATTATGCTCTTCGTGGTTTTAATTTTTGCGAACCGCCCAGAGAGCTTCAGCTATTGGGCGGTATAGAAATGAAATGAAATGAAATGAAATAAATAAAATCCAAAAAACAGTGACGCTTTTCATTACATGGAGATGAGCGGCTAACTGCTGCAGTTGGAGCTACAGGCTCAGTTTTGTGGTTTGCAACCACATATGTATTTCTTTCTTCTTTTTTGATATTTGGCTACTAGGAGGAGGGCCTTCTCCGCTGTGGCACCCCGGTTGTGGAATGAGCTCCCCAGAGAGGTCCGCCTGGCGCCTACACTGTACTCCTTTCGTCGCCAGCTGAAGACCTTTTTATTCACTCAGTATTTTAACACTTAATTTTAACTTAAATTTAAATTATACTGTTTTAACTCTGTATTTTAACCTTATATCAACTTTGCTGCGTGGTTTTATCCTGGTTGTGCTTTTTATACTGTATTTTGTATTTGTGTTTTTAACCTGTTGGTTGTTTTACGATGGTTTTAATTTTTGTGACCCGCCCAGAGAGCTTCGGCTATTGGGCGGTATAAAAATGTAATAAATAAATAAATAAATAAATATTTTTAAAAAAATTATTTTAAATCACATCGGACTTACAAACACACAGTACAAAAGAAAGAGAAACAAACAAACAAAGAAAAGAGAGAGAAAAACACACAAAGAAACAAAAAAAACATAGAAAAACATACAAAGTTAAGATAGACTTCTGATTTTCTCCACAGCCGATTTTCTCCGCAGCAAGTCTATAAGAGGCTTCCGTTCGGTCAAAAACGTAACTGTCAACTTTTTCTCTAATTATTGACGTAAGTTTTGCCATCCCCGCCAGTTCCACCATCTTTCATCCATCGTAGGCAATATTATTGAGTCTTTCCATTTTTGTGCATATAATAATCTCGCTGTCGTTACCAGGTATAAGAATGAAGTCCCATAGTTCTTTTTTCATCTGCTCGTCCATTAAACCCCAAAGGAAGTAGCCCCTGCCAAAGGAAGTGAGGCAGGTGGCTACCAGGAGGGGGGCCTTCTCTGCTGTGGCACCCTGGAGGTTCGCTTGGCACCTACATTATATGCTTTTAGACGCCAGGTGAAGACCTTTTTATTCTCCCAGCATTTTAACAGTCTATAAATTTCAACTTGGTGTTTTAAATTTGTAATTTTGCATTGCTGCTGTTTTGATCTGGTTGAGCTTTTATATTGTATTTTATATTACGGTTTTATACGGTTGTTTTATACTTTGAATGTTTTTAATTTTTGTGAACCGCCCAGAGAGCTCCGGCTATTGGGCGGTATAGAAATGTAATAAATAAATAAGTATTCCGGCTTCAGTTGTACATCGGACTTTAATATCTTCTGAATTAAAGAACGAATGTATTTCCTGGCGCTTTCACTTAGTTTTTGTTTGCAGGAGGGCCGGTTTAGAGAAGCACAACACCTTACTGTTTTCTCATGATTGGCAATGCTGCTTCATTTTCTAGCTGGCCCACAATTTGAGTCCCTTTCCCCTCTCCAAAAAAATATTTTTTTAAAAATGCCCCTTTAAACTCACCTTTCCCTGCTGGACACTGCACCACAAGCTGCCTTCACAGCAGCTCCTTATTTTATTTATTTATCTTCCCTGCTGCTCCAGAAAGACATTCAAAAGCCACTTTCCCACCATGGGGAAGAAAGAGGGGGAGGCAGGAAGTGGGTTCTCTCATCTGTTTTTACTGCAAAGAGTTTGTTTTTTTAAAAAGGGAAAAGGAAGATCCTTCATTTCCGGTTCTGATTGGGATTTCTCATCTGCGGGTAAAGAGTGGTGGAAGTGCATAGGAAGCACTGTGTGAAATTCTAAATAAATCAGGCGGAGTTAGAGAGGGTCTGCATAGGTTTGCAGTGCATCCCCCCTTTTTTTCCATCTTTCCAGCCCTCTCTAGGAATCAGATGAGAACTCAGTGATTTTAACCTCTGCATCTGTCACCTCTCAGCTGATTCCCTGGTGGAGGGTTGGACGGGTCTTGAATTTCATGTCCCTTGGAGGCTAATGGTTCCAAAGTCAGTAGGGTTGTGAATCCGCTCCGGGTTTCAGCCGTAGCCGTAACGGAGCTACCCAAGGTGCTGAACCCTTTCCAGGAAAGCGGGTTCAGCACCTTGGACAGCTCCTTCAGAGTTCTGGCTGAAACCTGGAGCGGATTCACCGCCCCACTGACATCGGAGGAACCGGCTGTGGCGTTACACCCCACAAGTCAGTTCCCAAATGTATGTCTGCAGTTTGTAAGTCTGTGGTGAGTTTAGAATGTTGGCCTGAGTGGGCGGAGTTAGAATGTCTTGGGAGGGGGAGGAGTGATATATAAGGGAAGGACTGAGGGGATTGAGGGAGACTTTTTAGGTACTCTTAGAGCAGCCATCCTCAACCTGGGGCACTCCAGATGTGTTGGACTACAACTCCCAGAATGCCCCAGCCAGCTCGACTGGCTGGGGCATTCTGGGAGGTGCAGTCCAACACATCTGGAGCGCCCCAGGTTGAGGAAGGCTGTCTTAAGAGTCTTTAGTGCTCTCTGTGTTTAGGGTACTTAAGTTCTGGGAAATTTGAGGGTCAGAATAGAGAGTGGTGTCTTTGGAGTGTGGTGTGCACATAGTTGATGTATATTAATCAATACTGATAATAAAGAAAGCTCAGGAGTGATTGTGTGAGGGAAAAGAAAGCGTGTATGTGAATGAGTGAAAGGATTGGATGAAAGGTTTCAAAAAAGGTTTTTAAATGTTTTATTTGAAACAAAGCTTGTGAACTTTTAAAAATAAATTTTAATTATTTTGTTTTTAACCACCACAAAAATCCCACGTGTCTGTTTGGCATTTATCATCTGAAGTTTACACATTTAGCACCCACTCTGACAATCATTCACCTCAGCACGTATAACTCACAGTGTTTTATTTTATATATTGAAATCCTTCTCCATTTAACCCCTTTCTCCACATAGTTTGGAGGAAGGTGGTTTTTTATCCCTTGCCTCAGGTGTATCAAGCGGTGGTGCTTGGCTTGAGCAGGGAGTAGCCGCGGCCAGGCCTGGTGTTCAGAGCCTGTGTCGTGACATCGGCCGCCTCTGTTTGGAAGCCTTCCCTATAGATTATGTGAACTTCTTAACAGTGGTGCTTGGGGGTAGGTTGTATTATTATTATTTATTCATTTATATAGCACCATCAGTGTACATGGTGCTGTACACTGATGGTACACATGGTTGTACCAAACAGAATAATTTCATGTAGCCGTTTTGAATGTTCAAAGTCCTTCTCATGCCTCAGATCACATTGCCTGCATACAAATCTATGGCCCCACCACATGTGTAATGCTGTGTACAGTTCTGGTCACTGCACATCTAGAAGGATATCGTAGAGTTGGGAAAAGGGCAAAAAAGGGCAACTGAAATGATCCAGGGGCTGGAGCATCTCCCCTGTGAGAGAAGGTTACAATGTTTAGGGCTGTTTTGCTTCGAAGAAAAGGTGAGTGAGGTGTACAAAATTATGCCTGGTGTGGAGAATGTGGACAGGGAGACATTTTTCTCCCTCTTCCATAATACTAGAACCCAAAGGGGTCATCCCATGACGCTGATTGGTGGGAGATTCAGGACAGATCAAAGGAAGGAGTTCTTCACACAGCGCAGAGTTAAATTGTGGGATTCACTACCACAAGTTCCTTTCACTCCTTGGTGAAGGGAATGTTGTGTGGATGTCTTGTGGCAATCTTTAACTAAGTGAGAAAAGCCCGATAAAATGCTGGCTAGTTTGGCCTACTTCCTGTTCTCACCTGAGAGGGGGAAAACTGCCTCCTGCTCAGGAAAGCAGCCCCTGGGTGACACCTGCGACACCCAAGGAACCAATACGACACCAGTTGAGGGGATTGTGATCAACCAGTTGAAGGGTATATGTAAACTTTTCTTTGCTTTTATTATCTGCATCCATTTTCCATCAAGACACTGTCTCATTCTTTCACACAAGTGGACTGAAGTTATATTGGTACCTTTGAATCTTGTTAGTGTGGGTCCTGGCTGGATCAGGCCCCACGTTTAAGACACCATATTTATTACAAAGGTTTTGAAGTACACATGAGGGAATCATATACACTGGTTTCATACTTGAGATCCCCCTCCTTGCCAGAAATTCAAGATTATGTGTGTGGGGGTAAGTGAGTGGCATAAGCACTCCCTAGCAACTGCCACGCACATTGGCTGTAGTAGAAAAGAGGCCTCTGTGGGTGATCAGTTCAGAGCTCCTCATCCAGTAGGCCACTGAGTGGAGAGGAACAGGGAGGAAGGGAGAGATAAGAGGGTGTCAGAGAAAGAGAAGTGCCAGAGAGAGAGAGAGAAGTGTCAGAGAAAGAGCAAGAAAGAGAATGGGTGTCAGAGAAAGAGATAAATAGAAGGGGTGTCAGAGAGAGAGAGAAAGAAGCAAGAACAAGAAAGAGAATGGATGTCAAAGAATGAAAAGGGGGTGACAGAGAGAGAGAGAAGGGGAGTCAGAATCTAGAATCATAGAATAGCAGAGTTGGAAGGGGAATGTCAGAGAGAGAAAGGGGTGTCAGAGAAAGAGAAGGGTGTCTCAGAGAGAAAGGGGTGTCAGAGAGAGAGAAAGAGAAGGGGTGTCTCAGAGAGAGGGAGTCAGAGAGAGAAAGGGGTGTCAAAAAGAGAGAGAAAAAGAAGGGGTGTCTCAGAGAGAGAGAGAGAAGGGGGTGCCAGAGAGAGAAGGGGAGTCGAGAGAGAAAGAGAAGGGGGTGTTAGAGAGAAAAGGGGCATCAGAGATAGAACAAGGAGGGAGTGTCAGAGAGAGAAAGGGGTGTCAGAGAGAGAGAGAGAGAGAGAGAAGGGAGTGTCAGAGAGAGAGAGAGAAGGAGTGCCAGAGAAAGAGAAGGGAGTGTCAGAGAGAGAGAGAGAGAGAGAGAGGTGTCAGAGAGAGAGAGAGAGAGAAAGAGAAGGGATTGTCTCAGAGAGAGAGAGAGAGAGAGAGAGAGAGAGAGAGAGAAGGGGTGCCAGAGAGAGAAAGAGAAGGGAGTGTCAGAGAGAGAGAGAGAGAGAGAGAGAGAGAGAGAGAGAGGTGTCAGAGAGAGAGAGAGAGAAAGAGAAGGGAGTGTCAGAGAGAGAGAGAGAGAGAGAGAGAGAGAGAGAGAGAGAGAAGGGGTGCCAGAGAGAGAAAGAGAAGGGAGTGTCAGAGAGAGAGAGAGAGAGAGAGGTGTCAGAGAGAGAAGGGGGTGTCAGAGAAAGAGAGAGAGGAGTGTCAGAAAGAGAAAGAAAAGGAGTGGCCTCACTCACTTTTGGGTTTGGCCCTGCCCATCACTGGCTTTGGCCCCACCCACACCCAGCATGCAGCCTCTGACAAATTGCCCCCGATTTAAGCTTGTTGGAGAGTCAGCACGAGTTCATAAAATTTAATCTTCATCTTCAGGCTTCCTCAGTGTCCCTCCAGAATGAACTCTCCTGCATACCCCCCCAGGCTGAGCTATGCCAGAAGGTTCCCAGCCAGGAGGCACTGATACGACTTCTCAAATGGCCAAGGTGCAGGCCTTTATGGCTGAGCGTTCTCCAAAATCGTAACGCATACACTGGGGCTTCTCTCCTGCATCCGAAGGAAGACACCCTGCCTGAACCCAGTCCCGTGAATCCATCATAGTTAATTCTCCCACGAGTATGTGGTTTCTCTCCTGTTATGTGCCCTACATCAAACGCTAGGCTTGCGGGATCTATTTTTGTTTCATGCTAGAACCCCAAGAGTCACCATCTAGAGCCAGTTGCAAAAGTCATACACCTAGAATTCAAGACTCCCGAGCCAAAGAATTTGTTTTGAGTACCTTCCACACAGAAATCTATCCCTGGTTACCCCAAGCTTTATTTCAGCAGTCTCTCTCTCTCTCTCTCTCTCTCTCTCTCTCTCTCTCTCTCTCTCTCTCTCTCTCTCTCTCTCTCTCTCTCTCTCTCTCTCTCTCTCTGTGTGTGTGTGTGTGTGTGTGTGTGTGGCCTTTTTGTTGCTGCTATACTTAAACAATTGGGAGACCAAAACCCTTTGGATCTACTGTACATCACCCAGAGATCTACCAGTAGATTCAGAGTTACTTTCTGCTCGACCCTTCCTGAGACCACTGATGCTTTCCCCACAATCGACGCTCGTGTGTGACTTCTCTCTAGGTTTTGTTTCCTCTTTTGCACTGAGCTTCAAGCCTTCAATTAAAACCTTCTGAGATGCCGAGTGCCTGTAGGGTTTAACTCCCGTGTGCACCCCTTCGTGGATCATCAGGCCCGACTTCTGACAGAAGCTTTTCCCACAGCGCGTGCACCTATACGGTTTCACTCCCGTGTGAATGCGCTCGTGGGTGATGAGGTTTGAGCCGTCGGTGAAGCTTTTCTGGCACACAGAGCACCGATACGGCTTCACTCCGGTGTGGATGCGTTCATGCACCCTCAGGTCCGTGGAAGTGCGGAAGTTTTTCCCGCAATCCGAACACTTGTATGGCTTCTCGCCCAGGTGGATCTTTTCATGCGTGGTGAGGGTTCCCTTCTGGCGGAAATTCTTCCCACACACCAAACATTTAAAAGGTTTCTCTCCCATGTGGATTTTCTCATGCGTCGTGAGGGTTCCTTTCTGACGGAAGCTTTTCCCGCAGTATGTACACTGATACGGTTTCTCCCCGGTGTGGATCCTCTCATGGGCGATGAGGTTGGAGCTGCTGGTGAAACTTTTTTGACACATTGAGCAACGAAAGGGGACCTCTCCAGTGTGAACACCCTCATGGGCCTTAAGTTGTGTAGATTTACGGAAACCGATGCCACATTCTGAACACTTGTACGGCTTCTCGCCAGTGTGAATTCTCTCGTGGACCTTAAAGTTGGAGATCCATCGGAAGCTCTTTCCACAGTGACAACGATGCATTTTATGGCCAGCCTGGGTCTCCGCTTGATCAGACTGACTTTTGCCAACAGGAACAGCTTCGTCCACACGCTTCCTTTTTGAGGCCGTCCGCTTCCTCTGCGGTCCCTCCTGACTTCCAAGATTTGTTTCCTCGTTGCAATACTGGGATGCGATGTCTCTTTCTGGTGCCTCAGGGCCGCCCGTCTGAAGATTATCCGCTTGGTACACATGCACCTGCCCATCACCTGAGGGAATAAACAGAGTCATGTGCCCTGCTTTGTGTAATTTTCCAAACACACGTATCAAAGAAATTTGTGTGATGTGGCTATAAAGAAAGCAAATGCTATTTTGGGCTGCATTAATAGAAGTATAGCTTCCAAATCGCACCAGGTACTGGTTCCCCACTATTCGGCCCTGGTTAGGCCTCATCTTGAGTATTGCGTCCAGTTCTGTGCTCCAGAAGGACGCAGACAAGCTGGAGCGTGTTCAGAAGAGGGCAACCGGGATGAACAGGGGTCTGGAAAGAAAGCCCTATGAAGAGAGACTGAAGGAACTGGGCATGTTTAGCCTGGAGAAGAGAAGGCTGAGGGGAGACATGATAGCACTCTTCGAGTACTTGAAAGGTGGTCACACAGAGGAGGGCCGGATTTAAAGTTTTTGTGGCCCTAAGCTATAACATGAGTGAGGCCCTTCCCTCTTCAACAAATAAAAAATTTAAATGCAAAACACGGGCTGTACAATTAAATGGAATTTGATAGTCGTGTAATACAGGTATTAAAATGCAAGTTATATATGAGCACATTCTTTATTTAGGAGTTTGTCAAACACATAACACTATTCCCCCTTCTGAAGAGGTCTTCATTTTGTATGATGTTTATGGTTTCCTTGTGGCAATGTGGTAAACTTTTTTCTTTCTTTCTTTCTAACGCAACGCCCATCGTAATGTGAGGCCCTAAGTTATAGCTTGTTTAGCTTGTACGTAAATCCAGCCCTGCACACAGAGGAGGGCCAGGATCTCTTCTCGATCCTCCCAGAGTGCAGGACATGGAATAATGGGCTCAAGCTACAAGAAGCCAGATTCCAGCTGGACATCAGGAAAAACTTCCTGATGGTTAGAGCAGTACAAAAATGGAACCAGTTACCTAGGTAGGTCGTGGCCTCTCCCACACTAGAGGCCTTCAAGAGGCAGCTGGACAACCATCTGTCAGGGATGCTTTAGGGTGGATTCCTGCATTGAGCGGGTTGTTGGACTCGATGGCGTTGTAGGCCCCTTCCAACTCTACTATTCTATGACTCTATGAAATCCTATTGAGTTCAGGAATACATTGTGAAAGAAGACAGTGCCTCTGAGCATGTGTCGTCTACTTTTCTCTTGACAGCAAGCAATCCTATCTAACCCATCCACGTTGGGATTTGTTTTCAGTACTAGAACTAGACGCCGCAGACACACAACTACTCCTGTTTCCACCCCTACGCCGCCAGCTTTCTTGAATTTTAGCAGCATAATTTTAGAGGAAAAGGTGGCCCAGGGCGGGCGTCAAAAGTAGGCATGGCTGGAGCTGTCCCTTGACTTCACCACTGCAGCCTGCTTGTTCACTTGCCTCTCGCTCTGGCCTAGTCAACAGTGGTGGTGAAAAGGAAGAGCAACAGATGACACGGCCTATCCAAGGTGTTTAGATATCTTCTTTAGAGTGCTGATTGAAACCCAAAGAGGATTCACTGCCCCACTGACATTGGAGACACTGGTTAAAAGGCTGAAGGGGTGTGTGTGTGTGTTTAAGTGTCATGACATCCTGCAATAGAATGTCTACCCAGTGTGCGGCTGCTGTAGAGAAGGCAAACTCCATGTCAGGCATTATAAGAACAGGCATTGAGAATAAAACGGCCAGTATCAGACTGCCTTTATACAAATCTATGGTGCGACCACACTTGGAATACTGTGTACAGCTCTAGTTACCACACCTAAAAAGGGATATGATGGAGCTGGGAGAAGTGCAAGTAAAGTGGTTAAGGGGCTGGAGCATCTCCCCTCTGAGGGAAGGTTACAACAGCTGGGATTGTTTAGCTTGGAAAAAAGGAGGCTAAGGGGAGACATGATAGAGGTGTACAAAATTATGCATGGTGTGGAGAATGTGGACAGGGAGACATTTTTCTCCCTCTCTCAAAATACTAGAACCCAAAGGGGTCTTCCCATGGAACTGATTGGTGGGAGATCCAGGACAAATAAAAGGGAAGGACTTCTTCACACAGCGCATAGTTAAATTATGGAACTCACTCCCACAAGATGTCGTGATGGCCACCAATCTGGATGGCTTTAAAAGGGGGTTGGATAAATTCCTGGAGGCGAAGGCTAGCAATGGCTACTAGCCCTGATGGTTGTGTGCTATCTCCAGTATTCGAGGCAATAAGCCTGTGTGCACCAGTTGCTGGGGAACATGGGTGGGAGAGTGCTGCTGCACCATGTCCTGCTTGTTCATCCCTGGCCGATGGCTGCTTGGCCACTGTGTGAACAGAGTGCTGGACAAGATGGACCCTCGGTCTGATCCAGCGTGGCCCTTCTTACGTTCTTACCCAAAGAGCTCTCCTCTTCCTCTTCTTCCTGCTTGGGCTCCTCACCCACTTGCCTTAGCCAGCCAACTGGTGGTGGAACCTGGCCTCCCTCAGAAGCATTCCCAGTTGCTGCCACCCCCAAAGGCCACGGACTCTGGAACGGCAACAAGAAAACCATTCAAGGCCAGCAATACACCCCACCCACCCCTGTCATGCAGAAACTTAGGACCTCCTCAATGGAGAATTCACATAAACAAAGCGAGTTGCAGATTTCAGGAACCCAGACAAGAGACATAGGGCGGGTGCGGCGGGGTGCTGGAGCTGCTCTCGTTGGATTGGTCCAAATGATGGAGGGAGGGGAGCAGAGAGGACAGGCAAGGGGGCTGGCCTAGGGAAGGAGGAGAAGAAGCAGCTCCCATTATGTATTTATTTATTACGTTTACATCCCGCCTTTTTTCCTCCAAGGAACCCAAGGTGGTGTATATAATCCTCCTCCTCTCCATTTTATCCTCCCAACAACAAGCCTGTGAGGTCGGTTGGGCTGAGAGTCCGTGACTGGCTCAAAGTCACCCAGAGGGTTTCCATGGTCGAGTGGGGACTAGAACCCGGATCTGCCGACTCCCAGTCCAACACTTTAGCCACTACACCGTACTGGCTCTCCCATTAGAGCCGGCATCAGCACCTGGAATCCATGGGCAATTGCCAGGGCCCAGCAACCTGGCAGGGGCCAGCTGACAACTGGCTTAGGCTCTTTTGTAGTGTAGCTCTGGGGCATGATGGGAAATTAAAATGGCAGCCCTCAGCCACACAACTCTTCCACTGGCTGCTACCAGGTGACAGGTAAGCCTGCAAGGGCTCAGCAGAGTGTACTTTGCCCAGGGCTCCATCACGCCCAGAGCAGCCCTGTCTCCAGTAGCAATTTGGAGGGGCTTTGGGTCAATAATGAGCCCCTAAACCTTACATGGCCCAACAATGCCAGCCTGGGGCAGAGGAAGGGGGGCAAAAGAGGGAGGCACAAAAATGGAAATAATAGGAGAAACTACTTCAAAAAGTGCCCTGAAAAGGCATTATGAAGTCATTAAACCCAATCTTTTTCGGGAAGACTTCTTTTGAGGGGTGCTGTGTTCTCTATTCAAAATAACTCTGCTAGGGTGACCATATGAAAAGGAGGACAGGGCTCCTGTATCTTTAACAATGGCATAGAAAAGGGAATTTCAGCAGGTGTCGTTTGTATATATGGGGAACCTGGTGAAATTTCCTTTTCATCACCACAGTTAAAGTGCTGGAGCTATACTAGAGTGACCAGATTTAAAAGAGGGCGGAGCACCTGCAGCTTTAACTGCGGTGATGAAGAGGAAATTTCACCAGGTTCTTCATACATACAAATGACCCCTGAAGAAATTCCCTTTTCAATAAAAACTGTTAAAGGTACAGGAGCCATGTCCTCATTTTCATATGGTCACCCTAACTCTGCTGTATGGGATATAGAGCACAATGCCCTGGAAAGCTTTTTTCTCTCTTCTTAATTAATACTATTTAGGGTACCTTAGAGACTGACAGCAGCAGCCCAACTTTAGAAAGCAGGTTCTTATGACTAGATCTTCCTCCATGCCAGTGTTAACCTAGCAGTACACCATAATCCTATTACACACTACCTCAAAAAGCCTCTAGGTTAATATGGTGATCACAACAGAGCCTCTTTGGCATTGGCCCCATTCGGACAACACTGAGCTCCATGAGGTTCTCACCAGTGCAGAGAGGCAGAAGTGGGGGGAATCAGCTGTCTCCTCAGCACCCCTCCCTCTGGGAGTCCTCACCTCTCCTTCCTCTTTCACCGTGCTCTGCTTCGCCAGGAACTCCTCGGCCAGGAGCACGGCCTGGGCGCAGGACTCCGGGCCCCGTTCCCTCACCCAGCCCTGCATTTCCTGGGGCAGGACGCTCAGGAACTGCTCCAGGATCAGCAGCTCCAGGATCTCCTCCTTCGAGTGCCTCTCGGCTCTCAGCCACCGGCAGCACAGTTCCCGCAGTCGGCCGTGGACACCCCTCGGCCCCTCCGTGGCCTGGTAGCAGAATTGCCGGAAGTGCTGGCGTTGCTTCTCCCGCAAGATGGCCTCCCCTTCCAAGATGGCCGCCTTCACCTTCTCGTAGTCTCCTCGGTCAAGGCCACTGAGGCCGCTGAAGGCCTGCTCGGCTTCTCCGCTGAGGGCCGGCAGGAGGAGGGCCACCCACTTGTCCCGAGGCCACCGGCACGCCGACGCCACTTGCTCGAAGGAGGCCAGGAAAGCCTTGGCGTCGTCCCAGGGTCTGGGCTCCTCAGGCGCCTGCGTGTTCCCCCATCCTGAGTGAGGGGCCTGCAGCGTCCGCAGGAACTCCTGCCACTGGGCGTCCCACCGTTCCTGCAGCCCCTCTTGCGGTTCACATTTCACCAGCCGTGGAGGTGCTGGGGTCTGCAATTCTCCAATACTGCCTACACGTACCATTCGTGGGGCTTTCCCCCCCTCAAAATCTGCCCACAGTTTGACCGTGGGAGCGCTCTGCTCCCCACTTTTCATCTGGGCCATGTGGGCTTCCCCCTCTTCCACAGACATGTTCACCTCCAAACTCAAGGTCTCCATTGCTCAGTTGAAACACAAGGCGCAAACCATTCAGACTTTGAGGGATTTTCTTTGAGTTAATTCACTCCCCACCATCAATCCATCGATCTCTTGCCAAATGTCAGCTCTCTTTAAGAAACAGCACGCAAGCGTCTCCGACGTTTTAGGCCTTAGAGAAGAAAAATTGATATACAAAGTAAAATTCAGATGAGAGTACTGCATGTCAGCTATGAAAAACAGTATTTGTGGATTTACCTACCTAGGGAGGTTGTGGGCTCTCCCACACTAGAGGCATTCAAGAGGCAGCTGGACAACCATCTGTCAGGGATGCTTTAGGGTGGATTCCTGCATTGAGCAGGGGGTTGGACTCGATGGCCTTGTAGGCCCCTTCCAACTCTGCTATTCTATGATTCTATGATTCTATGATTTACAGAGCCTGCAACTTCATGCTGGGCTAGATTTCCAATTTCAAGGAGCTTGGAGGAAGAGGGAGATTTAAAACTCTCTGAATGGTATAGTGCAGTGGTTACCAATGAGCTAAGTACTGTGTGTGAAGGACTGGGAAAGTTGTAAAAGGTATTAGGTCCTAGAATACAGTTGTTCCCGAAGTAATTTGTGTTTTCTTGCAGGTAATAAACCTTGTCTTCCTGTTAGGCAGTAAACCATAGTGGTGATAGATAGAGGAAAGATTAACTTGATATGTTTATGGGAGGAATCTGGCCAGCTTGTTTATGGTGCAAACTGGCGCCAGGACCCAGCTTTTGGTATGTGGGAAAGTGGGAGTTAAACTTACCGAGGTCAGGCTGAGGCTTCACACCTGGAGGTTATCTCCTGCCTGGGCTAATTGGGCTTTGTGTGAGAAGAAAGAACCGACTCCCTCATTAGGAGACAAACAGATAAAAGCTGATGGGATTAGGCTGGGGGTTCGTCTTTAGCCCCGAGGCTATGGATGTCTATGGTTGCCCGGTTAGGGAACTGGGAGAGCGTTAGGAAGCCGTACTTTGGCTGTGAGCTGGTTTCTCTAAAGGCAAGTTGGTCGGTTTGACCAGGGAAGGGAAATTTAGTGGACTGACTGTCGGTTCTTGTATGAATGGATTTATGGGTGGGTCTGTCTGACTTGTATCTGTTTTATCCATTCCCTACCCCCATTCCCTCTTATGTTCTGTTTTATGTACCTGTCTATAGCTGCTACCGACCAAGTGCCTATTTAGTAGCTGTCTTTTTACAATAAACCTTTTATCTTGGTTACTTCGGGTGTTGGTGTGTTTTATTCCAAGGAAGTACTGGTTCTTTGGGCGGGAGCAATTGGGGAAAAGACCCTGGGGAAGGACTGATTAACTCAGACTTCCATTACACTGTGGACCCCTTGATTTTCAAATGCCAAGCCATGGACCCCCTACTTTTGAAAATTTTGTTATCTCTATGGTAGTTACGTGTGTGAAGCAATTTTTTGGAAAAAATAAGTGGTAGCCCCTAATAAGCAAAGGATTTTAGGTATACTAAAAAACAGACCATAAAATTTGTGATATTTGTGATATTACCCCACAAAAATGACAATGATTTAGTTAGGAATATGAAGACGAATTTAATTTTACTAACGTCTAGTTTACAATTGAACAAATTATGACTTGTCTAGCAGCTACTAAACCTAAATGTGATGGGAGAAATCATGCCTCTTTTTGTCCCGAACAATCCCTTCCACATCCAGTTCAATATTTCCTACTTTTAATCTCAAATCTGGATCAACATCAAGCCGATTTCTATGCTTGTTCTTCATATAACAAAATGTCAAAAATGTTTGTTCACAAAGCTATGTGGAACAAAAGGGAACTAGATGTTTCAAAGCTTTTTCACGTAACTTCTTATAATCAGGAAAAACCTTCACCCAGAATTGGTCCAGTCTACAGTATATTCTTTGAAAAATGATTTCAGTGAACCATCACAAGTCACATCAACAAGTGCATTTTGCTCTTCTGCAAATAGAGTTGTTAGTTGTACATCACCACATTCAAAAGGATTCCTTCTCCATGAGTTTTCAGGATTAGGTCCAGGGAAGTAACCTCTGAAACTAGTCGCTAAATCACACAGGTGTTTTTGCGCATGACGTCACCGTCGAAGCAAACAGAGCACGGGAGATGGCGTATTTTCTTTTATTAAAATGCGGACCTTGCAGAGCTAATAGGTGAATGGTGCCGTGGACCCCCTGTGGTCTGCGGCCCACCAATTGGGAACCAATGGTATAGTGTGAGGAGGCAACTCCCAGCTAATTGACTTAAAATGTACAGAATATTTTTTTCTAAATGGATCCTTGTGCAATTCAATCAACCCACAGTCTTCAAAATGCCTAATACTTAAAAACAAAAACACTGCAATGTATTAATAAAGCAACTGTAAAAAAAATCTAAGTAGTAGAATTGATGAGGTTTTTAAAAACAAAAACAAAAAAAACCCCAGCTACTTTATGCTGCAATCCTATACAGATTGACATGAGAGTAAGACCCACTGAACTCAAAGGGCTGACTGAACAAAGTCTTTGGTTCCCTTTGAAAGGTCCAATAACATAGGTACTCCAAGTTTTTCTCAGGAAAGAAATCTGCAAACTGGGAGGCACGACCAAAAAGGCTTCTGTATCTTTTAACAGTTGTACAGGAAAGGGAATTTCAGCAGGTGTCATTGGTATGCATGCAGCACCTGTTGAAATTCCCTCTTCATCACAACAGTTAAAGCTGCAGGAGCCCTTCCCAGAGGGACCAGAAACAAAAGAGGGCAAGGCTCCTGCAGCTTTAACTGTGGTGATGAAGAGGGAATTTCAACAGGTGCTGCATGCATACCAATGACACCTACTGAAATTCCTTTTTCTATGCAACTGTTAAATATACTGTAGCCCGGTCCTTCTTTTCATAGGGTCACCGTTAGGAGGACAGGGCTCCTGTATCTTTAACAGTTGCATAGAAAAGGGAATTTCAGCAGGTGTCATTTGTATATATGGAGAACCTGCTGAAATTCCCTCTTCATCACAACAGTTAGTGCAGGAGCTATACTAGAGTGACCAGATTTAAAAGAGGGAAGGGCACCTGCAGCTTTAACTGTTGTGATGAAGAGGAAATTTCACCAGGTTCCCCATATATACAAATGACACCTGCTGAAATTCCCTTTGCAATACAACTGTTAAAAGATACAGGAGCCCTGTCCCCCCTTTCATACGGTCACCCTAAAACTCACTGGGTGACTTTGGACCAGTCACTGACTCTCAGCCTGACCTACCTCACAAGGTTAATGTCCTGAGAATAAAACAGAGAGGAGGATGTTGATGTAAGCTGCGTTGGGTTCCTTGCAAGGAGGGTGGGGAAAGTGGGATATAAATGTAATTTTTGCTTTTCAGTTTGTTTTATATCTTCTATTGTATTTTAAACCTTTTGCAGTGCTGCTAAGTTCTACTTGGTCATTATATATATATATTTATCTTTAGCCTATAGTTTTAAATCTTAAACATTTATATCGGATTGTATTGTTTTGTATTTTATGGTTTTAATTGTTGCAAACCGCCCAGAGAGCTTCAGCTATCGGGCAGCATAAAAATGTAATAAATAATAAATTAAAAATTAAGAACTGTCTCTCCCTCTTCACAATGCCCTTTCAACTCACCTTTTCCTTGCACGCTCTGCCTTCCTCCGCCTTTGAATCTGTGGTTTGCAATTCCCCCAAAGCTGAAACGAATACATTCAAGGGAGTCAGTTTTCTCCAAAGGCAGAAGCGGAGGGACTGCAGGAAGTGGATTCTCTGATCTATTTGCAGTAAAGAGATATTAAGGGGGGAAACCAAGAGTTCAACTTAACCCTCATTTCAGGTTCTCGTTCAGAATTCTCCATCAGCAGGGAAAGAGTGGTGGTACCGGTTGAATTTCTGCTTGCCATACAGCCTTTAAAGTCGCAAGAGTCTTTTCTTTTTGTGACCCTGGCTTGTTGTAGTTGCTTTCTGCTTTCTGCTTTTTCTTTTCTTTTTCCTTTTTAAGAGAGAGAGAGGGGGGGGTGCAAAGGATAGAATGCTTTCAAAGCATTAAAAAACCCAGAAGTCTGTAAACTACAACAAACTTGTGGCTTTAAAATATATATTTAAAAAAAAAAACACCACAAAATTAACAGGTGACGTCTTTCTCCTCATTGCTTCTGTTGAATTTCCGTTCATCACGAGGCAATTAAAAACCTAGGAGCCCTGCAAGGGATGAAATCGTACCTTATCCAGTGCAGGCTGGTGGCTCCGATTTCGGTGGGGCTCTGATTCCATTCTAGGTTTCAGTCCGAACCAGCCATAACTCTGAAAGAACTATCCAAGGTACTGAACCCTATCCCCAAAATGGGCTTAGCATTCTGTACCCATTCAGAGTCTTGGCTGGTTTTACAGACCCTCGTTTTCATTGCAGCAGTATAATGCCTGACGGTAAGTAACCCCGGGCAGATTCACTGCCCCACTGATATTAGAGCCGCCAACCTCCACTGCATGCAGAAGGCCCCTGGTTTGATCCCAGGCATCTCGAGGTAGGGCTGGAAAATCTCCTGCCTGAAACCCTGGGAAGCTGCTGCCGGTCAGTGGCGACATCACTGGGTTAGCTGGACCAAGGGTCTAACCGAGTTTAAGGCAACTTCCTAGGTTCCTAAGAAAAAAGCCTGGGGTAACCAGGGGTGGATTTTTGTGTGGAAATACAAGAGATATAAACTATGGTGGGACGTGGGAGAGGGTTTTCTTGGTTGTGTTGCCCTGGCTGTGGAATGCCCTCCCCTTGGAAGCCTGACTGGCACCAGCACTGGCTTGATTTCAGCACCAAGACAAGACATGGCTTTTTAACAAAGCCTTTGATGGCTAAATTCAGCAAGCCTGTACATGGTTTTAATTGTTTTAATTGGTGTTTTGTTTTGTTTTTAAAAAATCTATTGTTTTTAATTTGTTAAGAATTTAATATGTTTTTAGCTGTGTATATTATTTATGTTTCCATTGTTTGGATTTTATATGTGCGCCGCCCTGATACAGGGTGTGGTACAAATGTTTTAATAAAATACATAAAGTTCCGGAGCTCAGAATTTTCATTTTTTGTCTTTTGCAGGAGGCTCTAGTTGGTGGATCTTGGAGTTCTAATAAAAACACATTTCACTTCCCTTTGACAACCCTGCTGACATTTCCAGCGGAGGCTGGCAGCTCCGATGCCAGGAGGGCTGTGAATCCACTCTGAGTTTCACGCGGAACTAATCAGAACGCCAAAGGAGCTATCCAAGATGCGACACGTAATTTGGAGATTGGGTTCAGCACCTTGGATAGCTCTCTCTCTCTCCAGCTGATTTTTACTGCAACCCAAAGTAGATTCACAGCCCCACTGACATCAGGGCCACTCACCTACCCCAGTGTGTGTGTGTGTGCATGCCAATTCTGAGGTTACTACTTCATGCATCTGATAAAGTAGGAAAACTTATGCCAGAATCCATTTTGTTAGGCCAGATCTACACCAAACAGGATACAACACTTTGAAAACTCTATATGGCCTGGGTCCAGGGCCCCAACAGTATTATAAGGAAGTAAGTGTAGATCCTGCTTTGGTCTTTCAGGTGCCACCAGACTGCATGGTGTTTTAACAATAAAGTAGATCCTGCAAGCCTGCAATGTGCTTCACAGCAATTCCTATCACAGAATTACCACGTCCACCCACACTGCAACCGGGAACTAAAAGTCTGGTGGACGATTATGAAACTGCAGCCCTTGGTGATTTCGAGTCCAGTCTCCCTTTCTTGCATATCCTGGCCCCTCTAGGAATCGGAGCTGAACTCAATGGTTTTAACCTTTAACTCTGTTATATATTTTATTATTTATTTGGTTTATGTGTCACCTGAAGCTCTCGACGCGTCATTCAAAATACAATCAACTCAATGGTAAGACATATGAAAAGAATTTAAAAGCAGCAACAACAATAACCTTATATAAGAATGTGGAAATGTAAGGCTTCTTACTAGACAACAACAAATATTTATTGCAGTCAATAGACCGTTCCAGCTCACAACATGAGTTACATACATAGGACAGAACACTCATTTAACTTTAAAATTATTATTATTATTATTTATTTATATAGCACCATCAATGTACATGGTGCTGTACAGAGTAAAACAGTAAAGGACAATTACTAGAGATCTACTAGACCAATTTAATTCATTTTTGTTATAAACTAAAGCATGGGCTTGCAGACGTGCAGAAAATTTTGAAAGTTCGAAAAAGTTCAGTGCTCGAGCTTTAATAGCAATTAATTTTCTCCATGCCAAACAGGCAGGGTAGCCCCTCTGCCTGCAGCATGATGGACAGCCCTGCTTGGCCAGTCAGTGCAGTGTGAAGGCGGGACCGAGCACAGCCACATGGCTAGCTGTCGCTGTCAGTGGGGAGGAGGAAGGGGAGTGGCCAATTGGGGTGCCCAAGGCGGAGGGGGGATTCACTATTAGTAGGGTGACCCTATGAAAAGGAGGACTGGGCTCCTGTATCTTTAACAGTTGTGTAGAAAAGGGAATTTCAGCAGTTGTCATTCAGATTCATGCAGCACCTGGTGAAATCCCCCCTACATCACAACAGTTAAAGCTGCAGGAGCCCTGCCCTCTTTTGTGTCTGGTCATGCTAGGCAGGGCTCCTGTGGCTGTAACTGTTGTGATGAAGAGGGAATTTCACCAGGTGCTGCATGCATAACATGACACCTGCTGAAATTCCCTTTTCTACACAACTGTTAAAGATACAGGAGCCCAGTCCTCCTTTCCATAGGGTCATCCTATTCACTATGTATGAGACACATTTGCATTATTCATAGAATCATAGAAACATAGAATAGCAGAGTTGGAAGGGGCCTATAAGGCCATCGAGTCCAACCTCCTGCTCAATGCAGGAATCCACCCTAAAGCATCCCTGACAGATGCTTGTCCAGCTGCCTCTTGAAGGCCTCTAGTGTGGGAGAGCCCACAATCTCCCTAGGTAACTGATTCCATTGTCGTACTGCTCTAATAGTCAGGAATTTTTTCCTGATGTCCAGCTGGAATCTGGCTTCCTTTAATTTGAGCCCGTTATTCCGTGTCCTGCACTCTGGGAGGATCAAGAAGAGATCCTGGCCCTCCTCTGTGTGACAACCTTTTAAGTATTTGAAGAGTGCTATCATGTCTCCCCTCAATCTTCTCTTCTCCAGGCTAAACATGCCCAGTTCTTTCAGTCTCTCTTCATAGGGCTTTGTTTCCAGACCCCTGATCATCCTGGTTGCCCTCCTCTGAACACGCTCATATGCAGTGAGGTGTCTGAGGGGCAAAAAATCGAGAAAGGAGCAGGACTACTAGCACCCATGGTGACGTGGGATTTACAGTACTATACAATAATTTTAAAAAGAGATGCAAGTGTCAAAGTTGGTAAAACATGGAGAAGGATCATTTTAAAAATGCAGCTTTAAACATATCATTGGAAAAAAACTGCAGCAGTTAAGAAGGGTTTTTCGTAAGGCTTGCAAGAATAAAAAGCTCTTTGCCTGGCGCTGAAAAGAATGCACCCGGCAGATCTTTCTAGGGAGCATATTCTGCAATTTGGGGACTACCACAGAGAAGGCCTGTTTGCAAGTAGCTGTTCACCAATGGGAAGCCCTTGGAACAGCGCCTCGCATGATGATCTCAGGGCACACAAGGGAAAGCGCGGTCCTGTCCTCCGTCTTCCAGGAGGAGGGTTAGATGATGACGATTTATTTCATTTCTGTACTGCCCAATAGCTGAAGCTCTCTGGGCGTTTCCCAAAAAATTACAAACTATAAAAGATAAGATAATAAAACATAGTATCAAATTTTTGACACACAAAATTTAAAAGAGTTTGAACGGCTAAACAATGTCTATAAAATACTAGACCTGATAAAGGACGGCTAATATAAACACCCCCTCATATTATTATTATTATTATTATTATTATTATTATTATTATTATTTATTGCATTTTTATACCGTCCAATAGCCGAAGCTCCCTGGGCGGTTCACAAAAACTTAAACAATTCAAAGTGTAAAACAAACAGTATAAAAACATGAGATAAAATACACATTAAAACGAATTAAAACATACCATACATGATTAAAACATCCTGAAAACATTCTAAAATTTCACTGGATAGGCCTGCCGGAATAGATCAGTCTTTATTGCTTTTTTAAATTCTAAAAGACTGTCAAGTTGATGAATCTCCTCCGGCAGGCCATTCCACAGTCTGGGAGCAGCAGAAGAGAAGGTCCACTGGGTAACAGTTGTTAATCTAGCTTTTGCTAGCTGAAGTGGATTCTTCCCAGAGGACCTCATATGCCATCAAATGCCTGGGAGCAGAGGACAGTCTTAATCTGGCGATGAAAAGATGACAGTGTTGGCACTAGGTGGGCCTCAGGGAGAAGATCATTCTATAATTGGGAGATGGGGGGCTACCAATGAAAAGTCCCTCTCACTTGCTTCCGCTTTCTGAGGTGGCAACCAGGATATGTCTTGATCATCACATCCCTGTTGTCTCCCATCCTTTCGTTCTGTTACCGTTTTCTGTTCAAGCCACGGAGATTGACTATGGACAAGAGAGTTCAGGGGAGTGGGATATAGGCCCACTGCGTTTGCTGCACTGGCTGGTGCCTGTTTCATGGTTTTTCCGATGACGGGATTAAATCACGACTTCGGTCATCTCCGTACTGTGTTGGTTTCATTCCTTTGTAAAGTTTCGGCTGCGGCCAAGGTGGATTTCTTCTCGTAATTTCTATTATGCCAGCCTTCGCCTCCATATCCATTGGACTACATCATCCCCCAACCAGCATGGCCATTCAGGAAGGCTGCATTATACAGTTGGCTCAATTATTAAGGCGACGTTGCAGGATCATGAATAGTTGAACCAGTTGTGAAAAAAACAGTGGGTGAAGGGTCCAAACAGATCTTATGGGGTGAGGCACTCAACAATCTGTGTGTGGCCCTTTCCCATAGGTAAAGAGGGCACAGCTAGCCAGCGGTTTACATCCCAGACGCTCTGGCCAGTGGGGAAAAGGGTCGACGAGGGTGGGATTCGAACCCACGCGTGCAGAGCACAATGGATTAGCAGTCCATCGCCTTCACCACTCGGCCACCTCGTCAAGAGTGGGGCACCCACAGCCGTCCCTGGGTGGGCTCAAACCACCATCGTTCTGGTTAACAGCCAGACGCGCTGACCCATTGCGCCACAGAGACCTGGGCAGGGCTGGCTCTCGGCCTCCTTTGGCCTGAGGTTTCAGGGCTGGGAATGGTTTGGTGAGAAATGGGTTCACAAGGCACAACACAGCTCTCCTTCCCCCATCCAGCAGAGTGGCGCAGCGGGAGCGTGCTGGGCCCATAACCCAGAGGCCGGTGGATCGAAACCATCCTCTGCTAGGCAGTGGCTGCCTTTTCCTTTTGCCTCCGACATCACACAGAACGAAAGGGCTCCCATTCTGCTGCTGGCTGGGAGGCTTTATGCTAAGAATGCATAAACATGCATAGCCCCCTCCTTTTCTCTGGCAACAGGCCCAGAATCAGTTATCAGCTCTGCTCTGAATGCCTCCAAGCCAAGCAGTCCCTTGGCAGCCTTCCCTTTGGCAGCCCACATCCTCAGCCACTGTGAAGGACCTGAACTCCTGAGGAAATCTAGACAGGCTCTCGAAATCTTCTACAAGGCCCTTATCTAGGGTGACCATATGAAAAGGAGGACACGGCTGCTGTATCTTTAACAGTTGCATAGAAAAGGGAATTTCAACAGATGTCATTTGTATATATAGAGAACCTGATGAAATTCCATCTTCATCACAACAGTTAAAGCTGCAGGAGCTATACTAGAGTAACCAGGTTTAAAAGAGGGCAGGGCACCTGCAGCTTTAGATGTTGTGATGAAGAGGAAATCTCACCAGGTTCCCCATATATACATATGACACCTGCTGAAATTTCCTTTTCAATACAACTGTTAAAGATACAGGAGCCCTGTGCTCCTTTCCATAGGGCCACCTCCTGGGCACAATGGTATCTGAAGGGAGTCAGGCCTTTCCGATGGGGGCTTGCGGATAGACAGCTACTGATTCAAAGGTATCGTAGTGCTTTTGTTTTCCCCTCAGTAATGGATAATCTGTGGTAAGAAACAAAGCAGGAAGAATTGGTAGGAAATGCAAGTGATTAACTATGTCATCTGAACTCCCCATTCAATTACATGAATGAGGAAAAAAATTTAAAAAGAGGGGGGAAAGGCGCAGCTCCACTCTCTCTGGTGATGTGAGAGTCTAGGACATGTCCAGTCAGCCCCAAAGCAAGCCCCTTGGCCAAATTGTCTACCACACATGGTCTCTCCTTTGCCTCTCTGAGAAAGTGCAGGTGTGCACAGCTCAGATCCCCTGTTGCAAAAGCAGAGGGAGCTGCCTTCTCTGAGGCTCGAACTCAGGACCTTCAGATTATGAGACTGACGCGCTGCCTGCTGCACTAAGAAGGCTGCAGGGGGAAACAGCCTGGCTGCCTTTTGTGGGCAAATCCATCCTCAGGGTGGCCAGAAGACAACGCAAGACCTCAACCTCTGGAATAGCAAGGGGGGAAGCAAAAGCCTTCCCTGGCTGGGAATAGTGGTGGTGATGGCACTTTTGTTAGGTCTAGGCGAGGACGTCCCCAGTTTCTCAGTGGATGGTCCAGCCCGTTATCTCATGGATTTATCTTTAAAGGTACGGTGTGCCTCTCAGACTCCTATGGCCTGAGGTTTCACGGCTGAGGATGTCTTGGTGAGAGAAATGCATTCACAAGGCACACGGCCCCACTTTCCCCCATCCTGGGGTGCAGTGGGAGTGTGCTGGGCCCATAACCCAGAGGTCGATGGATTGAAACCATCCTCTACTAGGCGGCAGCTGCCTTTTCCTTTTGCCTCGGACACCCCACAAAAGAAAGGGGTTCCCTTGAAGCTGCTGGCTGATACGCTCTGGGCTAAAATCGCCCAAACATCCAGTCTCCTCCTTTTCTCTAGCAACGGACTCAGAAGCAGTGATCTGCTCTTCCCTGAATGTCTCCCGGCGAGGCGGCCCACGGCTTAATTCTGTTTGGCAAACCAAATGCCCGGCCAGCGTAAAGGAACCACAACCCCTTAGCAACTTTTGCTTCCCCACAAGGTGCTGCCCGGGGGGGTGGGGGGAGAGGAAAAGGCCCTTGTCAGTTGCGCCAGTGGTGTAGGGGCATCATGCAAGGTTGCCACTCTTGTATCCTGGGTTCGAGTTCCTGCTGGCGCAAGCCTTCCTCTGCCTTTTGTATTCCTGGAGCTAAAGAAAACCAGGACAAATGTTTTGGCCCTGGGGCCTCCTGCCGGTAGGGAAAAGGCTCAGCGAGAGTGGGATTCGAACCCACGCATGTAGAGCACAATGAATTAGCAGTCCATCACCTTCACCACTCGGCCACCTCATCTGGGGGTGGGTGGGTCACCCTCAGCCTTCCCTTTGGTTCAGATCGTCTAGAGCTGCTGGGAAGTCTTTTGGGAGAGAAGTGGCTGGGTCCCGTTCCTACGTCTTCTAACCTCTAGGTCAAAGGAATTATGAGACATCTAAGCAACAATTTCTGTAAACCGCCCAGAGAGCCCCGGCTATGGGAGTGGTATATAAGTGCAATAAATAAATAAATAAAATAAAATAAACAGCCAGACGCGCTGACCCATTGTGCCACAGAAACCGGGGCAGGGCTGCCTCTCAGCCTCCCTTGGATAGCTTTAAAAGGAGGCTAGCAAAATTCCTGGAGGAGGAGGAGGCTATCAATGGCTACTAGTCCGAATGGCTAGGTGCTACTTCCAATATCAGAGGCAGTATGCCTATGGTTGCTGAGGAACGTGGGTGGTAGGTTGCTGTAGCACCCACGGCCTGCTTGTGGCTCCCTGGTCGACAGCTGGTTGGCCGTTGTGTGAACAGAGTCCTGGACCAGATGGACTCCTCGGCTGATCCAGCAGGGCCCGTCTTACCTTCCTCCAACGGAGGACGTGCCTTTGACAGCCTTTGAATTAAAGCACTGTCGTCCGTAAAGTAGGACACACGGCTGGATTAGTTCATTAAACAGAGAAAGCAGGATTTTATTATTAGTATTATGATATGTATATATGCATACAACACTCCTGGGGGGAGTGTAACAAGAGACTGAGGATGATCGCTTCTAAGGTCTCTGTGGTGCAATGGACGTGCATATGGGTATTAACCAGAAGGGTGAGGCACCCACAGGGATGGCTGTGGGTGCCTCACCCTTGACAAGGTGTCCCAGTGGTTTAAGCTAATCCATTGTGTTCTGCATGTGTCGGCTTGAATCCCACCCTGTTTTTTTCCACTGGTTCGAGGCCCTGGGACCCAAGCTTTTGACTGACTTTGCTATCTTTAGCTCTAGGAATGCAAAAGGCAGAGGAAGGCATGCACCAGCCGGGACTCGAACCCGGGTCACAAGATTGGGAACCTCGCATGATGCCTCTACACCACTGGTGCAGCTGATGAGAGTCTTGCAGAAGATGGGAAGAGGCTCTCCAGATCTCTTCAGGAGTTTGGGTACTTTGCAGTGGCTGAGGATGGTTCCGGGCCATTTTTCACAGAAAAGAGGGGGCTGTGGGGTTCTACTTTTTTTTTAGCACAAAGCATCACTGCCAGTTGCAGGAAGGGCTTTGCGGGTTGTCGGAGGCAAAAGGAAAAGGCTAGCAGAGGATGGTTTCGATCCACCGGCCTCTGGGTTATGGGCCCAGCACGCTCCCGCTGCGCCACTCTGCTGGTTAGAAGAAAGTGAGCTGTGTTGTGCCTTGTGAATCCATTTCTCACCAGCCAGCAAACCTCAGGCCAAGGGAGGCCGAGAGACAGCCCTGCCTGGGTCTCTGTGGCGCAATGGGTCAGCGCGTCTGGCTGTTAACCAGAAGGATGGTGGTTCGAGCCCACCCAGGGACGGCTGTGGGTGCCCCGCCCTTGGCGAGGTGGCTGAGTGGTGAAGCTGATGGACTGCTAATCCATTGTGCTCTGCACGTGTGGGTTCGAATCCCACCCTTGTCAAGACTTTTGCCCCACTGGCTGCCACCAAGATTGTTGGGGGGGGAATATGTGTGTGAAAGAATGTGCCCTACACAACTTTGGGGGATGGTGTACGGGACCATCCCCCAAAGTTGCCAACCCATGCTGTAGAGATTCCCTGAATGATCACATGGTCAGGGCGGGCGCTACCATTAGGCCAACTAGGCAGCCACCTAGGGTGCAGACCTCAGAGGGGCGCAGTACTGCCCTTTAAGGGTCACCGTTTTATACAAATTAGCTGTTTTATGAAAAAAACATAATAAAAGGAAAATAGTTCAGAAACTCTTCTTGACCAGCTGAATCGAATTTGGGAATTTTGGGTGGGTGGAAGTAGCTCACCTTGCCTAGGGCGCAAAATAGTCTGGCATTGGCCCTGCACGTGGTCCAGGTTCAGGCCCTGCTACAGCCCAGGAAAGGCTGTTGACAAGCTGCTTGGTTCAAGACATGCTTGGGTTGGAATTCCACAGGAAAAGACACAGACGCGGCTTTCCACCATAGAAGGCTATTTGCACTTTCGGCAACGCATCAGTCTTATAACTACCTGCCGAATGGAGCACGCTTGGCTTGGGCGGGTGAGGAAAAGGGCTTGAGCCAAGTTTCTGTAGTGTAGTGGTTATCACGTTTGCCTCACACGTGAAAGGTCCCTGGTTCGAAACCAGGCAGAAACATCATCCTTTTCTTGTGGAGTGAGGAGTGGGCCTCCCTCCTTGTCCCTTTTGAGTCTCATTGCAGGGAGACATGGGATGGTGCTCAGGTGGGAGAGTGTTGGACTGAAGATGTAAAGGTGCATTGTTCAAGGCAAGCCTTCCATGTTATACTCCTTTTGCCAAGGTGGCTCACTTTGGCAGGCATTGCCCAAAAGAACACAACTCTTATTTATTTATTGCATTTCTATACCACCCAATAGCCAAAGCTCTCTTACCACGTGGAAGCCATCTTCTTCAATCCTGAGCTGAACTGGCCACCTAAGTAGGGTAACTATATGAAAAGGAGGAGAAGGCTCCTGCATCTTTAACAAAAGGGAATTTCAGCAGGTGTCATTGTATATATGGAAAACCTGGTGAAATTCCCTCTTCATCACCACAGCTAAAGCTGCAGGAGCTATGCTAGAGTGAACAGATACAAAAAGGGCAGGGCTCCTACAGCTTTAACTGTTGGGATGAAGAGGGAATTTCACCAGGTGCTGCATGCCTACAAACGACCCCTGCTGAAATTCCCTTTTCAATACAACTGTCAGAAATACAGGAGCCCTGTCCTCCTTTCCATAGGGTCACCCTACTCTAGGAACCCCAGTGGCACTCTATTGTGTTAAGCCGTTCAGGTGTGTCTGTTTCAATAGCCTGGGTGACCATATGACCGGATTTGCCCGGGTTTTTGATGACAAATCCGGGAGGGGAGGGGAGGGGAAATCCGGATTGTTTTCAAAGAGCAGCTCTAATGGGAATTAACAAAAATGCTTTTAACTCCATCATTTTTTAAGATGAAGTCATGAAACCTGGCACAATGGTAGCTCTTAGGAAGGGCTTTAGTCATACCAAATTTGAAACAGATCTGTTCATCCATTGATTTTTTAGGATTTTTTTTTAAATTGAGGTTTTAAAATTATTATTTTTAAAATTGTCATTTTTAAAGATAAAGAGATGAAAGTTGGCACTATGATAGCTTTTAGGTAGAGCTTTAGCCATACCAAATTTGAAACAGATCTGTTCATCCATTGATTTTAAGGATTTTTTAAAATTTTGAGGATTTATTTTTTAAAAAATGTTATTTTTAAAGATAAAGTGATGAAACTTGGCACCATGATTGCTCTTAACAAGGACTTTAGCTATGCCAAGTTTGAAACAGATCTGTCCAGCCATTGAGTTTTAGGATTTTTTTTTAAAGTTTGAGGTTTTAAAATTATTTTTTAAAAATAATTTTAACATGGCGACCATGTTGTGCTCCTTTTTGGTTTCCAAAATATGGTCACCCTAGTGTTGGCTTTAGGGCAGTGTTGACTTTAGGGCCCCTCCAGATGCTTTGGCCTTCAACTCCCATCGTCCCCCAGCTTCGCTGCCCTCAGGTGTAGTGGAAAGCACTGCCTTGTTTTGAAGTGATTCAACTGCCCTAATAAAGAGGGAGTGGCACACTCTTTTCTTTCACCTCAGGCAGTAAAATGTCTTGGGCTGGACCTGCTTTGAAGCAATCTGTAGCAGATGAAATAATAAAGCTTCCAATGCGCCAGCTGAGGCTGGTGGCTCTGATTTCGGTGGGGCTGTGAATCCATTCTGGGTTTCAGTTAGAACCAGCTGGAACTCTTAAAGCAGCTATCCAAGGTGCTGAACACTCTGGGTCACTCCTTTAGAGTTCTGGCTGGTTCTGACTGAAACCTAGAATGGTTTCATAGCCCCACTGTAATTGGAGCCACCAGCCCTCACTACAAGATCCCGCCCGCCTTCTAAGCGCAACAAATGTTAAAATCATAGAGTTCTGCTCTAATTCCTAGAGGGGCCTGAATAGGGGATGTACTTCAAACCACCAAGGGCTACAGTTTTTCTGGTTCTCCAGCAGCACTTCCGTAAGCTTTCTAGTGCAGCAGCTGGTGGAAATGCATAGGGTTTGGTGTAAAAACTGGAGGGTTTCTTTCAAAAGACAGGCAGGGATGGAGACTCTTTTTCTCCTGGCGGTGCTTTAAAATGAAAGGGACCTTCTGAGCCTGCCTGCTTTTTCCTTTGTAGCATTACACACGGATTCCTATGCATGTCTGCCACTCTTGCCCCGCAGGCGGAGGAGTCTAATGAGGACCGGAAGGGAAGGGTTGTTTGGGAATGTGTGGGTGTGGAAGGCTTGGTTTCAAAAAGAAATACCTCTTGGCTGTAAACAGATTAAAGAAGCTATTTCTCCACCCGCCTGCTTCTGGAGGGTAATGGATTATTTATTATTATTATTATTATTATTATTATTATTATTATTATTATTATTATTATTATTTCTTTGGGAGAGTGGACTGAAGCTGAATACAGCAGCAGATTCTGCAGTAGGATCGGTGGAGGCACAGTGTCATGTATGCAGGAAGGGATGAATTAAAGTAACATTGTATTTATATTTTTTTTGTTGGGGGGAAAAACCAAACTAAGCGACAAACAAAATCATCGGAACAGCAGAAGCTGCCTTATACCCAGTCCAATGCTTGGTCCATCTTCTAGCACTAACTGGCAGCAAAACTCCCCAGGGTTTCATGCAGGGATTTTCCCAGCCCTACCTGGAGACGCTGGGGATCAAACAGAGGATCTTCTGCTTCAAAGCAGGTACCCTTCCAGTCAGTGACAGAACCCCCCTCCTCTTATTAGCTTGCTTCTTTCCTTCCAGATGTTTTCTCTTTTTTACTTTATTATTGCATTTATATCCCTCCGTTTTTCCTCTTGCAAGGAATCCAAGGCAGCTTCCCCCTCCTTTCCATTTTAACTTCACCAACAAGGTTAGGCTGAGAGTCAGTGGCTGGCCCAAAGTCACCCAGTGAGCTTCCATAGCTGAGCGGGGACTAGAACCCCATGCTAGGAGTCACAAGGCTGGTGCCGGACTATTTTGCGCCCTAGGCAAGGCAAGCCGCTTGCACACACCCACACCCAAAATTGCCAACTTCGATTCAGCTGTTCAAGAAGAGTTTCTGAACTATTATATTTTCCTGTTGTCATGTTTTTTTCTTGAAACATCTAATTTATATAAAACAGTGACCCTTAAAAGGGCAGTACTGCGCCCCTCTGAGGTCTGCGCCCTAGGTGGCTGCCTAGTTGGCCTAATGGTAGCACCGGCCTTGGGTGGAGAATGCTGGGAGTTGTAGGACTTTTTTCTATCTAAACACACATAGGGTTGTGCCTTAAGAGAGTCCAGGGACCATAGGAGTCCACCCTCAGAGGCTGCAGACACTGCTATGACCTCGGAAGGGGGAGTCCCTCCTTGCAGCCACTGTGGAAAGAACCGTGCCGGCTGCTTTCCAAGGGCGTAAAAGCCAGACCTCGGAAAGGTCTGAAAGGGTGCATGCCAGTGGGCAGAGAGGTGGAGGAAAAGGGGGCAGGAGAGGCCAGGATACGAAGAATCCTATGGCCTCTCTGGCCCTGCTCCACCAGCGCACCTCCTTTAGACAAACTCAGAGGCCTGTCTAGGGTACGGTGAACATATGGACAGGAGGACTGGGCTCCTGTATCTTTTAACAGCTGTGCAGAAAGGGGGATTTCAGCAGCTGCCCTTTGTATGTGTGGCATGGGTTGTCATGGTGGAGTTACCCCACAATGGATTATCTTTAGGGTGACCATATGAAAAGGAGGACAGGGCTCCTGTATCTTTAACAGTTGTATTGAAAAGGAAGTTTCAACAGGTGTCATTTGTATATATGGGGAACCTGGTGAAATTCCCTCTTCATCACAACAGTTAAAGCTGCAGGTGCCCTGACCTCTTTTAGATCTGGTCAGTCTAGTATAGCTCCTGCAGCTTTAACTATTGGGACGAAGAGGGAATTTCACCAGGTTCTCCATATATACAAATAGCACCTGCTGAAATTCCCTTTTCTATGCAACTGTTAAAGATTCAGGAGCCCTGTCCTCCTTTTCATATGGTCACCCTATTATCTCGATATATGTCTATATTAGTATGTCTGGTAAGTATGGAATGTTAGAACTGAGTGGGCGTGTTTTATGATGTAATAGGTGGGGGGAAGGAGTATATAAGGAGAGGGTTGGGAGTTTGTGGGGTGTGTGAGTTTGAGTGTGTAAGGAGAGTTGTTTATTTGTAGAGTAAGAATAGTTTGGATTCTCGGGATTTAGGATTGGTGTGAAGAGAGTGAGGTGGTTGGTGTGTGGAGAGTTTAGATCAGGCAAGACTGAAAATATTATATTTTGATTTAAAGCTTTTAAATAACAATAAACTTATTATAATTTTGTTAGCTACCAAATCCCACGGGTCAGCTTGGCATTATTTACCTGCCTTACAGTTATTAAACAAGCACACCAGATTATACCCGCAGTATATTCAGAGAGATCCAATATTAAACCTGTTTCCCTCGTAGCTAGGGGAAAGGTTTAATTAACCCTCCCTCAGGTTTTCAAGTGGTGGGGCTTGGCCTGAGAAGGATTCCTGCGATGGGCCTAGTGTAAAAGTCTGTTATATCACAGTCGTGGTAATGGAAGGGGGGAATAGAAGGGAGTGACAGTTGGGAGCATTGAGGAGAAAAGGGAAGAGGAAGACAAGGGAATGGAGGAAGGTTTTTGAGGGATTTGGGGGAAATAAGAAAGAAGCAAACATTGGTCGGAATGTCTGTAAGGAGCAGGGAATTGGGCATCCTGCCACGGTAAACAACAGTTCAGGAGCGGAATCAAGAAGTTTACCCGGGCAACGCGCAGGGCTCTGCAGGAACAGCTGGACAGCTATTTAGGAGTTGAGAAGACTCAATATGTTAATGGTTAAGTTGTTACTAATAAATTCTTCAGTTTTGTCCCAGGGCCTCACCCAGATTCCTTACTTACGGTTACACATGCCTGCAGCACTGGATGAAATCTCTTCATCACAACAGTTAACGCTGCAGGAGTTATACTAGAGTGACCAGATTCAAAAAAAGGGGGCAGGGCTCCTGCAGCTTTCACAGTTGTGATGAAACTACCACCAGATCTGCGTACGTAATGCACAAATATTGCTTGCTTCAGCTGGGATGAAAAGTTCTCTTGTGAATATTACCTTGCACATCTATTTTTCTCTCTCCTTTTCCTAGCAGAAGCCAGCCTGCTGTTCCTTAGGGAGCCGTCATTTGGGAAGAGATCCATGGACTGAAAGTGAGGAGTGACTTGACTCGAAGAAAGCCCCTCAGAGACTGAACGGTTTCTCCTCTGGTTTCAACTAAGCGATGGAGACCTCGGGTGTGGAGGGGAACATGTCTGTGGAAGATGGGGCAACACAGACGCCAGAACTGAAAAGTGAGGAGCAGAACACTGCCACTGTCAAACTGTGGGCAGATTTGGAGGGGGGGAAAGCCCCACGAATGGTACGTGTAGGCAGTATTGGAGAATTGCAGACCCCAGCACCTCCACAGCAGGTGAAATGTGAACCGCAAGAGGGGCTGCAGGAACGGTGGGACGCCCAGTGGCAGGAGTTCCTGCGGACGCTGCAGGCCCCTCGCTCAGGATGGGGGAACACGCAGGCGCCTGAGGAGCCCAGGCCCTGGGACGACGCCAAGGCTTTCCTAGCCTCCTTCGAGCAAGTGGCATCGGTGTGCCGGTGGCCTCGGGACAAGTGGGTGGCCCTCCTCCTGCCGGCCCTCAATGGAGAAGCCGAGCAGGCCTTCAGCGGCCTCAGTGTCCTTGACAGAGGAGACTATGAGAAGGTGAAGGCGGCCATCTTGGAAGGGGAGGCCATCTTGCGGGAGAGGCAGCGGCAGCACTTCCGGCAGTTCTGCTACCAGGCCACGGAGGGGCCGAGGGGCGTCCACGGCCGACTGCGGGAACTGTGCTGCCGGTGGCTGAGAGCCGAGAGGCACTCGAAGGAGGAGATCCTGGAGCTGCTGATCCTGGAGCAGTTCCTGACCGTCCTGCCCCAGGAAATGCAGGGCTGGGTGAGGGAACGGGGCCCGGAGTCCTGCGCCCAGGCCGTGCTCCTGGCCGAGGAGTTCCTGGTGAAGCAGAAGGAGGCCGTATGGCTGGATGAGGAGGTAAGGGGTTTGTTGCTCTTATTTGCAGGGGGCTGGTTCCCTTCTTAAGGGACTGAAGGCTGATTTGGACAACCATGGATTTCCCAGCATTTGTATTCTCTGACTTCCAGGGGATCTGGTGGAGCTTCACTAACCAAAGGGCATCACTGTTGATGCAGTTCTGTTGCCCTAACCTAGAGCAGCCTTCCGCCACGTGGTGCTCTCCAGGTGTCTTGGATCACAATGTTCATCATCCCCTGCCAATATTGCCATTGGTACTATGGCACCAAGTTGGGGAAGGCTGACCTGGATTGCAGGGTGGAAGGCGTAATGTCTCTCAGGCTAACAATCCCTGGGAGTTAATTAAGTATTGTGGGAATCTGCCTTTTCGTGTGAGTTTAGGAAGGGACTTTGAAGGCTAATGTGCCTGGGAGCATTGCTAGCCCTGAACCCATTTCTCCACTGCAGGTTCTGGTGTTACAGTCTTTGGATGCAGCTTCCTCCGAGGTAACCCAGGTTCGGCGTCCAGATTCCTGGAGAAGACAACTCTGCAAGGAGGAGCAAGGTGAAGAAGAAAGCTCGTTGGGTAAGGGCTCGTTCCGGCATTGAGCTAGGGATTGGACTCAATGGCCTTATAGGCCCCTTCCAATTCTACTATTCTATGATTCTATGATTTGTGGAGCGATGGAAACTGGGGCAGTGTTGACAAACGAAGATTATGAGGCACAGAAGGTGAGCTGGTATTTTCTAGAGCGAGCCAAAGTGTTTGCTTAGTTGCTTTGGACAGTGTCTTAGATGGGCGTTTGTGGCTGGGGGCTTCAAAGCTAGGACACCTCCCAACCACTTGAGTACATGCGAACATACCAAGCTGCCATGATTCCATGCCTTCCCACTGCGATGCGAGACAATAAAAAGGCCTGCCAAGTAAGCTACGAAACTTTACTCCGCAAATAACATCTCTTTGCACCTGAAGGGAGTGTAAACACTAGGCGCTTTCCTCTATGCTAAAACTTGTCTGACTCAACTAGGCAGTGGTCCTTTCAACAAAAGGGAGAGTTTTTTCCCTGAGCCACTTTTGCTTCAGGGAGGATTCCTCTGAAGAAGTCTCTGGCGAGTAGCTGGCCGAGCAGATCGCTTCTCCCCTGCTTTAATCTCCGCCTGCTTGACCTTGCGGCGGACTCTTGGATCAGTCAGCTCTGCAGTCCCTTCCCCCTCTGAGGAAGGCTAAGTTCCCACGGACTCTGAGTTGTTAGTATTCTCTCTGATAAAAGTCCTATGAAGATTCATCCCTGGCTCCTGAAGATCCTGGGAGAATCTCCTCCCTCACTTCCTCTATTGGCCGGTAAATTTCTAGTCCTGTTTCTTCTGGTTCAGAATCTGATTCCAATTGATAGCCTGAAACCCCTTCCCCCAAAACTAGGGAGAACAGGCCTGATCCAGACACCAAGCTGTCTTAATACCATGTCAGACTATTGGCCCATCGATCTCAGTAACATTTATTGCAAATGATGGTGGCAATCCAGGCCTTCAACTGAAGATTTCTCTACGCATGTCTTATGGCACTAAGTTAGAGCTCACCGAAGTTCCCTAAGGGTGCAATTTTATGCATGTTTGGACAGACACAAGCAGGAGGCCGCTATAGTTATTATTATTATTATTTATTTATATAGCACCATCAATGTACATGGTGCTGTACAGAGTAAAACAGTAAATAGCAAGGCCCTGTTAATATGGGTTTAGGTGGTCCTAACTAATACCTACTCTGGAGTATTGCGTCCAGTTCTGGTCTCCACAATTCAAGAAGGACGCAGACAAGCTGGAGCGTGTTCAGAAGAGGGCAACCAGGATGATCAGAGGTCTGGAAACAAAGCCCTATGAAGAGAGGCTGAAAGAACTGGGCATGTGTAGCCTGGAGAAGAGAAGATTGAGGGGAGACATGAGAGCACTCTTCAAATACTTAAAAGGTTGTCACACAGAGGAGGGCCAGGATCTCTTCTCGATCCTCCCAGAGTGCAGGACACGGAATAACGGGCTCAAGTTAAAGGAAGCCAGATTCCGGCTGGACATCAGGAAAAACTTCCTAACTGTTAGAGCAGTGCGACGGTGGAATCAGTTACCTAGGGAGGTTGTGGGCTCTCCCACACTAGAGGCCTTCAAGAGGCAGCTGGACAAGCATCTGTCAGGGATGCTTTAGGGTGGATTCCTGCATTGAGCAGGGGGTTGGACTCGATGGCCTTGTAGGCCCCTTCCAACTCTGCTATTCTATAATTCTATGATTAAGTAATTTTGCCCCCTACCATAAAAGATTTTAAAAGTCAACACTAGAACGTTGAACTGCGCTCGGAAGCAAAGAGACAGCAAGTGGAACTGATGTGCGTTGCATCAGACAAGGGGGTTGGATAGTGTATATTCTGTGGACAGATGACGTGATGTACTCAAGTTACTGGCTTCACAAATATTTCTAGTTCTTGTTTTGTACCTGTGGCCGCATGTGAGACTGGGCTGCTTTTGAAAACCGTTCAGAAACTTTTCTCTGGAAAATTTGGGACTGGGTAACTGCCTTCATCTTCTATGACCTTGACGATTATCTAAGAGCATCTCCACACGAGGGATTTATTGCATGCTTATGACTGGCCACTCACGGACATTTGCGGGTCCTTTTCATGACATCGTCAACTTCCAGTGCCTCTCCTGCTATTTTTAAGTGGGAATCCATTCTCAATTTAAAAGGCAAAATTAAAAAAGACATGTCTTTACACCCTTTCCAAAGGCCAAGAGAGTGGGTAGTTGTTCTTCAGGGAGTACGTTCCATAGTTTGGGAGAGACACATGAGCACAGGCCTTTTCAGAGATGCTAGGTTGGCCCTCTCATAGTTGTCTTTCCATCAGCAAGCAAATAGATTCTTATACAGGCAGACATGTAAGCTGATCAATTTATTTTATTATTATTTTTTAATTTATGTGTTTTTCTTATGTCCTTCCTTAATTAAGATTTTGCTTTTCATCTGGATTTTATTGTTACCTGCCTTGGGCACCATATTCCGTCGGGAAGTCGGGATACAAATTAAATCAGTTGATCACAACTGGGATTGTTTCGTTTGGAAAAAAGGAGGCTAAGGGGAGACATGATAGAGCGGTACAAAATTATGCCTGGTGTGGAGAATGTGGAAAGAGAGACATTTTTTCTCCCTCTCTCAAAATACTAGAACCCAATGGGGTCATCCCATGAAGCTGATCGGTGGGAGATCCAGGACAAATAAGAGGAAGGACTTTGTTACACAGCGCATAGTTAAATTATGGAACTCGCTACCACAGGATGTAGTGATGGCCACCAATTTGGATGGTTTTAAAAGGGGGTTGGATAAATTCCTGGAGGCAAATGCCATCAATGGCTACTAACCCTGATAGTTGGGCAGGGCAGGGGCGGGGCAGTTGGCATGGGACTACGATTTTGAGGGGGCCTACTCCAAGTCCCCCTGATAGAGGCAAAGGAGGACACTTTGTTAAAGATTTATTAATTTATTAACATTGACAAGGCAAAGTTGTTTGATTTCTCTGTTGTTGATGATGAATTTGCCCAAAGAAAAGCACGTAAAGCATTTCTGAATGCAAAGAAGTGATGTCTTCTATACATCTGGAATAAAAGTGCTTGCCATGACCTTTTTAATAAATTGTTCTAGTTCATATGTATTTAGAAATGATTAAAAATACTTAATGGGGCCTACATTTCCCATCTGGCCCGGGCCTATTACAAGCTTTGCCCGGTCCTGTGGTTGGGTGCTATTCCCAGTATTCGAGGCAGTAAGCCTGTGTGCACCAGTTGCTGGGGAACATTAATTATACCGCCCCATAGCCGAAGTTCTCTGGGCGGTTTACAGACATGGGTGGGAGGGTGCTGTTGCACCATGTCCTGCCTTGTTGGTCCCTGGCCGACAGCTGGTTGGCCACTGTGTGAACAGAGTGCTGGACTAGATGGACCCTTGGTCTGATCCAGCAGGGCCCTTCTTTTGTTCTTAATACCTTCTTGTGGAGTTAAAACTGCCACTCCTGGGCCTGCCTAGGGGATGGAAACTCACATGACATTTCTCTCTTTATTCCTGCAGGAGAGAAGAAGCTCCTTGAGGCTAAGGAAGCAAATCTTCGGCAGGAATGCCCAGCAGAAGTGGAATCAAGAAGCACATGGCTAGGGGGAAGCAATATTTCCCAGTATCATGAAGCAGAAACAAGGCACGGGAGATGGCAGGGGACGGAGAGCGAACAGGCAGCCAGCCTAGACAAGAGGACAGAGAAAGCCCTTCCCAGCGGGGAAAGTAAATTTGATCAGGCAGGGGCTGTAGCGCCCCGAGAAATCCAGCTTTCCAGAAGAAACTTCAGTTGGGGCTCAGACCTCAGCACACCCATGAGATCCAGACCAGGAAAGGCAGGGCACAAATGCTCCGAGTGCGGGAAAGGTTTCCCTTATAAGGGCGCTCTCAAGAAACACGAGAGAGTCCACACTGGGGAGAAGCCGTACAAGTGCTCCGTGTGCGAGAAGAGCTTTGCCAGCAGCTCCAACCTGGCGGCGCACAAGAACAGCCACAAAGGCGTGAGACCGTACAAGTGCGCCGTGTGCGAGCGGCGCTTCAGCCGCAGAGGCATCCTGGTGCGGCACGAGCAAATCCACACGGGCAGGATGCCCTACCAGTGCTCGTGGTGTCTGAAAGGGTTCACGGACAGCTCCAACCTGGTGGCCCATGAGAGGATTCACAACGGCGAGAGACCATTTCAGTGCTCGGAGTGTGGAAAGAGCTTCAATCAGAAAGGGAACCTCATGATACACGAGAGGATCCACACCGGAGAGAGACCGTTTGCGTGCAGGGAATGTGGGAAAAGTTTCAGTCAGAAGGGAAACCTAGCTAAACATGAAAAAATGCACACTGGAGAGAAACAGTATACGTGTGTATAACAGCTTGCCACTTTTATGGAACAATACTGATGGCTAAGATACTGTGGAGTTATTGGTATTAACTTTTAAGGCCCTGAACAGTTTGGGACCGGATAACTGCCTTCACCTTCTATAACCCTGTCCATAATCTAAGAGCTGCTCCATACAAGCAATTTATTGCATGCTCGTGATTGCACAGACGTTTGCAGGTCCTTTTCATGACGTTGCCAACATTCAGTGCCTCTCCTTCTGTTTTCAAGCAGGAATCCACCATTTTTTAAAACTCTGAAAATGCAGTAATAAGCGCTATAGACCCCCGCTCCTATGGAATTCCCTGCCTCTGCAGGTCAGGCAGGCAGGCACCAACTTTGTATTCCTTTTGGCGGCTCCTGAAAACGTCATTATTCCAGGAAGCCTTTCCACGGTTTACTGTACATTTTGCATCTTTAAAAATCTATTTTAAAGTGTTTTATTCTGTTTTTATTTTATCTCGTACACCGCTCCGAAATTTTCAATGGGGAGCGGTATATAAATATTGTAAATAAATAAAATAAGTATAAAGCAACAGCACCTGCTGGCGATAAAATGGAAACGTATGGGAAGGAACCAGCAAAGCGGGTGGGTGAAGGGCACATGTATTGTCCCAAGCCTTAAACCTGTGAAGACTCTGGAAGTCAAAGTCCTAGAAAGGCTGTGGAAATTTGCTACATGTGGAGAACTAAGACCTGCATCAGAGTTCCTTCTCCTGTACTCACTGGTTAATTCAGTTAGGTTGGTGAGCACATGAGACACAGCCTTTTCGGTGGTGGCCCCAGATTTATAGAACTCCCTGGCAATTGACATTCACTTGGCCCCTATAGTGGGCCTTAAAAGGGTATCTTTTTACTGCTGCATTTCCTTAAGAAAATTGATGACTGTGTGTCATCTAAAGCAGTTTTCTCGTAGATCCATTTTGCTGAGTCTACTGTACATTTACCCAACCTGCCCTAATGTACTATAGTTTCATTCACTTTGTGGGGGCTTGGCCCTGAAAACCGGCTCATGAATATTGGGAATAAATGAAATATTGCTCTGAAATGGAAGAAGTAAAAAATGGTGATTAGACTGTTCACAGGATGTTGGTTATTCTATGCATTTTGATATCTGAAAGCATATAAGGCAGCCTTCCTCAACCTGGGGCGCTCCAGATGTGTTGGACTACAACTCCCAGAATGCCCCAGCAGGCTGGGGCATTCTGGGAGATGCAGTCCAACACATCTGGAGCGCCCCAGGTTGAGGAAGGCTGATGTAAGGAAACAAAAAATAGCAAAAAATCATGTACTTACTATGTTCTGGTACTGAAATTGTGTTTTATAGGTTCATGCCTTTTGTAAGGCACCTTGGTAAAAAAAATTGTTCTGAAAGGTGACCTAAAAATATTTAATTAAAATAGATACTAACCAAAGAGAATTGCTTCATGTATTTTTTTTTTAACTTACACAAAAAGCGTCTGCGAAAATTGCTGCAAAATTAGTTTCTTCCCCAGCAACACAGGCCAGAACAGATCATGATAAATAGCGGGGATTCTTTCTTTATAGCATCTTTGTGCCACTCTCCAGTCCGGAACGCACCTAGAGTGGCTTACAAAAATCAGTAATAAGTCCATGTGCCCAAGCATACAAGCTAAAAAACATGACCCCAAAGTGAAAGAGATTGGGGGAAAGGAGGGGCCCCAGTTCTTGAGGTTACCAAATATTTAGAGTGCAACTGGAAACACTTCAAAGAAAAGGGGAGCCAAAGGTTGACGGTGTCTCAGCCCAGCTGATGGAGTGGCCCCTGCTTACCTTCATAGAATACCAGAGTTGGAAGGGGACTCTAAGGCCATCGAGTCCAACCCCCTGCTCAATGCAGGAATCCACCCTACAGCATACCTGCCAGATGCTTGTCCAGCTGCCTCTTGAAGGCCTCTAGTGTGGGAGAACCCACAACCTCCCTAGGTAAACTGGTTCCATTGTCATACTGCTCTAACAGTCAGGAAGTTTTTCCTGATGTCCAGACGGAATCTGGTTTCCTGTAACTTCAGCCCATTATTCCGTGTCCTGCACTCTGGGATGATCGAGAAGAGATCCTGGCCCTCCACGGTGTGACAACCTTTCAAGTATTTGAGGAGTGCTATCATCTCACCTCAACCTTCTCTTCTCCAGGCTAAACATGCCCATTTCTTTCAGTCTCTCTGCATAGGGCTTTGTTTCCAAACCCCTGAACACCGTGGTTGCCCTCTGAAAGCACTCCTTCCTTCCCTCTGTTGCAGCCTGATGGAATGACTGTTGCTGTATGGCAACCGAGGGAGGGAAAAAAGCCAGATGGAGCTGGCTTTTTTTACCAGAGCAGCTGACGGAGCTAGTATCAGTTGAATCCATAAGCAAATGGAGAAAAATAAATTATACAAAAGATGCTCACTACCATATCAAAACAGCCAAGCTACATGAGGGAAGAATGAAGCGGATAAAATGAAATACCTTTTATGGATTATTCAATGAGAAACAGTGTGGTGTAGTGGTTAGAGTGTAGGACTGGGATTTGGGAGATCTGAGTTCTAGTCCCCTCTTGGCAATGGAAGCTCACAGACTCTCAGCCCAGCCTACCTCACAGGGTTATAAGGATAAAATGGAGAGGAGGAGGAGGACCAGGTAAGCCATCTTGGATTCCTTGTGAAAGGAAAAAAGGCAGGATATAAATGCAATAATTAAAGCAAACAGCTATATAGTAATAAATCAACACATTCACTGATATGCGAGACACAGTATTCTTTATATTATTCTTTATTATTATTATTTTATTTACAATATTTATATACTGCTCCCCATTGAAAATTTCGGAGCGGCGTACAAGGTAAAATGAAAATAAAAACAGAATAAAACACTTGAAACAGATTTTAAAAGAAGCAAATACAGTGACTCATGGCTGGACATTAAGGAAAGGCTTCCCGGAATAATGATGTTTTCAGGAGGCGCTGAAAGGAGTACAAAGTTGGCGCCTGCCTGACCTCCAGAGGCAGGGAATTCCACAGGAGGGGGGCCACCACGCTGAAGGCTCTTCCCCTGGTGGACTCCAATCGGAGGATGGGTCTATGTGGGACCACCAGGAGCAGACTCTCGGATGACCTCAGTGACCGGGCAGGTTGGTAGGAGAGAAGGCACTCCCTCGGCTATCCTGGTCCCAAGTTGTTTAGGGCTTTATACACAGGTACAAGAACTTTAAACCTGGCCCAGTAGCGAATAGGCAGCCAGTGCAGTTCCCTCAGCAGAGGAGTTGCACGCTGGAAAGGGGCAGCTCCAGACAACAGCCGAGCTGCAGCGTTCTGCACTAGCTCCAGCTTCTGGATTTATCACAGATTTATATATATTGAACAGTGTAATGTACATTCAAGCATCCACAAAAATATCTGCTGACTTTACAATGGACTGCAAATTTAGAACCTCTTGTTATAGATGTGGTGCAGGATTCTACCTTTTTGGATTCTACCCACCTGTATTCCAGCACGTAACGGCCCGTTTTCTGAGCCTGCAAACGTAGCAATTAGGAATTTTATTTAACTATTAAATGGTGTTTGCATACAAAACGCACAGAAGTTGGGTTTTTTTTTTTAACCCACCCCACCCCGCAAAAAACCCTCACAAAACTGATCCTTCATCTTCCAAGCTACATAAATACTTGGAAGAGAAATCTGAAAACCATGGTGGGGGTGGAAATAAGGAGGAGAAGAGTCCACGTCACACTTTGCTTGTGTGATGGAGAACGTCATGTGTTTGCAGGGCAGGTGGCACCAAGGGCCACACCTGGGGAAAACAAGCAGTTTCCCCCACCCCCATCTGTGACATCCATCGTGAGCATGAGAAACCTACACGCATAGGTCTGTGTGTGTGTGTGTGGGCAGCATGGGGGTCCAGGTTAGGCATGGTCAGGCACCGGCTCCGGGCCCACCGTCAAGAGAACCACATGTCTTGCCGAAAGAGGCGAGGGCTGCTATTCTGGAGGCTGGAGACAGGCAGTAGCTGCTGCATCACGACGGGGCCTTCTGTCTTCCTTTCTCCTTCCTGCTGCTCTTCTTGCCCTTCGCCTTGCCCTCCGGAGCCAGCGGGGAGGGAAAGCCGCCGGCCCTCGCTTTGCCCATGTCCCCTTGCAGCAGCACCAGCTCGTGCTGCTTCCTCAGATGGTGAATCATGCCTGAGTTGGTGAGGTGCCCAATCACCTTCCCACGGCTGACCTGCTTCCTGCAGAGGAGGCACTCCCCCCACCGGGGGTCGTACATTTGGCGGAAGTACTTCCACACCTCCGAGGTGCGGGGGGCCCCGCCCGGCCTCCTCCCAGGTGTGGGGCGAGGGGCGTGAGGGGGGCGTGGCATCGGGTCAACAGGCTCCGCCTCCCCCATCATTAAAACTTGTATGGAAACTCCACCACGGCCGCAGTAGCTTCTGCTGCTCAGCGCGGCTGGAACAACAATCGCGGAGCTTGGAGTGGAGTTTTCCAAGTTGAAGCCCTCCTCGCCCCGGAGCTCATCCTGAGCGGCGGGGGATAACCCCACGAGGGCGATTTCCCCCGAATCCTGTTCCCCCTCGACAAAGTCCTCCTGCAGAATTCTGGGTAAGGAAGACTGGTCCACCACGGCCTCTGGCTTGGCCTGGGAAGTGGTGGCCCCGGCGCCCATAAAGAGCGCACGCCGCATGAGTCTCTTCCGCTCTGCCACGGCGCCACCCAGTTTGGGCATCAGGCAGGGATAAGGTTTCTCTCTGACGTGAATTCTCTCGTGCGTCGCCAGGGATCGGGCCTGAAGGAAACCTTTGCCACATTTGGGACACTTGTACGGCTTCTCCCCGGTCTGGCTGCCGTCCCGGACCGCCAGGCGGGAGCCGTCGTTACCGTTTCTCTGGGAGACCGAGCGCCGCTGCGGCTTCTCGCCGGCGTGAATGAGCTCGTGCGCTCGGAGGTTTGACCTCCAGCGGAAGCTCTTCCCACAGTGACCACAGTGGGTTCTGTGGGAGCCTCTGGCTCCTTCCTGATCAGCACAGCCTTCGACCGTAGGGAAAGCGCCGCCCGTGCTCTCCTCTGGCTCCGGCCCCCACTTGCCCTCCGGTCCCTGCTGACTCCCGAGCCACGTTCCCTCCTCGCAACACTCGAACGCGCCGCCTCTTTCCGGCAAGGGGCCCTCAGCTGCCCCCGGCTCAGAACTGCCCTGGGGAAGGTGATCCTGCTGCTGACCTGCAACGACAAAGAAAGCGATCCATGGCCACCTCTGGGTCTCTTTCCAACGAGAGGAAGAAATGAAAAGACGGAGGACGGAGAGAAGCGGCTCCTTCTCACGTGTATCGGCAGCCTTTTGTTTTGTTTTTCCCATTATATATTTTTATTAAGTTTCAAACTGAGACTCAATCCAGACAAGACGGAGGTACTGTTAGCGGGTGGTTCATCTGTCCGGCGAGGTAATGTTTGCCCTGTTCTGGACGGGGTTGCACTCTCCCTAAAGGATCAGATCCGTAGTTTGGGGGTGCTCTTGGATCCAGAGCTGTCACTTGAGGCACAGGTGAACTCAGTGGCAAAGAACACCTTTTATCAGCTTAGGCTGATATACCAACTGCGCCCTTATCTGGACAGAGATAGCTTAGCTACAGTTATCCATGCTCTGATAACCTCTCGTTTGGATTACTGCAATGCGTTATACGTGGGGCTGCCTTTGAAAACGGTCTGGAAGCTTCAGCTGGTACAAAACAGGGCAGCACGGTTACTAACAGGGACTGGCCGGCGAGATCACATTATGCCAGTCCTTTTCCAGCTTCATTGTCTGCCAGTCCAGGTCCGGGCCCAATTCAAAGTGCTGGTATTGACATTTAAAGCCCTAAACGGTTTGGGGCCAGGTTATCTGAAGGAACGCCTCCTCCCATATGTACCTACCCGGACCTTAAGATCATCTACAGGGGTCCTTCTCCGTGAGCCCCTGCCAAAGGAAGTGAGGCAGGTGGCTAGGAGGAGGAGGGCTTTCTCTGCTGTGGCACCCCGGTTGTGGGATGAGCTCCCCAGAGAGGTCCGCCTGGTGCCTACACTGTACTCCTTTCGTCGCCAGCTGAAGACCTTTTTATTCTCTCAGTATTTTAACACTTAATTTTAACTTAAATTTAAATTTTACTGTTTTAAACTCTGTATCTTTATTTTATATCAATTTTGCTGCGTGGTTTTTATCCTGGTTGTGCTTTTTATACTGTATTTTGTATTTGTGCTTTTAAGCTGTTGGTTGTTTTATTATGGTTTTAATTTTTGTGAACCGCCCAGAGAGCTTCGGCTATTGGGCGGTATAAAAATGTAATAAAATAAATAAATAAATAAATAAATAAATATAAATACACACACACACACACACACACACACCAAACTTACAAAATACAGTAAAAAAATACAACCAAAAATTTTACCAGAAGTACTTTCTTTTCAAGCGTCACCTTTTATCCCTCTACCCTGTCCCCTCCCCCACCCCTGCCCGTCTCACATAGATTTCCCCTATTTTTCTTTCTAGGGTGGTTTATCATTTTTCTTTATCTCTTCCATTTTGTTTTGTGAGGTATTTATATATAACCCTACTTCTTTTTCAGGAGTCCCAGAGAGTCCTATAAGCTTCTGCCAAAGTTGTTCTATTCTTTTCTTTCTTTATATATTCTATATATTTTTGCCAATCCTTCTTAAAATTATCTCTTTGCTTTATTCCTCTTTGAAATGGTAACTTCTGTGTCTATTTTTCACTAATTGCTATTTCCCAAATTTTCCTTTTCCACATGGCTACTGTCAGCATCCTTTCCGTCTTCCAATTTTTTGCTATTAGTTGCCTTGCAGCTGTCAGGATATATATCCTATTAGCATTTTTTCTCTTATCTTTTTATTTTCTTTGACAAAAATATTCAATTTTGTGACACACTCTGAGCCAGGACTGTCAAACCTTTTTCAGGCCAAGAGACTTTTTACAGTTTCGGAGAAGCCCTCAGGCAAAAGGGGGTGGGGCAAAATACCACCATCATTATTATGATGATGATGATGATGATGCCCCATAGCCGAAGCTCTCTGGGCAGTTTATAAACGTTAAAAACAGTGAACGTTAAAAACATATACACAAAATTTAAAACCATCAAAAGCATAAAATACAAACAATAACAGACAATATCTATTCTGGGGTCAGTTAAAAAACTCAGAGAAAAGGCTTGACCTGGCGCCGAAAAGATAACAATGTTGGCGCCAGGCGAGCCTCATTGGGGAGATTGTTCCATAATTGAGGGGCCACCACTGAAAAGGCCCTGTCTCTTGTTGCCACACTCTGAGCCTCTCTCCAAGTAGGCACCCGGAGGAGGACCTTAGAGGTTGAGCATAGTACATGGCTAGGTTCATGTTTTCCCCCAACATGAAACCTTACTTTATTTCAAAATAAAATGATGACATAAAGGCAACAAAGAAGGATATATGCAAGAGGCCCACCTGGCACCAACACTGTTATCTTTTCGGTGCCAGGTCAAGGGGCTGGAGCATCTCCCCTATGAGGGAAGGTTACATCAATTGGGATTGTTTAGCTTGCAAACAAGGAGGCTGAGGGGAGACATGAGAGAGGTGTACAAAATTATGCACGGTGTGGAGAATGTGGATAAGGAGACCTTTTTCTCCCTCTCTCAAAATACTAGAACCCAATGGGGTCGTCCCATGAAGCTGATTGGTGGGAGATCCAGGACAAATAAGAGGAAGGACTTCTTCACACAGCGCAGAGTTAAATTCTGGAACTCACTACCACAGTATGTAGTGATGGCCACCAATTTGGATGGCTTTAAAAGGGGGTTAGATAAATTCCTGGAGGCGAAGGCTATCAATGGCTACTAGCCCTGATGGTTGTGTGCTATCTCCAGTATTCGAGGCAGTAAGCCTGGGTGCACCAGTTACTGGCGAACATGGGTGGGAGGGTGCTGTTGCAACATGTCCTGCCTTGTTGGTCCCTGGCCGACGGCTGGTTGGCCACTGTGTGAACAGAGTTCTGGACTAGATGGACCCTCGGTCTGATCCAGCAGGGCTCTTCTTATGTTCTTAATTGCAGCACTTTGAATCGAGCCTGGACTGGCAACCAGTACAGCTGGAAAAGTACTGGCGTACTGTGAAATCACTGGCCAGTCCCCGTTACTAACAATTTTGCCTCCTGGTTTTGTACCAGTTTATTTATTTATTTATTTATTTATTTATTACATTTATATACCGCCCCACAGCCAAAGCTCTCTGGGCGGTTTACAACAATTAAAAATAGTAAACATTAAAAGTATAAAAATTTTTAAAAAACATAAAAACAGTATAAAAACAACAGTATCCATTTAAAAACAACAATTCTGGGGCCCATTAAAAACAAACTTAATGTTGTTAAATGCTGTTAAAATGCCTGGGAAAAGAGAAAAGTCTTGACCTTTTGCCGAAAAGATAACAACGTTGGCGCTAGGCGAGCCTCATTGGGAAGATCATTCCACAGTCGGGGGGCCACCACTGAGAAGGCCCTCTCCCTTGTTGCCATCCTCCGAGCTTCCCTCGGAGTAGGCACTCGGAGGAGGACCTTAGATGTTGAGTGCAGTGTACGGGTAGGTTCATGTCGGGAGAGGCGTTCCATCAGGTATTGCGGTCCCAAGCCATGTACCAGTTGAAGTTCCCGGACTGCTTTCAAAGGCAGCCCCACATATAACACATTGAAGTAATCTGACAACAGGTTATCAGGGCATGGATAACTGTAGCTAGGCTATCTCTTTACCACTATGCCACTGGTGGTTGAAAACAATTAGAGAAAAGCTATTGCTAAAAGGGTGAAGTTGTGGGGTTTTTTAAGTGTCATAACATCCAGAAATATGGACGCCACTCAACCTTACCCAATGAGCTGGCCTCTTCCTCTTGCTCCTGCCTGGAACCCTTCCCCAGCTGCTTTGGCCAGACATCGGGCGGTAGATCCTGACCTCCCTCGGAAGGATTCACAGCCGACGGCACCTCCAGAGACCACGACTCCTGGAATGGCAACGAGAACACCACGCAGGGTGAGCAACACTCTCAGTTATGCTGAAACTTAAGACCTCCTCCTCAATGGAGAATTCACATAAGGATGGCTGGGTCCAGGTTTGGGGGCGCTGGGCAGAAGACTCAAAATGTACACACACTGGACCACATTTGTGGTCAGCTGAGTGGGTCGGCCTAGGGGTCATATCCCTTCTCGCCGGGGAACTGTGGCAAGCATCAGCTGTGGTTGCCAACCAAGCTGAACACACATTAGGAGACCGTGTGGCGTAGCAGTGTGTAGAGATGTGAAGGCCCAGAAAAAAAATCTGATTTTGTGGGGGGGGGACAGTTTCCCCCCATTTTTTTCAAAGCCTTTTCCCCCCCCAAAAATTGAAAAAAATGAAGGAAAAATGGATTATGGAATGTTTTATTTTAGCATGATGAATAAAATGTTGTAGACAAACCTCTCCAAATGATTTCTAAAAACTATGTACAAAATCAGATTATTACAATTTCTGTGCACCAAGGACAAGCAAGTCCTAGGTTGCAAACTGAGACTACAACTCTCAAATGCAAAAAGAAAGATGCACTTCTGCCTCTAGGGGGCAGCACTGCCACTGAAGCAGAGGCTGAAACCGATAGTGATGGCTACAGCTCGGAAAATGAGTCTGATTAAATTCTATGCATATTCATTGAGTCTTGGTCCCCTCTATTTCTCAGTTCTTTTTATGGAAATGGATACTTTATGCCTGCTTGACACTGTAGAGGAGTAGCAAATTTTATTTGTTACTAATGTTTATGGTTTCTTCTGTTTGTTTGTTTGTTTGTTAGTTTGAATTGTTTTTTGCCTGCTCCTCATAAACTGGCAAAGCCAAAGAGGTTCCATACAGTTCAGGTGTTCCTAACAGTTCAGGAGCTTGTAGCTCCATTTGTTACCAAAAAAACCTTAAAAATTTAAAAAAGGAAATTTAATTTGTAATAATTGTTTGAATACACTGTACTTTTAATATGCCAAATGTGATAATTTTATGCCAAACCAACTTGGACATAATTACATTTTATGTTCCTAAAGTAACAAAGTGACTTTCAACCTGTAAAAAGTGCTAATATTGCATTTTTTCAATTCCCCCCAAAGTTTCAGTTCCCCCACCCCTGGAAAAAGATGGGGGGGCAGTTTTTTCCCCCCATGGCTTCAAAATGTCTGGAAATTTTACATCTCTAGCAGTGTGTCCTATTTTACACAAGACAGTCCTCTGTTTAAAGGCCTGTCCAGTCCAAACCTGTTGAAAGATAAAAGACCCATAAGCAGGGAGGAAATGCAGAAGGCCTTGAAGTCGCCCATCCTCAGAGCTCACTGCTGTGAAGGCGGCCACATCAGCAGCTCCCAAAAAGAGAACCAAAGAGAACACCGATTTGCATAACATTTACATATGCTAATTGATAGGTAAGGATGCAAATTTAGAAACAATTGCTCTAATTTAAATAGAGCATCCAAAATAGCCGTGTGACGAGAAGCAAAATGCCTCAGGATGCTGAAACAAAGATTTTATTTGTTAAAAATAAAAGGCCTTTCACAAATAAAATCTTGGTTTCACCATCCTGAGACGTGGGTAAAATGTCAATAGAAATAGCGAACATTGCTCAGTCTCCTGTCCAGGTGCACATAAAGGCATAGTAAGAGCCATGTAGCATCAGATCAAGGGCCCATCTAGTCTTTATCTTTGTTGATAAAGTTGCCAACTTGCTGTCTGTGGGAACCCACAAGCAAGACATGATTATGAGAGTGCCCTCCTGCTACTGATGGGCAATTTTGAGGCCCTGGTCTCCATTCCCTCCCTTTTTAGGGTTGTTTATGCCTTTAGATTCAGTAGTCCCTGAATTAAAGGATGTCTTCAAATAGAGGACAGTGCTCTGTAAAATAGGACACATGGTCATCTTAGTTCACACCAATGCAGAGGCAGAAGTGGGGGGAATCAGCTGTCTCCTCAGCACCCCTCCCTCTGGGAGTCCTCACCTCTCCTTCCTCTTTCACCGTGCTCTGCTTCGCCAGGAACTCCTCGGCCAGGAGCACGGCCTGGGCGCAGGACTCCGGGCCCCGTTCCCTCACCCAGCCCTGCATTTCCTGGGGCAGGACGGTCAGGAACTGCTCCAGGATCAGCAGCTCCAGGATCTCCTCCTTCGAGTGCCTCTCAGCTCTCAGCCACCGGCAGCACAGTTCCCGCAGTCGGCCGTGGACGCCCCTCGGCCCCTCCGTGGCCTGGTAGCAGAACTGCCGGAAGTGCTGGCGCTGCCTCTCCCGCAAGATGGCCTCCCCTTCCAAGATGGCCGCCTTCACCTTCTCATAGTCTCCTCGGTCAAGGCCACTGAGGCCGCTGAAGGCCTGCTCGGCTTCTCCGTTGAGGGCCGGCAGGAGGAGGGCCACCCACTTGTCCCGAGGCCACCGGCACGCCGACGCCACTTGCTCGAAGGAGGCCAGGAAAGCCTTGGCGTCGTCCCAGGGCCTGGGCTCCTCAGGCGCCTGCGTGTTCCCCCATCCTGGGTGAGGGGCCTGCAGCGTCCGCAGGAACTCCTGCCACTGGGCGTCCCAACACTGTTGTGCCTGCAGTTCCTTTTTAATATATTGTGGAGATGATGCCGCCTGTAACTTTCCAATACTCTGTATATGTACAACTTGTGGGGTTTTTCTTCCCTCCAGGCCGGGCCACAATTTGACGGTGGGCGTACTCTGCTCCCTACTTTTCAGCTCCCCATCTTCCACAGACATGTTCCCCTCCACACTCAAAGTCTCCATTGCTCAGTTGCAAACCAAGGAGGACCTGTTCCGTCTCTTGAGGGATTTTCTGTAAACCGCCCAGAGAGCTTCGGCTATGGGGCGGTATATAAATGTAATGAATAAATAAAAAAATTCTTCGGGTCAAGTCACTCCTCGCTTTCAGTCCACAGATAGCTTCCCAAATGATAGCTCTCTAATAAATGTTAGGCTGGAGAAAGAAAAAATAGATATACATGATAAAATTCAGGAGGGAGCATTCCATCCTAGCTGAAGCAAGCAATATTTGTGCATTACATGCGCGGCTGAGGCGCTAGTTTTCAAGTTGGGGGAGCATTTAAACACTCTGGACCTGTTCAGACGTCACGCTAAGCCATGTAGTTAGGCCGCTAACCCTTTTGCAGCAAATGGTTAGTGAGCGCGTTTAAACTGTGGTTATGTAGGACGACCCTATGGAAAGGAGGACAGGGCTCCTGCATCTTTAACAGTTGTATAGAAAAGGAAATTTCAGCAGGTGTCATTGGGATACATGCAGGGCCTGGTGAAATTCCCTCTTCATCACTACAGTTAAAGCTTCAGGAGCCCTGCCCTCTTTTGTATCTGGTCACTCTAGCTAAAGAGGGCAAGGCTGGTGCAGTTTTAATTGTTGTGAAGAGAGAATTTCACCAGGTGCTGCATGCCTACAAATGACACCTGCTGAAATTCCCTTTTCAATACAACTGTTCAAGATACAGGAGCCCTGTCCTCCTTTCCATAGGGTCATCCTAAGTTATGTAACCACCACGGTTAGGAATGGCTCACACAACACGCTAAGCCACAGTGGCTTAGCGTGTTGACCTGAACAGGATCTCTGAACGGTAACGTCCCAGGAGAATACTCTCAAAGTGTAGAGGATTTCCTAACAGCTGTCATTTGGTGGTTTACTGGCTTTTGGCACGGTTTTTCTCAATTTCTATAAGGTTCAAACACCTCAGTCTTAGTTACCGGCAGCAAGAACTTGAAGCCACAATAGGCTGGTGTTCTGGCCCTGCCCCTTCTGCCTTCAACTCTGCCCACCACTGGAAGCCAGCCTCTGAAATGGAAGGCAGCCCCGAGGCTGAAGTAGGTTCATCACTCCTGATATATATTTTGCTGGGAATTCTTGCACAGCCCTGTGGGGGCTGACTAGCACAGCCCTGCCCATGTTACAGACATGTTAACTGAGGCCGACAGCAACGGCTTTGGTCCCCATCTATTTACCATTCCACGGAGAGTGAATATCATGAGATGAACAACTTGTAGGGGTCAAAACTTGCAGTGGAGAACCCGGGCATGGTTTGGAAGAAGGGGGCAAGGATAAACCCTAATGGGTTGTGGTATTATTACTAGTAGTAGGATTACTGAAGAAAGAGACTGAAAGAACTGGGCATGTTTAGCCTGGAGAAGAGAAGATTGAGGGGAGACATGATAGCACTCTTCAAATACTTAAAAGGTTGTCACACAGAGGAGGGCCAGGATCTCTTCTCGATCCTCCCAGAGTGCAGGACACGGAATAACGGGCTCAAGATAAAGGAAGCCAGATTCCAGCTGGACATCAGGAAAAACTTCCTGACTGTTAGAGCAGTGCGACAATGGAATCAGTTACCTAGGGAGGTTGTGGGCTCACCCACACTAGAGGCCTTCAAGAGGCAGCTGGACAAGCATCTGTCGGGGATGCTTTAAGGTAGATTCCTGCATTGAGCAGGGGGTTGGACTCGATGGCCTTGTAGGCCCCTTCCAACTCTGCTATTCTATGATTCTACTGGTAGTAGACCACAACTCCCATAATCCCATATCATTGGCCATGCTGGCTGAGGCTGATAGTGGTTGTAGTCCAAAACATCTGGAAGGTCCCAGGTTTGCCCATCAGTAGAGTTTTAAAGTTTGGGAGAGAGATGTTACTGGGTGTTCTCCATCCATCCTATTATTTCTCTGTTGTGGCACCTCGGTTGTGGAATACCCTCCCCTTGGAGGCCTGCCTGGCGCTGACGCTGGCTTCATTTCGGCGCCAAGTTAAAACATGGCTCTTTATCAAAGGCTTTGAAGGCTAAATTATCCATGGTTACACAGAGTTTGAACTGCTTTTATTGCTTTTAAAACATTTCTACTGATTTTAATTGGATAATGATTTAATATGTTTTTATCTGTGCATATTATTTATGTTTATCATAGAATCATAGAATAGCAGAGTTGGAAGGGACCTACAAGGCCATCGAGTCCAACCAGTTTACATTGTTCTGGTTTTATCTGTACGCCACCCTGAGATCCTAGCGATATAGGGCGGGATACAAATGTTTTAATAAACAAAAAAATATATAATTATTTGGCAATTCTGCTTCAAGTCCACCCATGTGACAGTTTGAGCTCTCTTCCACAATGTCATTCTCTCTCTGTCACCTAGTCATCGTCTCTCAGTAGCAAGCTCGATGGAGTACAATGAGACTTACTCCTAGGTAATAATTTATAGTAGCTGTCCCTCACCTGATGCCCTCCGGGGTTCCAGAATTTTATCTATTCATTAAAACATTTGTATCCTGCCCTATATCATTGGGATCTCAGGGTGGCCTACAGATTAAAAAAGCAATTTAAACTGTCTAAGACAAGAAATAATGTACGCAGCTAAAAAACATATTTAACTATTAACAAGCTAAGACCAGTAGAAAAATTAAAAGCAATTAAAAACAATAAATGGCAGGTGTTTCGGCTTGCTCACTTACCAGGAAGCAAGTCCCATTGAATTCAACGGGGTTTACTTCAGAGTAGACACATACAGAATTACAAGGGCAGTCTGAAGAAAACCTCCTGGATTCTTCTTAAGACTTGCAAACTGCAGCTTTATTATCCCTAGGTAGTTTATTTATTTATTTATTTATTTATTTATTACATTTCTATACCGCCCAATAGCCGGAGCTCTCTGGGCGGTTCACAAAAATTAAAAACATTCAAAGTATAAAACAACAGTATAAAACCATACTATAAAATACAATATAAAAGCTCAACCAGATCAAAACAGCAGCAATGCAAAATTACAAATTTAAAACACCAAGTTAAAGTTTATTTATAGACTGTTAAAATGCTGGGAGAATAAAAAGGTTGTCTCTCCAAAACCAGGTGTTGCTTACTACTCAGCCGGCGATTCTGGCGAACACGTTTTGTGACACGTGTGTTGGTCCTAACGAAGGCAATACTCGTGCCCTCCCTCGACCGCATCGCTTCAACTCACCTCTGTGTGTGCGTGCGTATGTGTCCGCGTGCACCCTGCTCCCTTGGCCGGGGAATCCGATCTTTGCAGCTCCGGTTTCGCCCCAAAACTGCAAAAAGGAAGAAGTGAAGTTTCCCCTCCAGAGACGATAAAAAGACGAGAGGAGGAGAGTCAGACAGGAAGTGGATTCTCTAGTCCGCTTACGACAAAGAGAAATGAAAGAAAATGCAACAGCCTTTTATTTCCGGTTCTGATGAAAATGCTGCATTTGCGGACACGAGTGATGGAGGCTTCCGACGAAACAGGCTCCCCTTTAGGGCAGCGCTTTTAAATGACCTTCTTCTCTGCGCCCCACGAACCCCCCCCCTCAAATTGTTTTGGTCACTGATAGCTTGTCTTCCCCCAGCCGGATGTCCTCCTAGATGTCCTAGACTACAACTCCCATCATTTCCAGCAAGCATGGATGGAGTGGCTGGGGATGATGGGGGCACCCAGCTGGGGGAAACTCAGGGGTTAGGCCCATCGAGGTATTTTTATGGTAGGGTATGGTGCCCTTGCCACTGCGGAGAGCTTCCAGATGTTTTGAACTTCAACTCCCATCAGCCCCAGCGAGCACTGCCAATAGTCAGAAATGATGGGAGTTGGAGTCCAAAACATCTGGAGGGTACCAGGCGATGAGCTTCAGCTGGGGAAACCCTAACGTGTTAAGGGTGTAATCCTATACAAGGCCCACGTTCATCCATTTCAGCCTGCCCACACTTTAAGAACAGCAGGAGAGACCCTTCTCATTTGCCCAACTGTTACAGCAGTTAGATGGGTAACCACAGGAGGAAGGGCCTTTTCTGATGTGGCCCCACACCTCTAGAATAACATACCATCTGGGGTCTGCCAGGTCCCATCACTGCAGGCTTTTAAGGAGGCCTTGAAAACTTACTTTATTCTGGCCTTCCCCTGGTTATGTTTTAGCAAGCTGGGTTGTTTAGGGTGACCATATGAAAAGGAGGACAGGGCTCCTGTATCTTTAACAGTTGTATTGAAAAGGGAATTTCTCTGCAGGTGTCATTTGTATATATGGAGAACCTGGTGAAATTTCCTCTTCATCACAACAGTTAAAGCTGCAGGTGCCCTGCCCTCTTTTCAATCTGGTCACTCTAGTATAGCTCCTGCAGAAGAGGGAATTTCACCAGGTCCTCCATATATATATATATATATATATATATATATGAATGATTGTGTTTTGACTGGTTTTCCCCCAGTTTGCATTTTTACCACTTTGAATACTGCATTGGTTTTTATTAGGTTTTATTGTTGTAAACTGCCTTGGGTGGGCTCCTGCCCTGAAAGGTGGCCAAGAAATGTTTTAATACTTGCTGGCTATGGAATGCTGGGGTGATAGGACTTCTTTTTCTGTCTAACCATGTATAGGATTGTGCCCATAAAGAAACTTTTTGCAGATAACATATTCAAATTCAACAGATGAAACTTTTCTCATCACTAGATATCTCTGTGTGTGTGTGTGTGTTGGATTCCTCTTCATCTTAAGGTATTTGAAAAGCTTGTTTTGTACTTTAGGGGGGTGGGGAGCGGTTAGAGAACGAGATATAAGCCTTCCAATGACACCGACCGAGCCTCTAACCTGTCTGCTGAGAACCTATATATTTCCACCTGCTCTTCTACTAGCTTCAATTGTGAACGGGAAGTTTTGTTAGAGAATCATGGGAACTGTAGCCCCTTGGAGGTTAGAATATATCTCCTTCCTTCCTCCGCTCCTAGTTCACAAATCTTGGCCGCTCAGGGAATCAGAGGTGAACTCTGTGATTTTAACCATTAGCTGTTGGAATCGGAATCCAGAACATCTTAGCCTTCCAGATGCGTTGGAATACAACTCCCACCCTGATGGGAGTTGTATTCCAACGCATCTGGAAGGAGGCAGGTTGAGAAGGGCTAATATATGTCAACTACTCATGGGTCTTAGGCTCCAGGTGTTATTATTATTATTATTATTATTTATTTATTTATATAGCACCATCAATGTACATGGTGCTGTACAGATTACACAGTAAATAGCAAGACCCTGCCGCATAGGCTTACAATCTAATAAAGTTGTAGTAAACAATAAGGAGGGAAAGAGAATGCAAACAGGCACAGGGAAGTGTAAACAGGCACCGGGTGGGGTGAAGCTAACAGTATAGAGTCAGAACAAACTCAATATTTAAAAGCTATAGGGAAAAGAAAAGTTTTCCCTATAGAAAAGAAAAGAAAAGAAAAGGTGTTGGACTGCAACTTCCATCATCCCCAGCCAGAAGGGGATGCGACCCAAATAATATTAACGTTCATAGCCAATAGGAACGTTTGCAAAAGCCCCCTCCCCTTCTCTCCAAGCTAATACGGGGACAACGTCACTGCGTACGCCACGCCCCCAATTGCGTCCCACCTCCGCCTTGCATGGTAAGGCAACAGAGCTCTGTCGCTTTAACCCTTAACGCTCCCTAACGCGTTTGGGCCAGGCAAGGTAAAGAGAAGAAGCCGCCTAGAGAGAGAGAGAGAGAGACAGAGAGAGAGAGAGGCGGGGAGAAGCTAGAAAACAGGCTGCCATTTCCATGAGAAAAAGAAATGGTCCCGAAACTTTCCTGCGACGTGTTCATTCTGTTCTTTTAAAGAAACCTTTTGGATTCTACAGTCCCTTTTGCGGGTGGAGAAAAATCAGTTTGCAACGTTGGTTTCGATGCTGCGCTGCAAGGCTAAAACCGCATTGCATAGAATCATTTTGTCGCTGTCCTTTGCAGCGTTTCCGCCTTCGAAGTTCATTTTGCGCCTTGCAAAACCCCGGGTGGTCTGGCCTGTGCCTTCCAGAAATACAGGCACTGCTTTGATTCTCCACTGCAGTCCGCTGTTTTGCGTGTTTCTCTCCACTGTTTGTTTAGCTGATCGTAGGCCGCTTTAAGCCATTTTTTGGGAGTAAAAAATAGGATCCGAAGCAATCTGCGGGTGAATACCTTCCCTGTTTTTAAATTACCGAACATTTATGTAGGTTTTTCTGCATGCTCTTGTTCACCATGCTTGCTTTTAGCGCTTTAGGCGATTGCGAGCAATTTTAGGGACAGGATAAGGTGTCTAAAGATTTGAGGGGTGAGCAGTAGCTTTCCCCCACTTTTTTCTTTTAAAAATGTATTTTTAAAAAAATTTAAATAAATATTGAAACTTGTATAAGGTGATATTTTATAATACTTTGACAACATAATAATATACATTATTAATATAACTATGCAATAAATTATATATATATATTATATGTTACACTGCATCTATATAATGTACATATAATATAGATTGCAATAATATAATATCATCACACACACACACAAATATCCTGTAGGGTTTTTCTTGTGCCTTTGCTCATCATGGATAACATTGAGGCCATCATTCTTGTGATCCTGGCAACCCACAACTTGGTCCGCCTACACTTGCACCGCGGTGGCATCGCTGCCCGGGCCCGGCGCACCATGCGGCGTGTAATGGCTAACCACATTTCCTTGCTGCACCAGCTGCTCCCCGACATTTGCCCCGACAACGAGACCAGGTTGATGGTGGAAGAGCTCAACGCTGGCCCCCATCGCTTCTGGTCCCGCCAGATCAGCCAAGACTGGTGGGAACGGGTCGTCCTGGAGACCTGGGACCCCAACCAGTGGCTTCAGAACTTCCGCATGACCAAAGACACATTCCTGGAGCTCTGTGAGGAGCTGCGGCCGGAGCTGCAACGCCAGACCACCACCATGAGGGCCCCGCTGAGTGTGGAGAAGCGGGTGGGCATCGCCCTCTGGAAACTGGCGACCACCGAGTGTTACCGGTCGGTGGCCAGCCACTTTGGAGTCGGACGCTCCACTGTTGGAGAGGTCTTCATTGAGGTGTGCCTGGCCATTGAGAAGCTTCTCTTCAAGAAGATGGTGGCTCTCGAAGACCCCAAAGAGGTACCTGTGTTGGTGGTGGTAGTCTCGCGCATTTTCTTCTAGGGTTATTTATTTCTTTATTTTTATGACGCTCCTCAGCCCGAAAGGCTCCCAGAGTGGCTTAGTTAAACAAGACAGCCGCTGCCGCGGGTTTACAATCTAAAAAGACGTGGCACACAGTGAGAAGGGAATGGGGAGGGACGAGGGGATTTTTAAAAATTCTTTTAGCAGGGCTAATGGCATGGCCCTGCTCTCCCTCTCAGCTCAGCATACTGGAATGTCTGCTGGTTATGACAGAGGAGGTGCCTTCATAAGGGAGGCCTTCAACAGGGACGGTGGAATAATAATAATAATAATAATAATAATAATAATAATAATAATAATGCTATACATTAGGGCCCCATTCAGAAGACACCTTAAACCATGGCTTTAACCATGGTGAATAAAGCAAAAAAGCCTTATTCACCGTTGTTAAAGCCATGGTTTAAGGTGTCTTCTGACCATGGCCTGGCTTTCTGGCTTAACCTCTATGGTTTAAGGTGTTTTCTGAATGGGCCCTAGTAGTAACTCATTCTCCAAGTGTAGATCCCTTATGTAGCTGAAACGGCATTTACCTCAGAATGTATTACGCAGGTTCTGTTATGTTGGGCTGGGGGCCTCTCATTCTGCTGGGTGGGGCCCTGGATATCTATCCAAAAGTCCTGCCCTGATAGCACTACTAGAAATCTATATGAGTGTGTAAATATGTGGCAATAACCGCACCGTAATGGTGTCATCCTGCAATGCAAAATATGTAATTAATTTATTCTGTTTGAAAGCTTGAGCTGTTGAAGGTATTTACGAATAGATTGATGGATATTTGTTTTTTTTAAAAAAGAAGTCTATTAGACAAATCTATGTGGGCACAAAGTAGATCTCCAGATGTTTTGGACTCCAACTCGTAGCATTCCTGATCACATTGGCCATGCTGGCAGGGGCTTCTGGAAGTTGAAGTCCAAAACATCTGAAGGTCTACCTTCTTCCCACCCATGTTGTAGGATATCTGCTGCTTTTGTCAAAGAATGGTCAGTAGCTTTTATTTGCCACATTGCAAGGAATGTGTCTGAGGGAGAAGGGAATGAGGTGGAAAATAAGAAAAAGGGAGGGTTACTACTTCAGATTGCAGGTGCGGGCTCATGATTGATTGATCCTTCATTCAATCAATCCCAGTTTCTAGAAAGTTTGATTCTCAGGGATAATCTAGGCTAGACCAGCTTCTCTTTGACATACTACTTTACTAGGAATCATTTGTGTGGGGGAGCAGTCAGCCATGTGACACACATACATGCAGTCTAGAGAGAGCTATTTATTTTTATTTATAATACCGACTGCTTTTCTGCAAATGTCACCAAAAGGGGGTATGCATAAACTCAAATGAGAATAAAACATAAAAACAATAGAATGTATCTATTAATAATATTTATTAATAAGCCCCATTTCACACCGGATGCCAGGCAAACCTGTCAGGCCCTTAGAGGAATTCAACTGAAGAGGGCATCTCTGGATTGTCTTAATGCTGTGTATTGTTGGGAAAGGTGGGAATTGGCAAAATAAACTGTCCTGGGAGCAGCTAATGTGGCATTAGCCATCTTCTTACCCCTTACAAGCTTTTTGAGGAAAGTTCTTAAGAACACATTTTGGAAACAATTGCTTGTCTAAACCATGATGACCATTTAGGATGTGGTCTTTCTAATTTTATAATCTTGCCATTTTGAAGGTTATGGAAGGATTTGCAGAAATGGGGTTTCCTAGCTGCGTGGGAGTCATGGACAGGACACACATACCCATCATCTGCACTGTTCGAAAGGGAACCAGCGTCAGCCAGAAGGGATTCTTCCCGATGTCGATGCAAGGTACGGTGGACCACAAGGGCCGCTTCATTGACATCGAACTCAGCTGGTGTGGTAAAGATAAGGATACCTCCTTCTTCCGAAACTTGGCCCTGTGCGAGGCAATGGACCAAGGGTCATTTGTACCTGGGAATCCTACGATGACTATCGGCGGTGTAGAGATTCCTGCACTGATCTTGGGTGATGAGACCTATCCCTTGAAGAAGTGGCTCATGAAACCCTTTACTGATAACCTCAACCCTCAGAAAGAACTTTTCAACTCCCACCTGAGGGACTGCAAGAATGTGGCCGAACATGCCTTTGGACGGTTAAAGGGACGGTGGAAGTGCCTGGCCACCCGTTTGGAGGTTGCAGAAGAGAACATTATCCCTGTAGTGGTGGGATCCGTTGTGCTCCACAACATATGTGAGAATCGGGGGCATGCTTTGATTGATGGGCCTTGGTCCCAGGATGGTGTGTGGGACCAAGCCCCTGAGGGACACTTGAAATTCCCAACATCCCCAGAGGACGCTCAGGATGGGAGCCTGGTGAGGGAAGCTCTGGCAAGCTATTTTATGAGCAATTCCTAGCTAACTGTAAAGACCTTGAATAAAAGACACACTCGTTTCAAATACACACTTTGGAGGAATTCAGATGACCATTTGCTCTGGGAGATATGACAGCCATCATGTGAGGTGAATTTGCCACTCCACCACAGCCCCATGTTTCTGATTGGATATCAAGGTGTGATGAAATTTGCCTTATGGTGCAGCCTCTATTGATGTGGCACTCCATATTGGTGGTCACCACAGCAAATGGTTTTCCAAATCTGCTTTTTTATATGTCTGAAGGCAGAAATAGAAATATGATGGCCAACCACTGCTCAAGAGCAGTTGGCGTGGGCCTGTCCTACCGTGAGGGCCAGACGTGGGGGCATCCACTGCCCAATCTATGACGAACCCCTGCTTCTAATACAGATCCACACTGCCCCCTAGAGCATCTGGTCAGTTGGCACCCTGCCTTATCTAACTTCTTTGTCCTCCAAAAGGTGAACAAAAGCTTAATCCCTTTTCTTGAATAGGCCAACTGTTTCTAACCACATGGGGCTTTTGAGATGTAATTTACAGTCGTTAAGAAGGTGGGTCCAGCCACTGGGTAATTTTCTAATTTGCTGGTTAGACCACTGACATCAGAAATGACATCACACATTGAACAGACCAACCATCAGTCTCTGCTACGGGTCTGGGTTTTACTGAGCTGAGATCTCCATAAAACAAAAGATTTACTCAGTCCTGATAGAGCTTTGTATGTACCATCTAAATGGGAGCCATATGCACTCTCTCTTCTCAGACCATGCCTTCTGCAATCATAGTATAGTAGAGTTGGAAGGGGCCTATAAGGTCATTGAGTCCAACTCCCTACTCAATGCAGGAATCCACCTCAAAGCATCCCTGACAGAAGGCTGTCCAGCTGCCTCTTGAAGGCCTCTAGGGTGGGAGAGCCCACAACCTCACCAGGCAACTGATTCCATTGTCATACTGCTCTAACAGTGGGGAAGTTTTTTCTGATGCACAGCTGGAATCTGGCTTCCTATCACTTTGAGCCCATTATTTCCTGCACTCTGGGATGATTGAGAAGAGATCCTGGCCCTCCTCTGTGTGACAGCCCTTCAGGTATTTGAAGAGTGCTGTCATGTCTCCCCTCAATCCTCTCTCCTCCAGGCTAAAAGTGCCCAGTTCTTTCAGTCTCTCTTCATAGGGCTTTGTTTCCAGACCCCTGATCATCCTGGTTGCCCTCTGAACACGCTCCAGCTTGTCTGCAAATCAGTTTGCAGTAGGCTTTGGGACCCAGGACTCTAGATAGTTAGACTTTTTGATTTTTATGTCAGTGTATGTGTGTGGTTGTTGCCTTCCCTGCTTCAACCCCTCCCCCTGCCCCCCCAAACCTGCCCTTGTTTCTCTTTCCCCCCCCTAAATAAATCCCTTTATCTATTTGGATGTTTGGCTGTGTTGTTTTAAAAGGGATTTCTCACGGAACTCTTCCCCACGTGAAAGACCGTGTGGCTGCAAAGATATCACTTGTGTTTTAAGATATATTTTTAAAGGGTTTTGGTAAGCTCTCCTGTTTCTGAACTTTGAGAAGGGAAGTCCAGAGCACCTTTCGACTTTTCTTTTTTCCTAGGTCTGGCCTGACGGGAGGGGCCCTTGAGAATAGGGCTCAGAAACTCCCCAACCATATGGATAGGACAGGGCTCCTGTATATTTTTTAAAATATATATTTTATTACAAGATAAAAATATATTGAAAATAAGTTTATTGTTTAAAAGCTTTAAATCAAAATATAATACTTTCAATCCTGCCTGATCTAAACTCTCCACACACCAACCACCTCACTGTCTTCACCAATCCTAAGTCCCTAAAATCCTAAGTCTTCAATAAACAACTCTCCCTCACTCATCCCCCAAACTCACATACTCCTTACTCTGCTCCACCTATTACATCATAAACCAGACCCACTCAATTCTAACATTCCCTACTTACCGGACATATTAATCTAGGCATGTACAAGATACTCAATTGTGGGGTAACACCACACACACCCCTCAGGTCAAAGCTGTAGCTACTCCAATTCCCTTGAAGTATCAGGCGTCCTCCCAAGGAGCTGATTATCTGAGCAGGTCGGCCACGCAGGGCTTGTCTCACATGAACATAAGAGCCCTGCTGGATCAGACCAAGCATCCGACTAGTCCAGCATTCTGTTCACACAGTGGCTGAACATCCATCGACCAGGAATCCGCACAGATATGGATGCAACAGCAGGGTTCCCCTGAGGTTCTTCATTCACGAACTGAAAGTGTATCCAAGAATATGTCTGACCTCCTTTGGTTGAAATCATCAGGGGAAGATCAGGAGTGGACTTTGGGTGGAGTGTTCATTTTTAGAGCGGCAAGTGCACATGTAACGTGTATTTGGGAGTTACATCGTGCTGTACCATTGGGGAGCCAGTGCGGTGCAGTGGTTAGAGCGTCAGAGTGGGACTCCGGAGATCTAGGTTCTGTCCACCACTTGACCCTGAAGCTGCATGAACGAACTCTCAGCCTAACCTACCTCACAGGACTAACCAATATGCAGGCGATGCACAAGAGCCAGTGGGGTGTAGTGGCTAAGGTGTTGGACTGGGAGTCGGGAGATCTGGGTTCTAGTCCCCACTCAGCCATGGAAACCCACTGGGTGACCTATTTCCCCCCCCCAAAAAAATTAATAGTCAAGGGACATTAAAAGAAAAAACCCAACTATGAGCAGCATAAGCTAAAGGATTGTTTAATACAGTAAGACATTAAGCACGGCTGACTGGGGCATGCTGGGAGTTGTAGGACTTTTTTGCCCTCTAAACATGCATAGGGTTGCACCCTTAATCTCTTTTTTCAAACTTAATAATCAAGGGACATTAAAAGAAAAATAACAACAGAAGCCATGACCAGCATAAGATGTACACCAGTGTGGCGTAGTGGCTAAAGTGTTGGACTGGGAGTTGGGAGATCTGGGTTCTAGTCCCTACTCGGCCATGGAAACCCGCTGGGTGACTTTGGGCCCGTCTCAGACTCTCAGCCCAACCTACCTCACAGGGTTGTTGTTAGGATAAAAACAGAGAAGAGGGTTATGTACGCCGCCTTGGGTTCCTTGGAGGGAAAAAGGCAGGATATAAATGTAATAAATAATAATAATGATACAGCATTCCAAAACAAGTGACCATCACCAGCGCATCCAGTTTATAATTTTTTTTATAGATTTAAACATTTTAAAATTTTATAGATTTTAAATTTTCTAAATATATAAACAGATTTTAAAATGTGAAATATTGCGGTACAAAACATCAGCTTCAGCCACATATAAGAGAATTCTACAATACCACTTATAAGCTAAGCCAGGACCAACCAGGAACAAACCAAACCTCAATGAAGGAACGTGGATTAACAATTGGCCCCTGTATTAAAAAAAACAACGATCCATATTAATAACTATACATCACGGCTTGTTTAATCTCATCCTCTACATTGCTATCAGGTTTCAGCTGATTAATAAACATGGGCCCTGTTCAGAAGACACCTTAAACACTGTGGTTTAAGGTGTCTTCTGAACAGGGCCATTGCCTCCTTCATCTTTCTCCTTTGGAGGCTCCGTTCCACAGTTAGCCCACAGATCTTCCGTAGAGTTGCTCTGCCAAGTGCTCCTTATATTCTTTTAGAAGACGTCTTCTAGTTTCACCAACGCAGGAGTTACATCCCAAACTTTTGATTTTATAAATAACCCCTCTTAACTAGGGTGACCATATGGAAAGGAGGACAGGGCTCCTGTATCTTTTAACAGTTGCTTAGAAAAGGGAATTTCAGCAGGTATCGTTTGTATGCACGCAGCACCTGGTGAAAGTCCCTCTTCATCACAACAGTTAAAGCTGCAGGAGCCCTGTCCTCCTTTCCATATGGTCACCCTATTCTTAACTGTTCACTCCCCCTTACCGTGCACATGGCGTTTGTTCCCGTGTCCAGCTGAGACGTCACAAGATGTTGTTTAAATGTTATCGGAAGCAATACAGACAACATAAGCCTTGATGTCGTGGCAATCCCGGACCTTTTGGGTTTCTCATAAAATATCCATCAGTCAACAAATGGGATTTTCAAAACAGGCAGGTCTCAGGTATACCTCACACTCCTGACAGCTGGACCTGATAACCTATAACCTATAACCATTGCCTTCTGCCAGTTTTATTACATTTTGTAATAGGCATAGCCACCCTAGTAGCTTTCTGAGCTACAATTCAGTCATATCTCCCCCACAGGGTTGTTTTGAGGATCCAGTGTGGTTTAGTGCCTAGCGTGTCAGACTGGGAGTTGGGAGATCCGGGTTCTAGTCCCTACTGAGCCATGGAAGCTCACTGGGTGATTTTGGGCCAGTCACAGACTCTCAGCCCAGCCTACCTCACAGGGTTGTTGTGAGGATAAAATGGAGAGGAGGATTATGTACCTTGGGTTCCTTGTAGGAAAAAAGTCGGGATATAAATGCAATAATAAATAAAATAAATTAAAAAATGGAGAGGAAGACTGTGTAACCTGCCTTGTTAGAGGGGGGAAAAGTGGGAAAGAAATATAAGAAACACGTGTCAGGAAGGAGACTTCTAGCCTAGCTTTCTCCATTACATGCTCATGTTCTAGATGCAAGACAAAAATATGTGGCGATATCAAGCAGAGTAGCGTGTCACGTGAGCTCCCATCTGCTCCTAGCCTACACCTTACTCAGGTGGTAAAACCGTGTGTTGTGGACTGTTCCATTTCAGGCTGCAGGTGGCGGCTGATGTGTTAAGTTTCTCTCTCTTTTTTAATTAACAGTACATATGATGGAAAATGTAACATATGGTTCCCCCCCCTCCCATTTTCATTATGTATTTTCTGTTGTTTTGTTGATATTCACTATATAAAAAAAGTTCCTGAGGCAAAGTCTCACCACCCCCGATTAAAATGGGGCGGGGGACGATGACACACACACACACGTAAAAATACATCATTCTGTCTGCCCCCATGACGAACTCCTTGTGGGATAGCTCAATAGTGCCCCCCCCCCCCGGCCTTGTGGGCCACTTGGGAGAGGGCCAGAATGGATGGGGGCAGGGTATGAGTGGCAGCAGTGAAGTGGGGCAAGACAAGAGCTGGGTAAGCCTTGGGTCCTGCCCTGGGGCCCCTCTTCGATTGCTGCAATGGGCTCAACGTGGGGCTACCCCCAAAACTGTCCAGAAGCTTCCATTGGTGTAAAATGTGGCAGCTGTGTTGGGTACTGGGAATATTTTATACATGTTCTGAAGGACCTGCACTGGTTGCCAATTTCTTTCTGGGATCAATTTGTGGTGTTGGTCTTTAAAGCCCTAAGGCCACAATCCAGTGCATGTTGAAGACAGGAAAAAAAAATCCTGCATTCCCCTGCTGGCTGGGGAATGCTGGGAGTTGTACGACGTTTTCCTGTCTAAACATGCACTGGATTACGCCTGAAATGCGTAAACCAGGGACCGCCTCTTGGCCTCAAAGAGGTGTAAGGGACCGCCTCTTGGCCTCAAAGAGGTGTAAAGACAAACTTTTTCCATTCTCCCTTTTAGAATGTGTGGTTTTTAATGGTTTATCCTTTTAAAATGTGTGGTTTTAATATTTTTACCATTTTAATGGTCTTTGCATAACCATTTTCTGGTTTTACATTGTTGCACTCTGCCTTGATGGCTTTTTAGCAAGATAAGGCAATACAAAAATGCTAAGAATAAATAAGCTAGACAAAACCCCTGATGTGTAATGGAAGTTGCTGTCCCTTCATGAATGTTGAAGATAGATTCAATTGCCTCTCCAGTTGGCTTCTGCATAGGGTGGCCTCCAGATGCTTCAGACTACAACTCCCAACAGCCCTGGGTAGCATGGCCGAAGGTCAGGGATTATGGTGGATTATAGAAGAATCCACCATCTTGTTTCGAATAGCAGCCAGCTGGATGCTTCCAGAAAGCCCATTCTATGTTCCCAACATCTGTTATTCAGAACTTTACTGCCCTTGAACATGAAGTTTCTGCTTAGGAATCATTGCTAAAACACTGGTAGGGAGCAATCCTATGACCCAATTTCTTTGGATGGGCAAAGAAGCCCATCATGCCAAAATAGAGCATGAGGAAGACGGAGGCAAATCTGCTGCTTTCTCCCACTCTGTATTGGATGGCCATAAGCCTCTCGAGTTTGGTGGCTTATAGACGTTCCGATAGGATTGCGCTCTTAGACACCTTTGCTGTGAATTTGTTGAATCCCTTTCATTTTTTTTTTTTTTTAAAAGCCCAGCATTTTCAGGAAGTTCATTTTGGAAAATGCAACATGGAATATTACAGGCAGGGGCCACAATTTGATTTTAAGCCAAACTTTACTGAGTCACAAAGAATGAAAAATGGCAAAATGCCGACAAGTAACAATAAAGACAAGGTTATTGTGTGTTTGCATTTACAATTTGAAAACATCAAAAAAAAGAGGGAGCTCTTGTTTTGTTCATTGGTCGAACCGAAAACAAGGATCAGAACGAGCCCACCGAGGAGTCATCCTTCCACAACAGCGACGCAGAACCTGAGGGCTGCGGGCAAAGTCCAGCTCCGCTAGGTTCCCGAGATGGCAAAACTGGAATTTGTCCCTGAGGTTGAAAGAGGTTCAACAACCCTGGGGTTAAAGCTTTTTCCACAGTGGGAACTTTTATGCTGCTTCTCTCCTGTATGGATTTTCTGAGGCATGGTGCATTACAAACTGTCCCTGAATGTTTTCCCACTGGCCAGGCTCCTGAATTGCTTCCCTGTGTGGGTTTACATATGAGCAACCAGTTCAGAAGCCCACAGGTGAGTCATGCCCACGACTCCTCCGTTGTTGTATGGGTCCCCTCATGTTCAACAACCTCTGGTTTTCGAAGGAAGCTTTTCCCACAGGAGGACACGCCGTGTGGATTCTCTCATGGAAGATGAAGTGTGAACTCTGACTGAAACACTTCTCAGAGTGTGAATCTCTAGACAGATTCTCACCTGTCTGGGTTCACTGGTGTACTGCAAGAATCAAGCGGTATATAAATCTTTCTTCAAACCCTGAACATGAGGCGGAGGTCTCCAACGTGGCACCCATTGCCCATGGTCACCTCTTGGGTCTCCACCAGGCTCTCTGCCCCTCCTGAATTTAATTTTCTTAATATTTTTTAAAAATAATTTTAAAAAAACTCCGAGGTTGCCATGCTGCAGAGTAAAGTGCGGTCCTCCAGCGCCGTCTTTATTCGGGTTCAAGTTTTCTGTTTTGAAGCTTATACCCCACTTCTGCCTTGTATTAGTTTCTTGGGCTAGTTTTCTTTTTGCCTCACCAGTTTGCCTTCTTGGAAATGAGTTGTTTTGTGACTAGCCCTGCCCACTGTGGCAGCCATTTTATGAATGAGCAAGGACACCTCCAAATGGCAGCCATTTTGAGAGAGTAGACATGACACATTCAAAATTCCAAAAGTGCCCACCAACGTAAAAAGGACGGGGACCCCTGCTTTAAGGTGCCATAAGACTCTCCGCTGGGCGAGTTGCAGAGTACACTGCTGGAAATGGTTGTATTTCCCTAGCATATGTGTTTTTTTTCTAGCTTCTTTAAGAATGGGTTTTCCTGCAAGCTCGAAGACAGCTGAACTATTAGGCCAGAAATGTCTTCCGTTATCAGAACAGTGAGGGAGCGTCTCTTTTTTAAAAAAAAAACACTCTGAAATGCTGTTAAACTTGGACTCTTTTTCACATACGGCTAGTTTACATGTAACAGCAGCAAATTGTGTGATAATTAACCCAAGGTTTGCCAGAGATGCCTGAAGCACATTTATTTATTTATTTATTACATTTATATCCTGCCTTTTTTCCTCCAAGGAACCCAAGGTAATATACATAATCCTCCTCCTCTCCATGTTATCCTCACAACAACAACCCTGTAAGGTGGGTTGGGCTGAGAGTCTATGACTGGCCCAAAGTCACCCAGTGGGTTTCCATGGCCGAGTGGGGACTAGAACCCGGATCTCCCAACTCCCAGTCCAACACCTTAGCCACTACACCTGAGTTGCAAAACAATCTACAATTGCATGTTTGAAGGTTGTTAGTGTGACATCAACCCTGGAAAATTGAGTTATTTGTGAGTTAAAAATTTAACCAAGCTTAACCCAAGAACAAATCATAGGTTATCTTTAGGTTGTTTAACCCACAAGCACCCCAAAGTGTCCACATTTGTACATCACCCTGACAACCTACGAATGCAGCAACTGTAGATTGTTTTGCAACCTGGAAGTGGCTTGTGTGCTCCACCATCCCTGGCCAATCCTGGGTTAATTAACTCACAATTTGCTGCTATTATACGTGGGCTGGGCTATGCGCTCTAGGTTAACATCTTTTTACTGGTAAAGATCACACTAAAAAGCACAACGCTCACTGCCTTTTCCTGGAGACTGAACTTCCCAAAAGCTTTTAGGCATGGGTTTGCAAATGAGCAACCAATTCTGAACTGACTTCAAACGTTTTCCCACAGGCGAAACACACAAATGACTCTTCCGCCGGAGGGGTCTCGTCATGTTCAGCCTCGTGGGTGCGCTCGTGGACTGCCAAGTGCGAGCTCCACCTGAAACACTTCCCACAGTGCGAACACTGGTAGGGGTTCTCAGCTGTGTGGATCCTCTGGTGTAGCTGAAGGTGGCTGCTGCTCCCAAACTTCTCCCCACATGACGGGCACGAGTAAGGCTTCTCACCCCTGTGCGATCTCTGGTGTTTGATGAACTCCGTGATCCGAGTGTAGCCCTTCCCGCACTCTGAACAGACGTACGTTTTCCCTCCGGGATTGATTCCCTCTTGAGCGTTACTCACAAGGATATTCCCACAGTGGGAGCATTTATGCGGCTGCTGCCCTATGTGGACTCTCTTGTGTTCGCCACACTGGGAGCATTTATACAGTTTCTCGCCCACGTGGGTCCTCTCATGCGACAGAAGATCCGCGCTGCTGCTGAAACTCTGGCCGCAGTGCCAGCACTTGTAGGGCTGCTCCTGTCCGGCGGGGCTCTTGTGAGTAGCAAGCTGTGAGCTTTGGCCGGCGCTCTCCCCACTTATGTCGTATTTCTCCTCATGCTCCTCCTCCTGGCTGGTGGATTCCTGGACCTCTTTGCAAGCAGCTCCTGACACAAGACGTGGCTCCGCTCCCTTCTCATCCTCATTTCCGTTCTGCCTCGCTGCCCGCTGGCGGTTCTCACCCGCTTCTCCCTGATGGAGGAACGTCTTCTCTCTGGCTGCTTGGAAGGAGGTGCTCTGTTGCTCCAGACTCCCCACGAAGGGCTTCTCTTCCTCGCTTTCGCTCAGCCACCCGTCGCCTGCTGGGAGAAAGGGGAGAATCCAGGCGTGAATCAAACCCTGCTTGAAAATGGCCCCGTTCAGAAGACACCTTAAACCATGGCTTTAACCATGGTGAATAAAGGAAAAAGCCTTATTCACCGTGGTTAAAGCCATGGTTTAAGGTACTTCTGAACACAGTCTGGCTTTCTGGCTTAACCACCATGGTTAAAAAGCCATGGTTTAAGGTGTCTTCTGAACGGGCCCAGTGAGGGAAGCAGGAAACACAATGGGGTGGTGCAGCCTGAACACTTCCTTCCTTCCGATCAGCTTTGTGAGGTCCCTGAAAAACAGGTCTTTCCCCAGGACTCCACCTCCCCTCGTGGATGTGCCACTGTGTCGAATACCAAACCATCTAATTAGCTTTGCACAATATTAGATGAACTATTTTAAGATGGATGCACTATCGCTACAAAAGTTGCAACGAACTGGCTCCAGCCTATGCTATGAAACACGAGTGGCTTTTCTAGTCTCTTGCCCTTGGGGAAGGGTCTTCCCTAGGGACCTCTTTCGATGGGCCAACCTTGGGGAACACCTTACTTCCCGAAGTTGCTCCTCCCTCTTGACCGGACGTCCGATTCTGGCATCCGTTTCTCCTAGCTCCTCCCTTCCCATAAGACTCTGCATTCCTACAGATGGGAGAAGTTTTTTGTTTGGCTTTGAACGAGTTGATTAACAGGGATCTGGACAGATTCTTCTCTTCTACTGTCTCTCTAAAACTCTGGTAAGGCTACCAGGAAGAGGGTCTTTCCTCCTGTGGCACCCCGGCTGTGGACTGAGCTCCCTAGAGTGGTTCGCCTGGCACCTACATTGTACTCCTTTCGGCGTCAGGCGAAGACCGTTTTATTTTCCCAGCATTTTAGTATCCTCGTCTTTTAGCTCTGCTGTTTTAAATCTCTGCATTGCTGCTCGGTTTTATTCTGGCTGTACTTTTATATTGTGGTTTTAAGCTTCCATATTTTAGAATTTGTGCTGCACCTTACAGTTTTAATTTTTGTGAACTGCCCAGGATTTCTTCCTTTGATCTGTCCTGGATCTCCCACCAATCAGCTTCATGGGATTATTATTATTATTATTATGGGATATATATTATGGGATGACCCCACGGGGTTCTAGTACTATGGGAGAGGGAGAAAAATCTCTCCCTATTCCACCTTCTCCACACCATGCCTAACTTTGTACCCCTCTATCTGGTCTCCCCTTAGCCTCCTTTCCCCTGGTCCCACCTCCTTTCCCCTGACCACCAATCAATGTGTGGCCTCCTGATTTTGGTGCAGTTTTCCCCCATTCTAAAAGGTTGAAATGCCTAACCTAAGGCTTAGTTAGTGGCAGTTAGATCTGTAAGCTAAAATGTGCAGGTACTGTTGTTATTTTTGCTCCGCCCACCTGCCTTTGGCCCCGCCCACAACTGGAATGCAAAATGGAATTCAGCCCTCGGACTGAAAGAGGTTCAGTACCCCTGACCTAGAAGGAGAAGCCTCGATCTCCATACCATTTCCCAGCCCGACAACACTGGCCTCTTCCGCCAGGACTGCTCAGCACACGGCAGCCATTTTTACGGACCATCTGCGGGCAGTTTTAGAAACTGCACACCGGTTCACAGTACTTGCTGCCGTTGAAGCATTTTGGATCACTTGGATCACCTTTTGAGGGCTTTAGTTAAAAAAACAGGATGGAAGGACCATTTAAAGTTTGCAAACTCCTATACTCCCATGGTATTGCTCGTTAATGGTGATAACGGAACTGTTTTTCTGACAAAGTCAAAACATATGACGAAACAGGACAAAAACTAGATGCCTGTAATCTGACTTATATAAAACAATCTGACTTGTACTATAACATGTTTCATACAGCTGTGTGCTCTTTAGCACTGGTTTGTTTTGTTTAATACTGAGACAGGCCATGGGTCCATCTTGCCCAGTACTGTCAACACGGACTGGCAGCAGCTCCAGCATGTCAGGTAGGAATCTCTCCAGCCCTACTTGGAGGTGCTGCGTATTGAACCTGGGACCTTCCACATGCAAAGCAGATGCTCTACCACTGTGCTACGGCCCCTCTGGTATTCCATGGGATGGGCCCCAGACTAGATTTACCTGAGACGTTTCTACTCTCGTCAACTTCCTGCTTGACTTCTGCCAAAAGCGGCATCTTCACTGTTTCTGGCAGAGCCTGGGTTGCCTTAGGGGGGTTTACGGACTTCTCTTCTGATGTCCCCGAGACCTGAGGAGGAGGTGAGTGAAATCAGATCAAAATGGAGTCACGATGCAAGCGAAGTGTGTGTTGAGGGAGTGGGTGGTAAAGGTAATATATTTACTTATTACAAGGACATATGACCCCCACACTTCACTCAAAGAAGATAATTTAAGAGCATCTAACAAGGATAGAAAGACAGCATAGGAATCGGTATTTTCCCATCAGGTCAAACCCAGTTACTCTTTTAAAAGTTGGGCCTTGCCCCAAATACCTTTCAGCCTTTCCCAACAGGGTGCCCTCCAGGTGTGTTGGATTAGAGACCATCAGAGTCTGCTTCAGTTGGACACACACACCCCACACACACACACACACAGGGCTAACTGTCATCTTGACCCTGTGGGGAAGAAGCAACGAGGGAGGTAGGAGCAGGCAGAGACCATCAGAGCCTGCTTCAGTTGGACCACACACACCCCGCCCCTGTGGGGAAGAAGAAGGAGCTGTTGGTCTGCTCTCCATTGGGAGATGGGAGAGGGGAGCAGGGCCTTCCCACCAGCCTGAACAGTCACCTTAATTTCTTTTTGTTTTCTCCCTCTTCCCTCCCCATCCCCTTTTCCTTGTGTGTCATGTCTTTTTTAGAATGTAAGCCTGAGGGCAGGGACTGTCTTCTTTACTGATCAATTGTAAGCTGCTCCGGGAGCCTTTTTGGCTGAGGTGCGGGATAAAAATACTCTAAATAAATAGATAAATAAATAATTAGAAGTCCCAGCATGCCCCAGCTAACATGGCTGGCCAGGGCATGCTGGGAGTTGTGGTCCAACACACCTGGAAAACACCATGTCAGGAAAGGATGCTTTAGGTTGAGTACCACGGCACTTAGTATTAGGGATGTAAAATTTCCGGAAATTTTGAAGCCATGGGAAAAAATCCGTTTCCCCCCTGTTTTTTTCGGGGGAAACGGAAATTTTCGGAAAAATTGAAATAATGCAATATTAGCACTTTTTACAAATTGAAAGTCACTTTGTTACTTTAGGAACAAAAAATGTAATTATGTCCAAGTTGGTTTGGCATAAAATTATTACATTTGGTATATTAAAAGTAGTGTATTCAAACAATTATTACTAATTTAATTTACTTTTTTTACTTTTTTTTTGGTAACAAATGGAGCTACAAGCTCCTGAACGGTTAGGAACACCTGAACTGTAAGGAACCTCTTTGGTTCTGCCAGTTTATGAGGAGCAGGCAAAAAACAATTTTAAAAAACAACAACTGAAGAAACCGCCAACATTAGTAACAAAGAAAATTATTTACGTCTCCACTAGTCCTCCAGTGTCAAGACATAAAGCCCCCATTCCCATAAAAAGAACTGAGAAAAAGTGGGGGACCAAGATTCAATGAATATGCATGAAATTGATTCAATGAATATGCATGAAATTTAATCAAACTCATTTTCTGACCTATAGCTATCAGTATTAGTTTCAATCTCTGCTTCCATGGAAGTGCTGCCCCCTAGAGGCATCTTCCTCTTGCATTTGAGAGTTGTAGTCTCAGTTTGCAACCTAGGACTTGCTTGTCCTTGGTGCACAGACATTGTAATAATCTGATACTGTACAGTTTTTAGAAATCATTTGGAGAAGTAAATATCTGAACACCTTGTTTTAAACATTTTATTCATCATGCTAAAATAAAACATCCCGTAATCCGGGTTTTTTTCATTTTTTTTTCAATTTTTCCAATTTTTCGGGGAAAAACAAAACAAAAAAGCTTCGGGGAAAAAGGGGGGGGGGAACGGGTTTTTTCCGGGCCTTCACATCTCTACTCAGTATTAGGATATTTTGGGTTCTGTACAGGCAATTCCTTATGCAAACCAGAATCCCGTCCTTCACAACTGAACAGGCATTGAAGGGGAAGTTAAATATCTACTCAGTCGCTACTCTACCCACATGACTGTATAGAAAGTAACAGTTGGAGGATATTAAGATTTGCTGTGGCCAATTCTTTTCAGGAAATGGTAAGTAAGTGGGAGGGGGGAGTTAGAATGGTGAGCTGTGTGAATGGTGTCTTCTGATTGGTTGGTTGATTTGAAATGGAGAGAGAGAGTAAGGGAGGAGTTAGAGAGTTAGTCAGGTTTGGGTGTTAGCGTGGGAAGGAGTGAGTTGGGTTTAGCAGAGGCTTGCATCAGGATAGGATTAGAAAAATGGGGTTATAGATTTGAAGGTAGTTAGTATTCCCTGGAAGGCTGAAGGAGATGTGTAGAACTTGAAGAAATTTAAAGTGTCTTTAAAAATAAATAAATAATAACAACAATTTCTTAACCACCGCCTCTCCCTTTGGATCAAGGTGGATTTTTTTTTAATGCAGTATGGAGTAATCAATATAAAACCATGTTTTATTACTATTCACATTAACAAATATTCACGTTATCTCCAATGCACATTGTTCACTAAATAATTAACCCAGCTGAACAATGCCACAAGTAATGTAGCATACCCTAACTAATCCTGTCCATTAGGCATAATTTCAGTTGTTTAATTTTCTTTGGCCGAAACCAGAAAAAGTCTGTTCTTATTTTGTTATTTCAGCCACGTCTGCTCAGTCATATGCGTTACTTCAGTTGGACAATACACACACGCAAATAAGTAAATAAAAGGTTTATTGTTCCCTCACTCTTTGAGAGATAAAGAATAGGGTGGTGGCAGCGAAGGAGAGGTTTAAATAGGGGCTGGTGACACTGAAATGAGGGGACATGTTCTGCATATAACGTTCTCTTCCCATGAAATATCTCCCTTCTTGGGAGGTGGGGTGGGTGCGCACTGCGAAACTGTGTGAAAATATTCATCCATCCAGAGTGAAAACAAGAGGTGCGTGGCTACAAGAGATCAGGCTTCCTCAATGGGCGAACCCCACAGATAGAATAAGCTCCCCAAAGTAGCTACCTGGCACCTACGTTGTTATCTCTTCAGTGACTGGCAGACCGTTTCTTTTCTACCAGGCATTTTATAGACCTAGCTTTAGGTTATTATGGCTGTTTTATCCAGTTCTGAGCTGTTGACTGTTTTTGCATTCTATTATATTTTTAATCTTTGAAATATTTGTGCTGTACTTTATATTTTCAATGTGCTTTAAAATGGCATTTCAGTTTTTTAATTGGCTGTAGTCCACCTGAAGAACAACAGTTATGGAGCAGACTAGCAATGAACTAAATAAATATAAATAAAGAGGCCGCTTCCTCACTCTAAGCTGAGAAAGAAGCCCCCCCCACCCCTGCTTCATTAAAAGAAGAAAAAATGTTGACAAAGCAACTGCCAGGAAGGGAACAAAGCAGTGTGGAACATGAGGTTTTGGGTGCTTGAGGGGGTGGGGAGTATAATTTGGAGAATGTTTTGGTTGGACCCTTAAAAAATGGACAGTACCAGTCCCTAACAGGTCAGGGAAAGCCTGTGTAAAGAAATCAGTTTTCAAGCGGCGTTTAAAGGTTGTCACACTGTTTTGCAGTTGTGAACCACACACGTGTTTCAAGCACACCAGCTAGAGAGTGTGGTGGAATAGTTAGAGTATTGGGCCAGATCTGTTTGCTAGTAAACCATGGGGTAAATAAAAAAGCCTTCACTTAACATGGAAAAGACTAAGAGCCGGTGTAGTGGCTAGAGTGTTGGACTGGGAGTCGGGAGATCCAGGTTCTAGTCCCCCATGAGCCATGGAAACCCAGTGGGTGACTTTGGGCCAGTCACAGGCTGAGTTCGGACCACATGCTAATCAACTGGGGGGCGGTAATAGGAAACAACCGAGCGTGTCGTCCGAACTCAGCCAAACTCTCAGCCCAACCTACCTCACAGGGCTGTTGTTGTGAGGATAAAACGAAGAGGAGGAGGGCAGTGTAAGCTGTCTTAGGCTCCTTGCAAGCGGAGAAAACTAATAAAACTAATAATTTTTTTAAAAATAAGAACCCAGACTCACTTGCTCTCCCCAGCCTTTGGCCTCTCGCTGCTGCAGGAGGAAACCCTCCGCCAGGGTCACGGCCTGGGCGCAGGTCTCGGGCTTGTTCGCCCTCACCCAGCTCTGCATCTCCAGCGGCAGGATGGCCAGGAACTGCTCCAGGGTCACCAGCTCCAGCATCTGCTCCTTGGTGTGCCTCTCCGGCATCAGCCACTGCCGGCAGAGTTCGCGGAGCTGCTTGCAAAGCTCCCAGGGCCTGCCGGCCTCCCCGTAGCGGTAGGCGCGGAAGCGGCGGCGCTGCGCCTCCACCCCGGCGGCCCCTCGGTCGAAAGTGCCTTCTTGCCCCTTGGGCCCCGGGGCGGCCTCGCGCTCCTGCCCGAGCAGGTGGGGCTGGGTCGGCGGGACCCACACCTCTCCGGGCCACTTGTGGGCCTCCGCCGCTCCCTGCGCGGGGCCTTGCGGGGCTTTAGGGTCGCCCCACGGGCCCTGCGCGGGCACGGGCGGGCTCTCCTCCCCGGAGCGGTGATCCTGCAGGGTCTTCAGGAACTCTTGCAGCCGGGCGTCCCAGCTGCCCGAGGGCCCTTCCTCCGGCTCCTGCTTCACCCGCGGCCCGGCTTCCTCCTCCTCCTCCTCCTCCCTCCTCCTCTTGGCTCCTCTTAGCAGGAGCGCTGCTGCTGCGGCTGCTCCTCCTTCCCTTCCCAACCCCGCTGCGGGGCCTGCGGAGTCCCGCTCCTCCATTTTCACGCCGGGCTCCATCTTCACGCCTGGCTCCGTTTCTGGGTCCTGCACCTCCATTTTCACTTCTGGAGCCAGGCCCCCTTGGAGCAGAGACCCGGTGGTCGCCTTCGCCTCTTTTGCTGCAGCCATTTCCTCGCTTGGCAGGGACTCGCCTCGTTCCGCTCTTCCTCCTCCTCCTCTCTCTCTCCCAGCATCTAAAAGAAGGAGGACCGGAAGGAAGCTGGCCTTGGGCGCCTGCCCTTGCCCACGCGCTGAGGCTGCGCTAGCAGTCACAGCTCTGTCGCTTTAACCCCATCACAGCCATGGTCCTTCCAAGCGGCTGGATTTGCGGCCGCAGAACGGGTCCGAACTAGTGGTGGCTGGTGGCTCTGGTGTCAGTGGGGCGGTGAATCCGCTCTGGGTTTCAGTCAGAAGTCTAAAATAAAGTGACCCTATGAAAAGGAGGACCGAGTTCCTGTAGCTTTAACAGTTGCATAGAAAGGGAATCTCAGCAGGTGTCATTTGTAGGCATGCAGCACTTGGTGAAATCTCTTTATCACAGCAATTAACGCTGCAGGAGCCCTGCCTTCTTTGGTATCTGGTCACTCTAGCATGCCAGGGATGTTGCAACTAAGGGCTGCAGGCCAAATCCAGGACTCCTGGGTTTGTCATGTGAACACACCCTCTTTGGTAGTTTACCATCTTATGTGTAGATTTTCTCCCCATTCTAAAAGACTGAAATGCCTCTCAAAGGCTTAGTTTTAAGCTGGTGTTTTGGCCCCACACCCCTTCTGAAATTGAATTCAGCCCTCAGGCTGAAATTCCTGTAGTATAGGAGGTGATCACGGCCCTGTCTTTTATTCTGTAACCTAGTTTATACTGAACAACGCATGGTTTGTTAACTCTGGCTCGTTTGGGAGTAACCCAACCCACTTCCACAATAACAAACCATGGGTTGTTTCTCCCTAAATTAGGGTGACCATATGCAAAGGACAGGGCTCCTGTATCTTTAACAGTTGTATAGAAAAGGGAATTTCAGCAGGTGTCATTCGTACGTTTGCATGCAGCACCTGGTGAAATTCTATCTTCATCACAACAGTTAAAGCTGCAAGAGCCCTGCGTAGTGTGACCAGATACAAAAGAGGGCTGGGCTCCTGCAGCTTTAACTGTTGGGATGAAGGGATAATTTCACCAGGTGCTGCATGCATTCAAATGACACCTGCTGAAATTCCCTTTTCTATACAATTGTTAAAGATGCAGGAGACCTGTCCTCCTTTAACAACCCAAGAGTTCTAGATTCACACATCCCTGGGTTGCTTAGGAAAACAGGAAATTGGTTGGGAGCCTGCATGTTCCCAAACAAGCCGTGGTTAACGAACAGTGGGCTGTTGAATGCATGAAAACCACATCTCTGTTATGTGCATGTAGAGGATCACGCTGTAAGAAAGAAGAAAGTTGCTTAGCAGTATGATCCTAAATACGCCGACAAAGAAGAAAGTCCCATTGAGTTCAATGGAGCTTTCTTTCAGATAGAGGATTGCAACAGAAGGGGGGAATCCAAAATCAACAGTTGGGCAATATCTTTATTAGGACCAGCCAAAAGGCCACAGAAGACTGTGCAAGCTTTTGTGTTCTCCAGAACTCTTCATCAGGTTAAAACAACACATGGGATTGGGGGGAAATAGAAAGTCCAAAAATTAGATTAGATGCTGTAGTCGTGACCTCTGCAGTTTTGATCCAGTCTCAAAAATAGAGATTGCGGATTGAAAGAATTATGTCACTGGTAGGTGTTTGGAACATAAGTTGTCTTATACAGCGTCAGACCCTTGGTCCATCTAGCCCAGTATTGTCGACACTGACCGACAGCAGCTCTCCGGGGCTTCAGGCAAAATTCTTTCCTTGGGTAACCACATGAAAAGGAGGACCAGGCTCCTGTATCTTTAGCAGTAGTATGGGAAAGGGAATTTCAGCAGGTGTCATTTGTATACATGCAGCACCTGGTGAAATTCCCTTTTCCATACAACTGTTAAAGCTACAAGGGTAGCTTTAACAGTCCTCCTTTCCATATGGTCATCCTATGCGGCGGCCCTAACCGGAGAAGCCGAGGATTGAACCTGAACCCTTCTGCATACACTGACCTACAGACCCTCCATGGGATTGCAAATATCTGTCATAATCTGGGACAAAGAAGCAATGGCTGCCCTCTCCTCCCCTGGCCATTTCTGGAGACATCATTCAGTTCTGACTCTTGCTCAGGGTGAAGCACACGGGTTTCTTGGTAGGCTAGTTGCTAACTATATTAAAAATGACAAGTTGTAAATTCTTCTCGGGAGACGAGGGGTGGGCATAGAAAGAGTTGGATGTAAACTTCATGCACGTAGCAATCAAGCAGCTGTGCTGCAGTGCCTGCCCCCTAACAATAGGGTGACCCTATGGAAAGGAGGACTGGGCTCCTGTATCTTTAACAGTTGCATTGAAAAGGGAATTTCAGCAGGTGTCATGTGTATGCATGCAGCACCTGGGGAAATTCCCTCTTCACCACAACAGTTAAAGATACAGGAGCCCTGCCCTCTTTTGAAACTGGTCACTCTAGCATAGCTATAATGGAAGAGGGCAGGGCTCCTGCAGCTTTAACTGTTGTGATGAAGAGAGAATTTCACCAGGTGCTGCATGCATAACAATGACATCTGCTGAAATTCCCTTTTCAATAAAACTGTTAAAGATACAGGAGCCCTGTGCTCCTTTTCATAGGGTCACCCTACCGAACAAGCAGGGTTTTTATAACTTCTTTTCAAAACCATTTTTACAGGCTGGTTGGGCATAAGGAAAAGCACTGCAACAGCTGAGGCTTTCTCTCCTCCTGGATATTGTCATTTCAGCTGGCGCCTCGGCCAGCATTTCCTGGAGAAGGCTATCAATGGCTACATGTCCCCATGGCTAAGTGCTACCTTCAGTATCAGAGGCAGTAAGCCTATATGCACCAGTTGTTGGGGCTCCTTGGAAGAATGGTGGAATATAAATTAAAAAAAAAATCTTTTCTTTTTTTAAAGTAACCATGTCCTATTATGACCTGGTAAGTCAACTTTCCCAGCTTCAGAAAAGGTAGGAGAAGGAAACAGAAATGAGATTTGACAGTGGTTAGGATCAGGGGAGGCAAGATCATAGAATCATAGAATAGCAGAGTTGGAAGGGGCCTACAAGGCCATCGAGTCCAACCCCCTGCTCAATGCAGGAATCCACCCTAAAGCATCCCTGACAGATGCTTGTCCAGCTGCCTCTTGAATCAAGCAATTCAGTTTCTAATGAACTTCCAAAAATGCCTGCCCCAAAGGCAAAGGTGGGGGCGGACAGCGTGAGTGATATCTGGTAAAAGTACCTGCTCAACTATGTGCAATGTGCTTCCATTGTGGAACTCCAGCCTTGACACCTGTCCTTAAAGACAGTCATTAGCCTGTAAGGTCAACTTTTGTTCATCATCTTTTGTTCACAAAAATAAGAGACAGGGCTTTTGTTTCCAGCAAGTACTGCCACCTGCACCCACCCCAAACAGCCTTCATCCTGTATATCTTTTGTGGACCACAGCAAGCAGTACTGTTGCCAGGATTTGAGCATCGTCTGGGTCCTCAAAGTTGTGATGTCACGGCCTTTCTCTGAACTGTATCCTGTATAAGAACCTTCATGGAATCATATTTATTTATTACATTTTTATACCGCCCAATAGCCGAAGCTCTCTGGGCGGTTCACAAAAATTAAAACCATGAAGAACATAATAAAACAACCAACAATCTAAAAACACAAATATAAAATACAGTATTAAAAGCAAAACCAGGATAAAACAACACAGCAGAAATTGATATAAGATTAAAATACAGAATTAAATCAGTAAAATTTAAGTGTAAGTTAAAATCAGGTGTTAAAATACTGAGAGAATAAAAAGGTCTTCAGCAGGTGACGAAAGGAGTACAGTGTAGGCACTAGGTGGACCTGTGGATGATCTTAAGGTCTGGGCAGGTACAAATGCGAGGAGGCGTTCCTTCAAATAACCTGGTCCCAAGCCGTTTAGGGTTTTGAATGTTAGTACCAGCACTTTGAATCGGGCCTGGACCTGGACTGGCAGCCAATGAATTTGTAAAAGGACAGGCGTAATGTGGTCTCGCCAGCCAGTCCGTTAGTAAACGGGCTGCCCTGTTTTGTACCAGCTGAAGTCTCCGGACCGTTTTCAAAGGCAGCCCCATGTATAAACACATTGCAGTAATCCAAACGAGAGGTTATCAGAGCATGGATAACTGCAGCTAGGCTATCTCTGTCCAGATAAGGGCGTAGAATAGCAGGGTTGGAAGGGGCCTATAAGGCCATCAAGTCCAACCCCCTGCTCAATGCAGGAATCCACCCTAAAGCATGCCTGACAGATGCTTGTCCAGCTGCCTCTTGAAGGCCTCTAGTGTGGGAGAGCCCACAGCCCTCTAGTGTGGGATGACCGCCACCACATTTTCATATGTGGGAAAGTGGCACACCTGGAGCCGAAGCTGCTTCACAGGAACTCCACATTATTCATAGGTTTCCCCCATAGGACTACTTTACTGCATGGGTGGCTTCATGCTCGAACAGTTCCGATTTTTGGCTGAAGCTTTTCCCACAGTGGGAGCACACTGCTGTGTGGGATCTCTCGTGCAATCTCATCTGAGAGCTCCACCTGAAACACTTCCCACAGTGTGAACACTTATATGGCTTCTCATCTGTGTGGATTCTCCGGTGTTTAACACAGTCCGACCTCCGATTGTAGCCTTTCCCACACTCCGAACACCTAAAGCATCTCTCTCTTTCGCGGAGATCCTCCTGTGGGATCCAGCCAAAGTTCTTCCCACAGTGAGAGCATATATGTGAGATTTGCCCTGTGTGGATTCTCTCTCTTTCTCCACAGTGGGAACATTTATAGAGTTTCTCCCCCACGTGGGTCCTCTCGTGCGTCAGGAGGTCGGAGCTGCTGCTGAAAACCTGGCCGCAGTGCCCACACTTGTACGGCTTCTCCTCCGCATCGATGTTCTCGGGAGTAGCAAGGTGTGAGCTTCGAACACAGCTCTCCCCGCATTCTTCATATTTCATCTCGTTCTCATCATCCCGGTTGGTGAGTTCACCGTTACCTTTGCAAACGCCTGGCGGGAGAATCGATAGACCCATTCCCCCCTCAGGGGTCTCATCAGCTCCTTCCCGACACAGGAAATCTTTCTCTCTGGCTGTTTGCAAGTATGTGCTCACTTGTTCCGTTTGCTGAGGGCTCTCTAAGAATGGTTTCTGTTCGTTGCTTTCTCTCAGCCATCCGTCACCAGCTGGAAGAAAGAAAGGGGAACCCAATTTGACTCTGGTATTGTTCTAAAACAATGGTTCCTTACCTTTTCGCAGTGGGTCCCTTGCTGGTGTAGCAGGGATTGCCCATGTGTGCATATACAGACACCCAAGACACCTGCAGCTCACAGGCTGTGTTCAGACAACACGATAGTCAACTGTGAGGTAATAATTGACTCAACAGTTGTTTATCTAGCGGAAGCTCCTCACACAACACGGTTAAGATCAGCGTTGTTGACTATTAGTCTACGCTGAGTTGACTCACTTTATCCCCCGCCCAAGGCCGGGCAAAGCTGGTAATAGGTCCGGGCCAGATGGGAAATGTAGGCCCCATTTCAAACTGCTCATTATTATTTTTAATCAGTTCTAAATACATATGAACTAGAACGATTTATGAAAAAGGTAATGGCAGGCACTTTTATTCAAGAAGCATATAAGACATCCCTTCTTCATATTCAGAAATCTTTACGTGCTTTTCTTTGGGCAAATTCATCAATAACAGAAAAATCAAGCAACTTTTGCCTTGTTAAATGTTCAAAACTGCTAATCCATTCAAACGTTCTTGCACCATTGAGTGCAAAATCGTAGGCCTCAAAATCGTAGGCCCATGCCAACTGGCCCCACCCTCTCTGCCTCCTCAGTCCTCCCGCTAGTGTCCCATCAGCCATTGCTGCCGAAAATCTAACTTGCCAGTTGGATTAGAGCAGCAGCCACCACTTTGACCGCTCTTGCCTTGCAACTTTGTGGCTGACGAAATAACCAACTATGTCCGAGGAAATAACCAACGGTGCCCTCCACGCAATATAATAACCAACCGTGGTTTTATTGTATAATGAACATGTATTTATATATGAATATTTGTTTATATGTATATAATGGGAAAATAAATAAAATTATTATCCAAACCCTCCCCACCAAAAAAAAACCAACTGTGGTTGAAATAGCCAAATCTGCACAGCGTTGGTTATTTGCATAGGTTATTTCGGCCAAATAACCAACCATTGGTGTTTTTTATTGTCCTGTATGCCTATTTGGTGCGTTCTCTTCCCTCTCTTATTGTTTTATTATGATTTTATTAGAATGTAAGGCTATGTGGCAGGGTTTTGCTATTTTATTGTTTTACTCTGTACAGCACCATGTACACGGATGGTGCTATATAAATAAATAAATAAATAAATAAATATAAGAAGAAACTCTCTCCACACAACACAATAGCTTTCTATTTAAACAACCATTGATTATCGTGTTGTCTGAACCCAGTCAAAGTCCCCCTCTCTCTCTTTCACACAAACACACACACCATTTACTCTCTGACTTCCATGCTTTCTAATATTAGAATCATAGAATAGCAGAGTTGGAAGGGGCCTACAAGGCCATCGAGTCCAACGCCCTGCTCAGTGCAGGAATCCACCCTAAAGCATCCCTGACAGATGGTTGTCCAGCTGCCTCTTGAAGGCCTCTAGTGTGGGAGAGCCCACAACCTCCCTAGGTAACTGGTTCCCTTGTCGTACTGCTCTAACAGTCAGGAAGTTTTTCCTGATGTCCAGCTGGAATCTGGCTTCCTTTAACTTGAGCCCGTTAAATCTTCAGCTTGAAAAATGGTTGTGTAACTTGTGCAGTATTCCCTTGGGGGTAATTTCTCAGCAGCTGGGGTCCCCCTATCCTCCCCCCTTACAAACTGCCTTGCTCAGATCCACGTCCACACACACATACAGTCTCACTGCTTTAATCCTTCCCCTTACTCTATCAAAAAAGAAAGAAAGAAAATGCACTCTACGAATGGGCTTTGCGGTTCCTGTACAGATGTTTTAAAGTTCAACTCCCAGAAGCCCCTGCTGTTCTGGCCTCAACACACATTGGGCTGAGTGTCTGTCCAGTCAGGTAACTCATATCCAAGTGACCGTACAACTTAGATCTTCATTTAACATAACATAAACAGTACATAACTAATGAATACAGGACCAATATTTAATAGTAGAAAGATGAGGGATGGATGAGGTGAAAGAGATAAAATGAAGTGGAAGAGGTGAAAAAAACAATGCAAATCCAGGTCTTCGGGCTGTAATCTGCTGCTGGTCTGGATTACAGCCTGAAGGCCTGGACTAGGCCTGAGGGAGGTTTCTTCCAAAACTAAGAGCTGGTGCCAACCCGATAGAAATTCTGACAATGGAATCAGTTACCTAGGGAGGTTGTGGGCTCTCCCACACTAGAGGCCTTCAAGAGGCAGCTGGACAAGCATCTGTCAGGGATGCTTTAGGGTGGATTCCTGCATTGAGCAGGGGGTTGGACTCGATGGCCTTGTAGGCCCCTTCCAACTCTGTTATTCTATGATTCTTCTAAGGACAGCTTATCAATGCATGGCATGAAGGCCTGATTAGTAGCCAGTGGAAAGTCTAGGAGCCAATATAACAAAATGCCCAATTGGTGCAGAACGCACACCAGCATGGCCAGTTGTGAGTAATGCTGGGAGTTGTAGTCCAAAACATCTGGAGATCTATTTTCTGCTCACCCTGATCTAGGGGCATCCTAGGAATCAAGCAGAAACTTTTGAACACGGCTTCCTAGGATGCTCTAAGAATGAGGCTTCTATGGCAGGAACCATAGAGCCAGTTCCTAGAGCGTTTCCCCCCCTTTTCTTGATGGTGGCAGATGCTGGGAGTCTCAGCCCTGCAGGCCGCACCTTTTGCATCCCTCTTCTCACATTAGGGAACTAGATAACACAGCAGGGTCGTGCACTCCGCCATCTTCCCATCAGCTCCGTGGTGATCCCAGGAAATGGGTTACTAACCCTCCCAGCGACTCTTCCTCCCTTCCTGCATGTGCCAATATAGGAATCAACGCTTCTGCCTTGTGGCGGGAAGAGCTTTGAACCTCAACTGCATCCGCCACCAAGGACCAGATCGTCGGAAGAGCTGCTTCGGTGGGTTGGCATCCCGGCTGAAGTGCTGGACTAGGACTGGGAGACGGGGGTTCCAATCCCCCCTCAGCCACTCACTTCTTTTTTATTTTATTATTTTTATTATTGCATTTATATCCCGCCATTTTTCCCTCCAAGGAACTCAAGGTGGCCTACATAATCCTCCTCCTCCTCCATTTCATCCTCACAACAACAACCCTGTGAGGTAGGTTGGGCTGAGAGTCTGTGACTGGCCCAAAGTCACCCAGTGGGTTTCCATGGCTGAGTGGGGACTAGAACCCGGATCTCCCAGCTCCCAGTCCAACACTTTAGCCACTACACCACACTGGCTCTCTTAGCTTAACCTACCCACAAGATTCGACGGGACAGGCCCCAGAGTGACTTACCCCACAAGCTGGCGTCCCCTTCGCCCTCCTGCTCAAGTCCTGTGGAAAGCTGTGCCTTCCCGGCGGCCAACACGGCACAGCTTGCCTGGAGGGGATTCACAGGAGGCTCTTCCGACATCCCTGTGACCTGGGGTGGAGGGAGGTGGGGGAAATCAGATGCAACTGGAGTCACGACGCAGGCAAAACATGCGTGGGAGACATCAAGGCTAAGGGGAGACCTGATAGAGGTCTCTCTATCAGGTGAGAGAAATGATGCACAGTGTGGAGAACGTGGATACGGAGACATTTTTCTCCCTCTCCCATAATACTAGAATGGGGTCATCCCATGAAGCTGATTGGTGGGAGATTCTGGACAGATAAAAGGAAGGACCTCTTCACACAGCGCATAGTTAAACTGTGGGATTCGCTACAAGATGTAGCGATGGCCACCAATTTGGTTGGCTTTAGAAGGGGATTGGATCAATTCCTGGAGGAGAAGGCTATCAATGGCGTCTAGCCCTGATGGTTATGTGCTACCTGCAGTAAGCCTATATACACTAGTTGCTGGGGAACATGGGTGGGAGGGTGCTGTTGCCCTTGTCTTCTGCTTGTGGGTCCCTGGTCGACAGCTGATTGGCCACTGTGTGAACAGAGCGCTAGACTAGATAGACCCTTGGTCTGATCCAGCAGGGCTCTTCTTAGGTTCTTATTTACTGATTACAAGGGTGTATTGCCACATTCTTCAGGCAATAAAGAAAATGTCACAGAAGCTTACAAGGGGGGGACGGGACTCAACATCAAAAGCCACATTCTACTGTTTCAGACGCTTTCTCCGTCTGGCTCAACAGAATCTCCTCCAGGGGTGGAGAAACGAAATCGTGGTCCACGCCCTTTCCCTTTTCCCACTGATGACTTTATGGCTTCTCAGCTTTTGTGCGGTATTTTCCCTTTTCCTAACAGGTTGAAATGCCTTTTCTAAAGCTTAGTGACTGGCAGTAAGAGCATGCAACTACAATATCCTTGTTTTGGGGGATATTTAGCTCCCCACTTTCTGCCTTTGGTCCTGGCCCATGATTGGAATGCGGCTCCCGAAAGTTCCTCCAAAAATAACCCTCAGCCCCTTGCGCTAAAAGAGCGCCCTTGGTGTAAAACACGAGTTTCCTCCGTCCTGCCCTCCAACGCTGTGCCTTCACCTGCTGTTGCCTTTGCTCCATGATGCACCAACACCACCCTCCTCTTCGTCTCCTGATGCTGTTGCATGCCCTATGTGTCACTAGGCGTCCCCATCCCAACCGTTATCACTTAGCCCCAGGGAACAGTCACCTGCTGGACAAAGAGATGTTGGCTCAGTTCAGGCAACACGTTTCTCAACAGTGGTTTTACAACTCCACGGTGGAGTTTTTACACCACCATTGAGAAATGTATTGGCTGGAGGGAAAACTGCACCCCACGGAGGAAGTTTTTTTAAAAAAGAAAACACTCCACCCTGAATATCCACACTGGGCAGAGGATAATTCCTGCACAACTGTTGTGTTGCGTGTTGTGTGGCAGGATCCGTGGAGTTTTCCATTGTGTTGAGTTGACTTTTCCCATTGGCTACAGCAGCCTTCCTCAACCTGGGGCGCTCCAGATGTGTTGGACTACAACTCCCAGAATGCCCCAGCCAGCTGGCTGGGGCATTCTGGGAGATGCAGTCCAACACATCTAGAGCGCCCCAGGTTGAAGAAGGTTGGGCTACAGAGTTCCCCGGCAAGAGCAGCGAAAGGAGCGAGTGCCACTCTAGGATTATTATTTTTTTAGCCACCAGGATTTTTTTTCCAGCAATGGCTGATGGGATACCATTGGAAGGACTCAGGGAGGAGCGGGCAGAGGAACTGTCACTCAAACATCTTTTTACTCAACTCCACGGGAGCCCACAGTCACACAACAGTGGAGTTAGACCACGTTGTGTGGGAAGTGCCCCCAACAAACTCAACCGTTGAGTGGAGTTTTCCCACCGTGTGGAGAAACATTTTGTCTGAACTTAGCTGCTCTTTGCTGCCAAGCAAACCAGTGCCTCTGCCGAGGCTGCTGGGCGCCCAATTGGTGTTTTGCGATTGAGAGTCACCCACACATTAGTGTTTCAAGAGAAACGGAAGAAAGCAACTCACCTGCCGTTCCCAACCATTGGCCTCTCCCTGGCACAGAAGGAAACCCTCCGCGAGGCTCACGGCCTGGGCACACGTCTCTGGACTGTTTTCTCTGAGCCAGGTCTGCATGTCCAGTGGCAGGACGGACAGGAACTGCTCCAGGGTCACCAGCTCCAGCATCTGCTCCTTGGTGTGTGTCTCCGGCCTCAGCCACCGGCGGCAGAGTTCCTGCAGCCGCCCGCAAAGCTCCTGAGGCCCGCCAGCCTCCTCGTAGCACAACGTCCGAAAGCGCTGCCGCTGCGTCTCCATCGCGGGAACATCTCCAGCAAGCGCTGCCTCCACCCCCTTCTCACCGACACCCAGATGGGTCTCGTGCTCCTGTCGGGCTGCCCCAGAGAGATGCGGCTGGATTTGGGAAACCCACAATCCTCTGGGCCACTTGTGGGCGTCCGATGCTTCCTGGGAGGGCGCCTGAGATGTTTTCAAGTCATTCCACTGCCTCTGCTCAGGCAGTGGTGAATTTCCCCCTCCCAAGCGAGGAGCCTGGAAAGTCCTCAGAAACTCTTGGAACTGGGCATCCCAGTTTCCTGATGGTCCTTCCTCTGGCTCCTGTTTCACATTCGTTTGGGGAAGAACTGCTCCTTCCCTTTCTTCTCCTGGTTCAGGGCCTGCTGAGTCTGAGGCCTCCATTTTTATTTCTGGATGCAGGCCTTGCTTTAACAGAGACCCAATGGCCACCATCTCTTGCGTCACAGCCATTTCCTCCCACAAACCAGCCTTGCTCTGCTTTGCCCCTCTCTCTTTCAGCACCAACCCTTGAAGGACGCCTCAGCGCTGTTGCTAAAGCCTCGAACTTCCTTCAGTCCAACAGACTCGTCCAATGAGACTCTTTGCAAGTGACAGAGCAAAGCAGCAAGGCCTTTCAACAACCCCTGTAAGCTGACTTTTCTCGTTGCAAAATAGCTGTCTTTCACTGCCTAAGCAAAAAACAGACATAAAACAAAAATAATACAGTCTGGAGGAGCCAGAGGAACAAAACCTTCTTGGAATCTGATAATAAATGTATACATTGGCTGCAAATAAATGCATTCTGTTTTCTAGGCAAAAAAAGTCTAATGAACACTAAGCAGCAGCTAGAAAACCTGGTAGGAAGCATGATGGGAAAATCATAACAATACTGTATGCCTTTACGGCATGTATGATTTGCAGCATTACGTGAAAGTACTCAAAGTATGCAGGAGAATAAGTAAGGTTTACAGTAAGGCCATTAAAACCTTCAAGTTGTTTTAAATGATATTGATATTGCTGTTTTTATGCTTTTAAATTTTTGTAAATTTGTTTTTAACTTTTGTAAACTGCCCAGAGCGCTTCGGCTATGCGGCGGAATATAAATGTAATAAATAAATAAATAAATAAGACCATAAAGACTGATGTCTTCCAGCAGGCCTACCCAGTTGAATTTTAAGATGCCTTTTCATAATGTGCTGCTTTTTAATAACGTAATCAGTTTTTTATGTTTTAATTAATTATATGTATTTTATGGTGTTTTGCATTTGTGTTGTACCCCGCCTCGATCCAGAGGGAGAGTCGGGTAATAAATAGAATTATTATTATTATTAAACTGTCAGAATTAGCAAAATAAGAAGGTCGCCTAAAATAATATTTAACTAAATAAAAGGGTACAACAGCAGGGCAAATGTTTGTTTGGGAATTTTGGATTGAGCCAAACTCTCGTCTTTTATAAAAGGCACGTAAGCGAGAAGCAAAGATTCATTGCCTAATAAAGTTAACTCATCCAGCTGTAATGCAAATTCTGTTGTCCTTAGTGTGCTGCACAGTGTACCTTCCACATTCTCAGCCATTTCATCGATGTGTCTTTGCACTGAATTGTTGCTGAGAGGAATCGTCTTAATTATATCATGTGGTGACTTATGCAAAACAGTACTCAGAACCTCACTAACTGCTGGTAGGATGAGTTCTTCACCAATTGTATGCAGCTTTCCTAACTTGGCAATCAACAACGAGATGTTGTGTATGATGCAAACAACAGAATTAAATTTAATAGGGATAAATGCCAAGTTCTACATTTGGGAAATAGAAACCAAAGGCACAGTTACAAGATGGGGGATACTTGGCTCAGCAATACTACAAACGAGAAGGATCTTGGAATTGTTGTAGATCGCAAGCTGAATATGAGCCAACAGTGAGATATGGCTGCAAGAAAGGCAAATGCTATTTGGAGCTGCATTAATAGAAGTATAGCTTCCAAATCATGTGAGGTACTGGTTCCTCTCTATTCGGCCCTGGTTAGGCCTCATCTAGAGTATTGCGTCCAGTTCTGGGCTCCACAATTTAAGAAGGACGCAAACAAGCTGGAGCGTGTTCAGAGGAGGGCAACCAGGATGATCAGGGGTCTGGAAACAAAGCCCTATGAAGAGGGACTGAAAGAACTGGGCATGTTTAGCCTGGAGAAGAGAAGATTGAGGGGAGACATGAGAGCACTCTTCAAACACACAGAGGAGGGCCAGGATCTCTTCTCAATCCTCCCAGAGTGCAGGACACGGAATAACGGGCTCAAGTTAAAGGAAGCCAGATTCCAGCTGGACATCAGGAAAAACTTCCTGACTGTTAGAGCAGTGCGACAATGGAATCAGTTGCCTGGTGAGGTTGTGGGCTCTCCCTCACTTGAGGCGTTCAAGAGGCAGCTGGACAACCATCTGTCAGGGATGCTTTAGGGTGTATTCCTGCATTGAGCAGGGGGTTGGACTCGATGGCCTTGTAGGACCCTTCCAACTCTGCTATTCTATGATTCTATGCATGCAAACCATCAGTTTGTTGTTGTGAAGCATTGTGAATCATGTTTAACAGTGTTGGCCGCTTTTGAAATTTGTCACGAAGTGATTGAAAAAAAGTTAAGTTCTTATCTGCCTTGCCAGGATGTGCCTTCTTTAAATGTTCTTGCAGTCTGGAAGGCTTCATTGCCTCATTAGAAAACACCTTTTCACACAACAGGCACATTGGCAGCTGCTGGTTTGTTGGTGCTGGTATCAATCCATACTTAAGATATCCCAAGCTATATTGTCTACATTTCTTTTTTTGATTTTCCTGCTTCTGTCATTTTTATTCTAATCTAAAACAAAGAATTTAATCATTAAATATTATTGGAATAATGTCAAAATAAGTGCATATGCTTCATTAAAATCACCAAAATGTAAATAAAGTGGGCAGAGCAGCTGAATTTCCTGCTCTTTCCTGCTCAGTCCCTGGGTTTTAGGTAGGGTGACCATATTTTGGAAACCAAAAAGGAGGACAACATGGTCGCCTCCAAGGGGGCGCACCCACCAACATGTCCAGCCCCCAAAGGGGCGTGTCCACCCAAACATGGCCTTGGTCACATGTCTGATTTCACAGCACACAATTCAGACAAACCTGTTCTACATAACATCTTAATGCCCATACTGAATTATCCATACAAATCCAATATACTCCAGAAAGCTTGGGCCAGCTTAATTGTTTGAGAGGTGGCATCCCAAAAATGGAACACCTACTCTAAAAGCGCTACAGCTCCCAGGGGGATTAGAATACAGAATGCTGCAGACCTATCTAAAATGTCATCAGGCAGCATTTGAATTCACTTTCAAGATCAGCTTTGCAGCCTTAAAAGCTATATTTATTTTATTTATAGTTTGTTTGGTTTATTGTACTGATGCCCCATCTTTATCCCAGGGAGCTCAAGGCAACAGCTGCGAGGTTAACTGAAATGGGACGGAGAACCACAACAACCTTGTGAGGTAGGTTAGGCTGAGATGGAGGCTTGAACCTGGGTTCCTCCAGTCCTAGTTTGATACTCTAACCTCGACTCCACACTGTTTCTGTCTTTTGAGATGCTGCAAGCTAATTTCTGTGCTTGTGTGATGCAGTCACCAAATACACTTAGCCCTTTTATTAAGAGCCATTTCCCCTGTTTTAAGACCATAATAATAGGACATCTATCTGGTATTTACCCCTCAAACTGCTCCTAGAAAAGTTGTAATGCGAGATATGGTCTCTCAACAGCAAATAGGTGGTTTAGAACAGAGGGTAAAAACCAATGTAAATCTTAGAGTAGACTCATTTAAGTGACTAGGATTTAAGTTAATCCTGACTAATTTAAGTCACGTTAATTTCTTATCACTCACATTAAAAGCTCTGACACTGCTCTCTAGTTTGAAATTGTACAAACAGCTTAATTTTTTTAAACGTTCTTAATTAAGGGTGCAATCTGATGAATGTTTACAGAACAGCATCCTACAATTCCCAGTATGCCCCAACAAGTCATGTAGGCTGAGGATGATGGGAATTGTAGGCTTCTCTTCTGCCTAAACACGCATAGAATGGAACCCTTAGTTATCTTACGGCTGTTGGTGAGTGCAGTACAGGAACTTCTTTGAGTTTCCTTTTTTATTCTTCTTCTTAATAAAAAAACAACAACGTTTTTCAAAAGAAAATAAAGACCACTCCAGATGAGCCTCTTTGGGGAGGACATTCCATAAATAGGGTGCTACAATTAAGGATGGGAAGGAGGCTGGGCCGGTGCTACCACAGAGGCCACTCAGGCGGCCGCCTAGAGCGCCAAGCTAAGAGGGGCACCGGGCACAGCACAGCACTCAGCATGTTGGCTGTGAGCTGGCCCGGCCCGAGGATTCAGCTGGGCGAGATGGCGCCCCACGCCCGCCCAGCTGAAGCGAAGTCAGGGACACTGGGGTGGAGGTGGGGCGGCTCCATGTTCGGACTTCCGGAACACACCCGGAAAAGAGAGAGAGAGAATGTATGGGTGCATGGGGTCTTCGAGTGAATGCATGTTTGTTTGGAGTGAGTGATGCTGAGTGCGTGTGTGCACGCGCGTGTGAGTTGGGGGGGATGAGTTGGAGGTGATATTCCTATTAAATAATGCATTTTAGACCCATAGACGTTCCTTTCCAATTTGTTTGCTATAATTGGCATGACGTACTTCTTGCACTTTAAAATAAATTTAGCAGTTTCAAGTTTTGTTCTTCTTATTTTTTCCAGGAAACATATGTTCTTAAAAATCAAAGCTGGCATTTTTGGAGTGTGTGTGTGTGTGTGTGAAAGTAGCTCACCTTGCCTAGGGTGCAAAATAGTCTGGCACCGGCCCTGGAAGGAGGGAGGGAACAAGCCCTTGAAGGCCCAAGCCAAGCTGCACAGCAACTCAGCCAGGAGGGAGGAGGGAACAAGCCTGGGCAAGGCAGGCTGCTGGCACAAGAGGGCCGCAGCTATAGGCCACGCCGGGAGGGAAGAGGTGAGAAAGCAAGCCTGGGGAGGCCCAAGCTGGTGCCAGCTGAGCCGCAACTCGGGAGGAAGGGAGCAAGTGAGCCCGCTGCCTGGCCGCCACCACGTGCGGCCTCCTCCTCCTCTTCCAATGCTCCTCGGGAGGAAGGGAGCAAGTGAGCCCGCTGCCTGGCCGCCACCACGTGCGGCCTCCTCCTCCTCTTCCAATGCTCCTGCTGCCTCGTGAGCTGCCAGCTCTTCAAAGGCACCTCCTCCTCCGATGGGGCCTCCTCCTCCTCCTCTCTGAAGTCACTCCTTGTCCACTGCAGCAGCAGCTTCGAAGCAGCCTCGTTTGCTGTGGCCGCCGCCGCCACCTCTCCAAACCAGCTTCCTTCCTTTAACCAGCTCAAGTTAAAGGAAGCCAGATTCCAGCTGGACATCAGGAAAAACTTTCTGACTGTTAGAGCAGTATGACAATGGAATCAGTTACCTAGGGGGGGGGGTTGTGGGCTCTCCCACACCAGAGGCCTTCAAGAGGCAGCTGGACAAGCATCTGTCAGGGATGCTTTAGGGTGGATTCCTGCATTGAGCAGGGGGTTGGACTCAATGGCCTTGCAGGCCCCTTCCAACTCTGCTATTCTATGATTCTATGATTCTTCTGCTTCCTTCTCTTCTGCAGCCGCCGCTGCCTCTCCAGAGCCGTGGCCTCGCCATCACCGCCTCTTTGACGGTGTCTCCTCCGCTGCGACACAGGCTGGTCCGGCTCGAAAGCTCCCCCCCCCCCGCCTTCCTCATAGACCCAAATCGCCCAAGACTTGCTGCTTCCTGGGGGAAACAAGCTGAAACTACGCTTCCAAGCTGGAGGAACGCGTGAGCTGCGGGGGCGTCCATTTCCCGGTAAATGGACGCTGCCCTCCGGTTGCGCCGGACTCGCACAGATTTAGAGGAGGTGTCCAGATTTTCCCTTCTGGGGAGACCACCTCGAGCGACCCCCCCCCACCGCCGCCCCTTTGCCTCTTAATGCCCCCCTATGCAATCCCACCCCAGCCCCCCAAGGGGGCGGTACCTCCCACTTTGGGAACTACTGCTCTAGCCTATATGCAGCTTCCGACTTTATCAGCCGCTTCCCTAAGTCAAAGGCGCATGGCTCCTTGGTCCTGCGCTTCTCGTTCTCTGTGACTCAGGAGAAGAGAAGGGTGTTGTTGTTGTTTTGAATTAAAATAAAGCAACGTGCTCCTTTAACTTACCTGCTTTTGCGGGGTTCCTCCGCATTGGCCTTTCTGGGAACCCGCCTCCTCCTCGATGGCTGCCAGGCGCTGCTGCCCATCCAAGGCAAAGAGGACCGGAAGGAGCCTTTGCCTTGGGCAACTTCCGTCGCCACATGCTGGGGCCGCTCTAGGATTCACATCTTTGTCGCTTTAACCCCTTCACCATGTTCCTTAAAGTGCGGACGCAAGGACTTAGCCACATCCCATAAAAGTCAATGGAGTAAAACTGCATCTACATTTTAAAACTAGATGTAAAACATGACTTATTACCACCACCACCACGCACACACCACAATATTCCAGCTGTGTTCCCTGAACAGGTGCCCCTCAGATGTTTTGGACTTCAACTCCCATTGATGCCTTGCAATAGGGAATTTCTTACCAGTAACTTGCAGAAGTGCTCTCTTCCCTCCCTCCCTCCTTTCCTCTCTCTGTCTTTGCTTGCTAGGTGTGAGGAAGAAGAGTTTCCATGGCTTCAGGGCAGGGGACGGGGGTCAGGACAGGGCTCCTGTATCTTTAACAGTGGCATAGAAAAGGGAATTTCAGCAGGTGTCATTTGTCTGCATGAAGCACCTGGTGAAATCCCCTCTTCATCACAACAGTTAAAGCTGCAGGAGCCCTGCCCTCTTTTAAATCTGGTCACTCTAGTATAGCTCCTGCAGCTTTCACTGTTGTGATGGCGCCAACCCGATCTTTTCGTCAGCGCCAGGCTCTTTTCTCTTTCCTCAGGCATTTGGCAGGTCCTGGGTTTGTCTTATGGACATGGTCAATTGCTTAAAGTTGTTTTAGACATATGTTGTTTCTGTATGTCTTGTCTGTTTGTGTATTTTTATATAAATGGTTTTTAAACTTTGTATGCTGTATTTTTAAAGGTTTGTAATCTTAGTAAACCACCCGGAGAGCTTCCGCTATGAGTCAGAAGACACCTTAAACCACGGCTTTAACCACAGTGGTTAAGCCAGGAAGACAGGCTGTGTTCAGAAGACACCTTAAACCATGGCTTTAACCAGGGTGAATAAGGCAAAAAGCCTTATAGTATAGAAATGTAATAAAAATAATAAGATTGTACAAGTGGTTGAGTTCCTCAGAACTCTTCGTCAGGGTAGGTGCTTAAAAACAAGAACACAGGGGATTGGGGAACACCAAAAAGTCCAAAGATTAGACCTCATCTTTGGTCTAACCAGATCTTCAGCCTCTCCACAGAGTTGCAGGATTGCAGCTATTACTCAGCCAAAAAAGTCTCAGGATGCAAGGGACCATGTATAATTGCACCTAATCAATATATTATTCTCAAGAAACAAATGTATAGAGGTCTATAAACATGTATATAAACAAATAAGGCACAATCGATAATGCACAGTATCTTCTCTACTGATCTTAAAACCGTCTCTCTTTGAGATAAAGTCAGAAGCATCCTTTACAAAGGGAAGAGGTACGAGGCATTTCTGGAAACATGAAGGCCGGCTGTGACTCAGATCTGTCGCTTGCTCAGGGCGAAGCACACAGGTTCCTAGGCAGGCAGAGAAAAGACTAGTTGCTAGCTATATAGTAACAATGGGCACTTTAGTTCTTAAGCACCCCAAAACCAACTTACGTCATAAATTATTCTTAGGAGATGGGGAGCGAACGTAGAGCGGAGTGAATGTGGGAGGAGAGGAGGGGGGAAAAGGGGGGAAGTGGTAGTGCTTAGGCCCAACTCATGCACAGCCTATATGCCGCCCCCTCCCGTACCCCCATCTTTCCACATAGAAACACAGAGAAAAAACAGTCACACAGTGATCTGGTTCACACATAACACTAACCCACGGGTTGCTGACTTCTGGATTGCCGTGATTCGAGAATGAGGCCACATTAGCAAAAAATGGTTAGCCATGCAGAAATAACCCAGATAAAATCCCATGGTTTGTTGCAAAGTTGTGAACTGCGGGTCGTTTAAACCATGGGTTGTTCATGGGTTGTTTTCCCAGGCTACAGAGATAGCAGGCAAGACTGGTAAAAAAAACTACAACACCAGCTGCTGTATAGGCCAGTACTATCGCACAGACAACTGGGATACTAAGAGAAAGCAGACAAAGGAAACAAACAACCCAGGGGTTGCCTGCCTGACAAACAAACAAACCATAGGTTAAATAAACCACGGTTTAGCATTACATGTGAACCAGGTCACAGGGGAAAAATACATACGCACACAAACAAAACAGACAGAGCGAGAGAGAGCACACAACTGCCCACGGAAAGCACATATATTCAATGGCAAAGAAGGTAAAAGTCAGAACATCTAGGAAAAACCAAGCATCATAAATCTTCATGATTTTTATATGGGATCTCACAAAGACAACCTTCAAATTAAAGCCCAGCATCAAATTTGGTGTCTATAGACAACACTATGATGATGATGATGATGATGCAGTGCTTTCCAGCCCCAACATGGCACAAAAGCAGGGATTAAAGGTACAGATCCTTATGAGGCTTCATGATTTTTACATGGAAAGCCCATAAACCCATGAGTGTATCATAGATTCCTGCATTGAGCAGGGGGTTGGACTCGATGGCCTTGTAGGCCCCTTCCAGCTCTGCTATTCTATGAAAACATCTGCGGACAAATTGGCAAGCTATGTTGTTCTGATTTTCTCTGTACACCTAGGGTGGGATACAAATGTTTAAATAAATAAATAATACAAACCTAGGTTTTGGTGATGGTTTGGGAGGGGGAGGGGTGCTTTGTAAAAAGAAAATCATGAGGATCCCTAATGTCAGTCAGTGGCTTGGATCCCTGTTTGTGTGTCATGGTGGCAATAGCAAGCAACGGATCTGTGTTTGTCTTTTTACTGTGCGGTCTATAGACACCAGTGTAAGCTATAATTAGGTGGGTGGTTTTTGTGGGATCCCATATAAAAAGCATGCAAATTCATGCTGCTCCATTTCCCCCTAGCTGCTCCATTTCCCCCTAGGTCCAACTTTTACCTTACTGTCATTTTCCGGCTAGCCACACCCCTCATGGCAGCCATTTTGTGCCATGGTTGACGGCACTTTATACAAATTCCAAATGCGCCCACAGGGCCCAAGAGGTTGAGGATCCCTGAGTGAACGGAAACAGCCCTTTTGGGGGAAAGCACAGGTGAACAGCCCACAAAGACTAAGAAATGGTTGGAGCATCCTCTCAAGGTGAGAAGCATTCTGGGAAAAGGGCATGTCTTTCCTCTCCCCCACCTTGTGCGTGTGTGTTTGTGTGTGCAAAATACGACGTAATCTAGGGCCATGGCTAGACCTACCGGGTCTAGCGTGACAGAGGAGGGAGGATATCGTGAAATCTCCCCCTTGTCTACACGCGGCGCGCGATGTCCTAGGAGGAAGAGGACGTCGCACCCTCCATTTTCTTTTATTGGAGTGCTCGAGCGAAAAACGGCAAGTTTTTAAAAATAAATAAATAAATGGCCCCGCTCACCCCACCCCATCCCTGATGGGCACAAAGTTCTTGAGGAGCTCTGTGCTCCATGCCCGGCTCGCAGCTCCTCACGGTTACTCGCAAGGAGCCAGGACAAACCGCGACGCCCGCCCATACGGTTCACGGTCTCGGGATCATCCCGAGAACATGGAAAAAATGAGAAAAAAGGGTAGGGAGATATCCCAGAGAAAGGGAGGGATCATCCCTCCCTGCTCCCGGGATCCCCTGTGCGTCATGTGAACGCACAGAGACGATCCTGCGGCGATATCGCCCCATCTAGCTATGCCCTAGGTTTCTGTGAAAGAAACAGACGGCAGCGAAGAGAGAGATTGAGAAAACCCAAAACAGAATTGTGTGTACCTCTCTGTCTCCCTAGAGGTCCGATGCAGAAGCAGTGGACTTTGGTGTCTGTTAAGAGCGTTCAAAACACTACATCTTGTTACGAAATAGCTCTCTTCTGCGTGAACAGCACTGACTCCATTTTGAGTCAAAGCTAATAGGGTTGGACTCAAAAGAGTCAACCCCATCACCGAAGACTAGATGAAGCAATTCAGTTTCTAATGGATTTCCAAAAATGCATGCCCCAAAGGCAAAGACAGGGGTAGAAATTCAGCAAAACAAGCTGGATAGGAAGAGTGACATCTATTGAGCTACCTGGTCAATATCCTGCTGTGGGCTTCTATTGTTGCACTCCAGCCTTGACACCTGCGGTTAAGACAGTTATTAGCGGAAAGAAGTCGTATTTTGTTAATAGAATGGAGGGAGCAGAAAGGACCCAGTAGGAGTTGTGTTTCCAGGAAATATACCTATCATCCCCAAGCATCCACTTTTGTTATAAGGGATGAAAGGCCACCTCAGTTGCTGGCCCACAGCAAGCTACACCGCGCGAGGTACTGGTTCCTCTCTATTCAGCCCTGGTTAGGCCTCATCTTGAGTATTGCGTCCAGTTCTGGGCATCGCACTTCAAGAAGGATGCAGACAAGCTGGAGCGTGTTCAGAGGAGGGCAACCAGGATGATCAGAGGTCTGGAAACAAAGCCCTATGAAGAGAGACTGAAAGAACTGGGCATGTTTAGCCTGGAGAAGAGAAGATTGAGGGGAGACATGAGAGCACTCTTCAAATACTTAAAAGGTTGTCATACAGAGGAGGGCCAGGATCTCTTCTCGATCCTCCCAGAGTGCAGGACACAGAATAATGGGCTCAAGTTACAGGAAGCCAGATTCCGGCTGGACATCAGGAAAAACTCCCTGACTGTTCGAGCAGTACGACAATGGAACCAATTGCCTAGGGAGGTCGGGGCTCTCCCACACAAGAGGCCTTCAAGAGGCAGCTGGACAGCCATCTGTCCAGTATGCTTTAAGGTGGATTCCTGCATTGAGCAGGGGGTTGGACCCGATGGCCTTGTAGGCCCCTTCCAACTCTGCTATTCTATGATTCTATGTCCAGGGCCTATGAGCAGTGTCTGGTTCATCAAAGTTGTGATGACACAGGGTCTCTCTGAACTGTATAACAACTGTCAGGTTTGGGAAGCCAAAGGTCCCTCTTCCCAGAGGCATGGGACCATGTTGCTGAAATCATGAGGTGCCTCCTCCCTCCCTCCCTCCCTCCCTCCCCTCAGGGGTAATGTGCCACACTTCTGCTGAAATTACTCAGAATCTTTTCTCCCAGAGGAAAGACTCCATGTTGAAACCACTGAAGGACTCGCCTCCTTCCCACTGTACTTCTTGCTTGCCAGAGCAAGGTGCTATCAATGGGCCTGTTCAGACAACACGCTAAGCCATGGTTAGGCCCCTGAATCTTTTGCAGCAAATGGTTCGTGAGCATGTTTAAACCGTGGTTATGTAGCCACCACGGTTAGGAATGCTTCACATGACATTCTAGAATTGGCCACAAACCAATCGGGCTCAATAGTGATATTGGAGAGATGACCACCACCACCACAAGCCACCTCATTTTCAGATGTGGGAAAGTGACACACCTGAAACTGAAGTTGCTTCACAGGAATTCCACGTTATTCATAGGTTTCCCCATGGGCAAAGCATGCAAAGGGCTACTTGTCCACTTGGGTGCTTTCATGTTCAAACAGTTCCGATTTTTGGATGAAGCTTTTTGGGAACACACTGCTATGTGTGGGTTCCCTCAGGCAATATCAAGTGGGAGCTCTACCTGAAACACTTCCCACAGTGTGAACACTAATACGGGTTCTCACCAGTGTGGATTCTCCGGTGTACTTTGAGAGTCGAGTAGGTTCCAAAGTCTTCCCCACACACGGAGCAGTTGTACGGCTTCTCGCCTAAGTGGGTTCTCTGGTGTTTAAAGCAGGCCGATCTCCGAGTGTAGCTTTTCCCGCAGTCTGAACATATGTAACGTCTGGGTCCTCCGTGGATTCCCTTCCCACAGTGTGAGCATGTATGTGAGATCTGCCCGGTGTGGATTCTCTCGCTTTCTCCACAGTGGGAACATTTATAGAGTTTCTCCCCCACATGGGTCCTCTCGTGCATCAGGAGGTCAGAACTGCTGCTGAAACTCTGGCCGCAGTGCCAACACTTGTACGGTTTCTCCTCCATATCGATGCTCTTGGGAGTAGCAAGGTGCGAGCTTCGAATACAGCTCTCCCCACATTTGTCATATTTCATTTCATTCTCATTATCTTGCTTCGTGGGTTCACTGCTGCCTTTGCAAACACCTGGTGAGAGAACCAATAGATCCATTTCCTCCTCAGGGGTCTCATCAGCTTCTTTCCGACACATGAAATCTTTCTCCCCGGCGTTTTTCAAAGTTGCGTTCACTTGTTCCATTTGCTGAAGGCTTTCCAGGAACAGTTTCCGTTCGTCGCTTTCTCTCAGCCACCTGTCACCAGCTGGAAGAAAGGGGGAAATCTCTGTTGTGGCACCCCGGTTGTGGAATGCCCTCCCCTTGGAGGCCCGACTGACACCAACTGGCTTCATTTTGGCACCAAGTTAAAACACGGCTCTCTATCAAAGCCTTTGAGGGCTAAAATTCTCCACGGTTACACATCCTTTTAATGGGTTTTAATTGCTTTTTAAAAAATTCTATTGGTTGATTTACCGTATTTCTTCGATTGTAAGACGCCATCAATTGTAAGACGCACACTAATTTCAGTACCACCAACAGAAAAAAAACCTTTAAGACACACCCGCGATTCTAAGACGCACCCCATTTTTAGAGATGTTTATATGGGGGGGAAAAGTGCGTCTTAGAATTGAAGAAATACGTTTTTAGTTGTGTATATTATTTATGTTTACATTGTTCTGGTTTTATCTGTATGCCACCCTGAGATCCCAGTGATATAGTAGGCTGACCCTATGGAAAGGAGGACTGTGCTCCTGTATCTTTAACAGTTGTGAAGAAAAGGGAATTTCAGCAGGTCTTATTTGTATGCCTGCAGCAGCTGGTGAAATTCCCTCTTCACCACAACAGTTAAAGCTGCAGGAGCCCTGCCCTCTTCTGTATCTGATCATTCTAGTATAGCTCCCAGATCTCCCAACTCCCAGTCCAACACTTTAGCCACTATACCACACTGGCTCTCTTAGCCTAGCCTACCCACAAGATCCAACAGGACAGGCCCCAGAGTGACTTACCCCACAAGCTCACGTCCCCTTCGCCCTCCTGCTCAGCTCCTGCGGAAAGCTGTGCCTTCCCGGCGCCCAGCCTGGCCCGGCTTGCCTGGAGGGGATTCACAGGCGGCTCTTCCGACATCCCTGTGGCCTGGGGTGGAGGGAGGTGGGGGAAATCAGGACCAACTGGAGTCACGACACAGGCAAAACGTGCGTGGGAGACATCAAGGCTACTCATTTCCTGATTACAAGGACTTACTGCCTCACTCTTCAGTCAAAAAAAGATAACGTCAGGGCAGCTTACGAGGATTTAAAATACAACATGAGAAGCTGCCTCCTACCAGGTCAGACGTTTTGTCACTCTAGACCTGTAGGGTCCCTTCCAGTGGCGTAAACCAAAATCTGGCCCACCCGAGGTCCCGATCCGGCCCTGTGGGGTTCCTCAGAGGGCAACGCTGCAATCAGGAATGCTTTAAGGTGGATTCCTTTATTGAGCAGGGGGTTGGACTTGATGGCCTCATAGGCCCCTTCCAACTCTGCTATTCTCTGATTTGCTCTTGACGTTCTTTCTCCTGCCACTGTGAAAGCTGAGCTAAGTGACACAACCTCTCCACTGCCACCACCATGGAGAGTGCAGAACAGGGGTTCAAAGCCTCTGGCCCGGGGGCCAAATTAGGGATGTCCGCTGCCCAGGATTCCTGCGCTGCCCCCGGCTCGGCTTGCCCTTCTGACCCGAGCCAGGGCTGCTCCTGCAAAATCTGGGGACTTGGACTGGAGTTTTAAGAGCATAAGAGGAGTTCTGCTTGGTCAGACCAAGGGTCCATCTAGTCCCGTACTCTGTTCACACAACAGCCAACCAGCTATTGGCCAGGGACCCACAAGCAGGACATGGTGCAACAGCACCCTCCCACCCATGTTCCCCAGCATTCTTAACGGACAATCAAGGCGGCCTTCTCTGGCTTGCCCCAAGCACAGATCCTGTTGAAGGCAAGGGTGAATGGAGAACAGACCTCCAGATCTTTTGCACACCAACTCCCAGCATTCCTGACCACTGGCCAGGCTGGCAGGGGCTTCTGGGAGTTGAAGTCCAAAACGTCTGGGGATTTACCTTCTGTCTACCTCTGCTCTAAGGTGCAGTCCTCACTTCTCCCCTAACTAGCCAGCGAAGCAGGGATTTGTGACATTCAAACTAGGCCCTTTCACATCATAAGCCAGAACCCTATGCCTAAAATAGAAGGGGCAAAACCACCTGCCCATCTGTGGTCTTGGCCTAGCCCTGCTGGGCTTCCCAGAATGCCACGCCCTTTCATAAGAAGAACCATACTGGATCAGACCGAGGGTCCATCTGGTTCAGCACTCTGTTCACACAGTGGCCATCAGCCAGGGAAGAACAAGCAGGACATGGTGCAACAGAACCCTCCCACCCATGTTCCCCAGCAACTGGTATATGTAGGCTTACTGCCTCAGATGTTGGTGGTAGCACATAGCCATCAGGGCTATTCGCCATTGATAGCCTTCTCCTCCAGGAATTTATCCAACCCCCTTTTAAGGCCATCCAAATTGGTGGCCGTCACTACATCTAGTGGCAGTGAGTTCCAGAGTTTAGCTATGCGCAGTGTGAAGAAGTCCTTCCTTTGATTTGTCCTCGATCTGCCACCCATCTGCTTCATGGGATGGACCATCAAGAAACTGGGATGCCTAGTTCCAAGAGTTTCTGAGGACTCTTACAACTGGGTTCTAGTATTATAAGAGAAGTATTATGGGAGAAGGTTCCCCCTCATAACCCCAAATGTGCACGAATGACAGCTGTAATTTGTGCACATTTGGGGCTATAGTGGGGGGGGACCCAGTTCCCACCAAGCACAACCCTCCCATTCTCCCTGCCGGAGAGTTGCACACGGTGGTGGTGGGAACGGACGGCCGAATTCTTGGGAGGGTTGTGGTGGCAGCAGAAGTCCGCAAGCTGGCCTGACTTACATAGAGCGAGTCCCGGGGCTGGGCGGGTGCAAGCTGCGTAAAGTTGGCGGATTCCACCCACCCACAGATGCGTCCGACATCCCTAGGCCAAATCCCGGCCTCCGGTGTTCCACAAATGCCTCCACTCATCCCTCCAGCTCCGCCTCCTTTGCCCCAACCAATGATCAAATGGAGGTTTCCCAGCATTTTCCTCATTGAAAGGCCTCTCCTTAGTTACTGAAAGTAAGGGCTTTGTCGTGTCCTTGCCTGTTCCCTCTGGCATTCACAGGTGCTGGCAAGCTGACACGAGACACTCGCATCAGTGAGACTTCTTTTATTGAGGAAATCACACGGTAGGCAGGCTTAATGGTTACAGAGTCTCCAAAACACACTGAAAGCTGAACGATGGTTAGGAAGCTTTTAGGCTCTTTTCTCTGAAACGATCTTTAAGGCAAACACTCGGCGAGGGTGTGTGTGAATAAAGTACGCCAGTAACAGCTTTGAGCTTCTCCAGACGCTGCATATGCTAGCTCCTCAAAGTGACATGACTTATCTCCTGAAACAAAGTCCCGGGAAAGGTTGCTCTGAGCCACCAGAGCCGGGCCGGGAGATCCGTCACGCACTTGTCAATCTCAGCCTACCACTACTGAGCTGACCCCGTTACCATGACTTCAGGAAAGGTTAAGCCTCAGGCCCAAGAGTCCTATCCTTCTGCTAAGGACTGGGAACTCCTTGCCACCTGAATCTGGGCACAAACACAGAATCCACAGCATATGCAAGTCCAAGTCTATGAAAAGCCTCACTACTTTTCATTAGGGTGACCATAACAGCTGCATAGACAAGGGAATTTCAGCAGGTGTCATTTGTATGCATGCAGCATCTGGTGAAATTCCCTCTTCATCACAACAGTGCAGGAGCTATACTATAGTGGACAGATTTAAAACAGGGCAGGGCTCCTGCAGCTTTAACGGTGGTGATGAAGAGGAAATTTCACCAGGTTCTCCATATATACAAATGACACCTGCTGAAATTCCCTTTTCAATACAACTGTTACAGATACAGGAGCCCTGTCCTCCTTTTCATACGGTCACCCTATTTTCATGGCACAGTTCTTAGATATCCAAAATCCAAATAGCAAAGCGTCCATGTGCAGACTGCTTTCAAAGTCCCAAGCAGAGATAGAATCCAAAGCAAGAAAGAGGTCAGGCGTTGCGCCGAGAGATGAAACCTAGCCAAGCTTTTTCAGCTTTGCACCAGCCTTTAAGGCCTATTCAAAGTCACTTGACAGACAGGCCCTCTGACCTGTAAAACATGCCAAGAGGGCAGGATGTTACAACCCACTTCAAAGTGCGCCCCCCACCTTTCCAAAACACTCTGAAGTTCCCAGGGAACCAGCCACTTCAAGGCCGAGGCAAAGGAGTGAACCAGCTACTCCCATGGGAACTGCTTACAGAGATAAGCAGAGGAGGGCCAGGATCTCTTCTCGATCCTCCCAGAGTGCAGGACATGGAATAACGGGCTCAAGTTAAAGGAAGTCAGATTCCAGCTGGACATCAGGAAAAACTTCCTGACTGTTAGAGCAGTATGACAATGGAATCAGTTACTTAGGGAGGTTGTGGGCTCTCCCACACTAGAGGCCTTCAAGAGGCAGCTGGACAACCATCTGTCAGGGATGCTTTAGGGTGGATTCCTGTAATGAGCAGAGGGTTGGACTCGATGGCTTTATAGGCCCATTCCAACTCTACTATTCTATGATTCTATAAGCTTGCAGGGAACATCTGACATTCTCAAAGCATTTCCTAATAAATCTAATCACTAGGCACAAGAACTATACCTAACAGGCTTTAAGCTAAAGTAAGCTGGTATTTTTGTTATTTTGGCCTGAGGCCTTTTGCCTTTAGACTCACCCACCACTGGAAAGTGGCCACCAAGAGGTCCTCTGAAAGAGGACTCGGCCCTCCGTCCTGCCCTCCATCACTGCGCCTTCATCTGCTATTGCCTTTGCTCCGTGACACACCGACGCCACCCTCCTCTTTGACTCCAGCTGCTGACGAACAGCCATATCCTATGTGTCATTAGGTGCGCCCATCCCACTGTCATTATCTAGCCCCAGGGAATTGCACCCTTGTCAATGCTGCTGGGCACCCGATTAGTGTTTTGTTAAGAATCACACACCCCGATCTTTCAGGGATGCTTTAGGGTGGATTCCTGCATTGAGCAGGGGGTTGGACTCAATGGCCTTGTAGGCCCCTTCCAACTCTACTATTCTATGATTCTACGATTCAAAGGCAACAGGGGGAAAGCGACTCACCTGCCGTTCCCAACGGTTGGCTTCTCCCTGCCGCAGAAGGAAACTCTCCGCGAGGCTCACGGCCTGGGCACACGTCTCTGGACTGTTTTCTCTGAGCCAGGTCTGCATGTCCAGTGGCAGGACGGACAGGAACTGCTCCAGGGTCACCAGCTCCAGCATCTGCTCCTTGGTGTGTGTCTCCGGCCTCAGCCACCGGTGGCAGAGTTCCTGCAGCCGCCCGCAAAGCTCCTGAGGCCCGCCAGCCTCCTCGTAGCACAACGTCCGAAAGCGCTGCCGCTGCGTCTCCATCGCGGGAACATCTCCAGCAAGCGCTGCCTCCACCCCCTTCTCACCGACACCCAGATGGGTCTCGTGCTCCTGTAGGGCTGCCCCAGAGAGATGCGTCTGGATTTGGGGAACCCACAATCCTCTGGGCCACTTGTGGGCGTCCGATGCTTCCTGGGAGGGCGTCTGAGATGTTTTCAAGTCATTCCACTGCCTCTGCTCAGGCAGTGGTGAATTTCCCCCTCCCAAACGAGGAGCCTGGAAAGTCCTCAGAAACTCTTGGAACTGGGCATCCCAGTTTCCTGATGGTCCTTCCTCTGGCTCCTGTTTCACATTCGTTTGGGGAAGAACTGCTCCTTCCCTTTCTTCTCCTGGTTCAGGGCCTGCCGAGGCCTCCATTTTTATTTCTGGATGCAGGCCTTGCTTTAACAGAGACCCAATGGCCACCATCTCTTGCATCACAGCCATTTCCTCCCACAAACCAGCCTTGCTCTGCTTTGCCCTGCTTTGCCCCCCTCTCTTTCAGCACCAACCCTTGAAGGACGCCTCAGTGGCGTTGCTAAAGCCTCGAACTTCCTTCAGTCCAACAGACTCATCCAACGAGACTCTTTTCAAGTGACAGAGCAAAGCAGCAAGGCCTTTCAACATCTCCAAGCAAACATGGCCATCTTTCACTGCCTATGGAAAAAACAGACTCAAAATGAAAAGACGACGACAGTCTGGAGGTATCATAGGAGATAAAATGTCTGGGAACCTCTTAATAAATGTAATTTATTAGCTGTGGAAGGATTCTCCACTCCTGTCAACACCAAAACTGTTTCACTGCAAAGCATCGAACATTGCCATTCGTACAAAAATGTGCAATGCTCATTTATCACTCGATCTCTGAGCACTCTTTAATTTTCCAGCTATGCAGAAACGAGAGTGGAAATACCGATTCATGCCTCCAGTCTCCAGCATTCATATGTATTGGGAGCATTATGGGTACTGTGCCAAAAGTTATAGCTAAGAAAAGTGAACAAGCCTAATACGCGAACGGTCCCAGGTTAAATCCCCAGAATGTCCAACTTCATGGGTTTGAAAGGTGATTAGACGTATTCACAGAGAAGGCTATCAAAGGCTACTAGTCTACTGAGTGAGAGGAGACATGATAGAGGTCTACAAAGATATGCATGGTGTGGAGAAAATGGATCGGGAGACTTTTCCTCCCTCTCTTATGAGAAACCAGGTTCATCCCATGAAGCTGATTGGTGGGGGATTCAGGACTGGTAAAAAGAATCATAGAATCATAGAATAGCAGAGTTGGAAGGGGCCTACAAGGCCATCGAGTCCAACCCCCTGCTCAATGCAGGAATCCACCCTAAAACATCCCTGACAGATGCTGGTCCAGCTGCCTCTTGAAGGCCTCTAGTGTGGGAGAGCCCACAACCTCCCTAGGTAACTGATTCCATTGTCGTACTGCTCTAACAGTCAGGAAGTTTTTCCTGATGTCCAGCTGGAATCTGGCTTCCTTTAACTTGAGCCTGTTAATCCGTATCCTGCACTCTGGGAGGATCGAGAAGAGATCCTGGCCCTCCTCTGTGTGACAACCTTTTAAGTATTTGAAGAGTGCTCTCATGTCTCCCCTCCATCTTCTCTTCTCCAGGCTAAACATGCCCAGTTCTTTCAGTCTCTCTTCATAGGGCTTTGTTTCCAGACCCTTGATCATCCTGGTTGCCCTCCTCTGAACACGCTCCAGCTTGTCTGCGTCCTTCTTGAATTGTGGAGCCCAGAACTGGACGCAATACTCTAGATGAGGCCTAATCAGGGCCGAATGGAGAGGAACCAGTACCTCACGTGATTTGGAAGTTATACTTCTATTAATGCAGCCCCAAATAGCATTTGCCTTTCTTGCAGCCATATCGCACCGTTGGCTCATATTCAGCTTGCAATCTACAACAATTCCAAGATCCTTCTCGTTTGTAGTATTGCTGAGCCAAGTATCCCCCATCTTGTAACTGTGCCTTTGGTTTCTATTTCCTAAATGTAGAACTTGGCATTTATCCCCAGAAGGACTGGGGCGGAGGGGCCATAGTGCAGTGTGATAGAGCACATGCTTTGCATGCATAAGGTCCCCGGTTCAATTCACGCCTTCTCCAGCTAGGGTGAGGAAAGAATCCTGCCTGAAACCCTGGAGAGTTGCTGCTAGTCAGTGTCGACAATACTGGGCTAGGTGAACCACTCAGTAAAAGAGACAGCCAGTGTGATGTAGTGGCTAAAGTGTTAGACTGGGAGTCAGGAGATCCGGGTTCTAGTCCCCACTCAGCCATGGAAACCCACTGGGTGACTTTGGGCCAGTCACAGACTCTCAGCCCAACCTACCTCACAGGGTTGTTGTTGTGAAGATAAAATGGAAAGGAGGAGGAGGATTGTGTGCACCACCTTGGGTTCCTTACTGAGAAAAAGGTGGGATATAAACCGAATAAATAATAATAATAGGCAGCTTCCTATGTTTACACAGGGCATGGTTAAACTATGGAATTCACAGTGATGGGTGCCAATTTGGATGGCTTTAAAAGCAGATTAGTCATATTCCTGGAGAAGGCTATCAATGGCTACTAGCCCTGATAGTTGTATGCTATCTCCAGTATTTGAGGCAGTAAGCCTGTGTACATCAGTTGCTGGGGAACATGGGCTGGAGAGTGCTGTTGCACTCATGTCCTGCCTGTGGGTTTCCTGTCGGCAGCTGCTTGGCCACTGTGTGAACCTAGGGTGACCATATGAAAAGGAGGACAGGGCTCCTGTATCTTTAACAATTGCATTGAAAAGGAAATTTCAGCAGGTGTCATTTGTAAATATGGAGAACCTGGTGAAATTTCCTCTTCATCACAACAGTTAAAGCTGCAGGTGCCCTGCCCTCTTTTAAATCTGGTCATTCTAGTATAGCTCCTGCACTTTAAACTGTTCTGAAGAAGGGGAAATTTCACCAGGCTATCAGTAGCTACTAGCCCTGATAGTTGTATGCTATCTTTTAACAATGGTTAAAAGCTGCAGGAGCCCTGCCCCTTGACCAGATACAAAAGAGGGCAGAGCTCCTGCAGCTTTTAACTGTTGTGATGAAGGGGGGATTTCACCAGGTGCTGCATGCATACAAATAACACCTGCTGAAATTCCCTCTTCTATGCAACTGTTAAAGATACAGGAGCCCTGTCCTCCTTTTCATATGGTCACCCTATGTGAACAGATGCTGACAAGATGAACCCTTGGTCTATCCTTCCTATCCTTCTTCTCTCATCTCACATTATTGCCCTGCTCATGGAATGCCATGTTTCTTACCCGCCCAAGGGTCTCTACTTCTCTTGCTCGGCTTCATCCATTTTCTCTCGCTGCCCCTTATGCCTGGAATTGTCTTCCAGAGCATTTGCGGAACATGAGTTGAATTACTGTTTTTAAAGCTCAATTGAAAACTTTTCTTTCTCCTACAGCTTTTAGAACTTGACATTGTTCTTACTTTTACACTGTTAGTTTTATTGTCCCCTGCACCTATTTGGTGCATTCTCTTCCCTTTCTTATTGTTTTATTACGATTTTATTAGAAAGTACCCCTATGTGGCAGGGTGTTGCTTGTTTATTCTTTTACTCTGTACAGCACCATGTACATTGATGGTGCTATATAAATAAATAAATAAATAAAAACAACAACAACCCTGCAAGGCTCTTCTCATGCTCTTGCACAATTAAAGCAGCATCTAGCTTGAGCCTGCGACTTTATCAGCCGCCTCCCCAAGTAAAAGGGTCCTGCTCTTCTTGTTCTCTCTGACTCAGAAGAAGAGAGGGTTTTTTGAATTAAAATAAAGCCACGTGCCCCTTTAACCTACCTGCTTTTGCGGGGTTCCTCTGCATTGGCCTCCCGGGCAACTCGCCTCCTCCTCGATGGCTCCCAGGCTGCAGAATGCTAGGAGCTGCTGCCCGTCCAAGGGAAAGAGAACCGGAAGGAGCCTTGCCTTGGGCACCTTCCCCCCCCACAACATGCTGGGGCCGCTCTAGCATTCATAGCTCTGTCACTTTAACCCCTTCAGTACTACGGTCCTTAGCCGGGGCGGCAGCCGTGGACACAGAACATTGCCAGAATCGTGCGGCTGTGAAAAGTTTGTTTATTTATTTATTTATTTATTTATTATTGCATTTCTATACCGTCCAATCTCTGGGCGGACCTCAGCCAGATCTAAAAAGCAACGGAGCAACACTGGGGTGACCCTATGAAAAGGAGGACAGGGCTCCTGCATCTTTAACAGTGGCATAGAAAAGGGAATTTCAGCAAGTGTCATTTGTGTATATGGAGAACCTGGTGAAATTCCCTCTTAATCACAACAGTTAAAGTGCAGGAGCCCTGCCCTCCTCTGTATCTGGTCACTCTAGCTATACTCTTGCAGCTGTTGTGATGAAGAGGGAATTTCACCAGGTGCCGCATGCATACAAAGGACACCTGCTGAAATTCCCTTTTAGACCCCTGAGGCTAGGTGGCCGCTTGGCGTTGGCCTCTGAGTCTGAGAGAGTGCTAACTAAATTGTGAGGGTTAGGATCAACACTGACGTGTGGTTACAGGGAAAAAGAGTACCACTAGATGGATGATGATGAACGGGAGGCAAGCTCTGGTGCTGCTGAAAACAGTTAAAATCTTTAATGGTAGGGTGACCATATGAAAAGGAGGACAGGGCTCCTGTATCTTTAACAGTTGCACCAAAAAGGGAATTTCAGCAGGTGTCATTTGTATATATGGAGAACCTGGTGAAATTTCCCCTTCATCAGAACAGTTAAAGTGCAGGAGCTATACTAGAATGACCAGATTTAAAAGAGGGCAGAGCACCTGCAGCTTTAACTGTTGTGATGAAGAGGAAATTTCACCAGATTCTCCATATTTACAAATGACACCTGCTGAAATTTCCTTTTCAATACAATTGTTAAAGATACAGGAGCCCTGTCCTGCTTTTCATATGGTCACCCTATTTAATGGTTCCCTTTTATATAAAAGGCTCGATGTTTCAGATTTAATAAAACCCTTCCTCAGGAGCTGACACTTGATACAGGCTGCTAAAAAACAACCTGTTCTTGTATGTTAAAAATCTTGAGCTTTTCTTTCTTCTAGGTGTTCTGTTGGGGAACTGTGTTTTGCCAAAAAGTTCTTACTCAAGATTTATTTGAATGTATCTAGCGTCAGTTCCTGAGGAAGGATTTTATTAAATCTGATACATTGAGCCTCTTGTATAAAAAAAGAATCATTAAAGATTTTAACTGTTTTCAGCACCAGTTCACCATCCCGCTCACCATCACCCTGGTCAGGGCTCCTGCAGCTTTATGACCAGATACAGAAGAGGGCAGGGCTCCTGCAGCTTTAACTGTTGTGATGAAGATGGAATTTCACCAGGTGCGGCATGCATACAAATGACACCTGCTGAAATTTGTATGCATGCCGCACCTGGTAAAATTCCATCTTTCATCACAACTGTTAAAGATACAGGAGCCCTGTCCTCCTTTTAATGTGGTCACCCTAAGCAACACCCCTACCTTGAAGGGAGGGTGTGATATAAATACAATGAAATAAACTTTGTTCTGGGCCAGTAAGGCAATTCTTCTATTCTTACAGAAAACATGAAAACAAAACAAACGAACAATGCACAGCCGACAGTCAATGCTTATTCATGAAGTTCTCCAGCTGCAGTGAGCATTCAACAACAACTGGGTTTGGACAACACAATGACCAACAGTGGGTTAAATAGTCAACGGTGGGTTATTGTGTCGCCTGTCAGGCCTTTTTCACACCACTTTTGGTTATCCGGCCGAAATAACCAACACAAGCAACCGGCGCTGTGCAGAGTTGATTTTTTGAACAACCGTCGGTGATTACGTCTTGTGTCGGGCACCGTTGACTACTTTGTCGCACACAGTTGGTTATTTCCAGTGACATTTATTTATTTATTTATGGCATTTGTATACCGCCCCATAGCCGAAGCTCTCTGGGCGGTTCACATGAGATAAACCATTTAAAAACAATATACAAAGATTAAAAACCACAAAAACAAGCAAAATACACATACATTGAAAACCATATTTTAAAGAGTCCCCTGGAAAGAGGGACCAAAGCTACCGCTGTAGTCCAGCCAGCAAAACTCGCAATGGCTGATGGGATACCAGCGGGAGGACTGGGGGGAGAGGGGGGGGATGAGTCTGTCAACTCAATGCTGGCCTTAATCCACAGCACTGTTGATAATAATTCATGTGGTATGGAGAGTACCCCCTCAGCAATCAACCGTGGTGTTAAGTAGTAACCCACCATTGACTATTGCGTTGTCCGGACGCAGCCAATGTCTTTTGAATGCGTAGGATTAAAAAAAGAAAGAAAGAAAGAAAACATGGCTTCATCCCAGCTTCTTTGCTACATGGAGTTTCTGATGTCGAAGAAGGCCGCTGCGACGCGTGAAACACTTTAGGCACTCCCCGCATTCGTAGGGCTTCACTCCTGTGTGGGTTCTTTCGTGCTGAATGAGGTACGACCTGCGGCTGAAAGTTTGCCTGCAGTCCGAGCATTCGTAGGGCTTCTCCCCAGTGTGGATCCTTTCGTGTTCTGTGAGGACTGAGCTGTAGCTGAAGCTCTTTCCGCACTCTGAGCACGTGTACGGCTTTTCCCCTGTATGCATTCGCTGATGTATCAGGAGGTGGGATTGCCTGCTGAAGGTCCTGCCGCACTCTGAGCATATATGCTGGTTTGCTCTGGCCTGGATTTCCTGAGGTCTGGGAGCGTCGTAAGGCTGAGGGAACCTTTTCCCACAGTCTGACCATACGGAGGGGGTCCCTCCCGAGAGTTTCCTTTCAGGCATATTAAGGTGCAGCCTCAGCTTGAGGCTTTTCTCCCATTCGGAGGATTTAGACAGCTTTTCTCCAGGCTGCCGTCTCTGGTTCTCAAGAAGGTCTAAGCTCTGGAGCAGGCTTTCCTCACAATCCACACCAGCCTTCTTTCTCTTACGCCGGCGCATTCCCTCTTGGAAGGTCCTTTCGTGTAGGCCTTTGTGAACAACCTCACAAAGGAAGGATTGTTCCGTCCTCTTCCACAGACCGCTTGCCTGGAGATTTTCCTGGTCCTGCAAACGTCTGGGGACGTGTTCTGTTTCAGGAACCTGGAGACGTTTCTCTTCAGCTCTTTCCCATGAAGCTCCTGGGGTGTCTCCTTGCTCAGGTCCTTCCAGCGGAAGAGCCTCTTCCACTACCTCCTCTTTTATGTTCGCTTGCCAATCATCTCCTGGGATAAATAGAGAAACACCACATCAGCCATGTTCCAAACATTCAAAGTTAAGACCTGATTTTCACAGTGAGAAAGGCATTATGCATGGTGTGGAGAAAGTGGAAAGAGAGACATTTTTCTCCTTCTCTCAAAATATTAGAACCCAATAGGGTCATTCCATGAAGCTGATTGGTGGGAGATCCAGGACAAATAAGAGGAAGTACTTCTTCACACAGCGCATAGTTAAATTATGGAACTCACTGCCACAAGGTGTAGTGATGACCACCAATTTGGAGGGCTTTAAAAGGGAGTTGGATAAATTCCTGGAGGAGAAGGCTATCAATGGCTGCTAGCCCTGATGGCTATGTGCTATGCTCAGTAACAGAGGCAGTATGCCTATGTATTGAGGAATATGGGTGGGAGAGAGCTGTTGCACTCATGTGCTGCTTGTGGGTTTCCCTTGGACAGCTGCTGTCTAGATAGAGCCTTGATCTGATCCAGCATGGCTCAGCAATACTATAAACAAGAAGGATCTTGGAATTGTAGATCGCAAGCTGAATATGAGCCAACAGTGCGATATGGCTGCAAGAAAGGCAAATGCTATTTTGGGCTGCATTAATAGAAGTATAGCTTCCAAATCACGTGAGGTACTGGTTCCTCTCTATTCGGCCCTGGTTAGGCCTCATCTAGAGTATTGCGTCCAGTTCTGGGCTCCACAATTCAAGAAGGACGCAGACAAGCTGGAGCGTGTTCAGAGGAGGGGAGCCAGGATGATCAGGGGTCTGGAAACAAAGCCCTATGAAGAGAGACTGAAAGAACTGGGCATGTTTAGTCTGGAGAAGAGAAGATTGAGGGGAGACATGATAGCACTCTTCAAATACTTAAAAGGTTGTCCCACAGAGGAGGGCCAGGATCTCTTCTCGATCCTCCCAGAGTACAGGACACGGAATAATGGGCTCAAGATAAAGGAAGCCAGATTCCAGCTGGACATAAGGAAAAACTTCCTGACTGTTAGAGCAGTACGACAATGGAATCAGTTACCTAGGGAGGTTGTGGGCTCTCTCACACTAGAGGCCTTCAAGAGGCAGCTGGACAACCATCTGTCAGGGATGCTTTAGGGTGGATTCCTGCATTGAGCAGGGGTTGGACTCAATGGCCTTATAGCCCCTTCCAACTCTACTAGTCTATGATTTGCTCTTGACGTTCTTTTTCCTGCCACTCTACTATTCTACGATTCTATGATTCTTCTTATGTTCTTGTGGTACAAATCTCCCTGGGGAAAGGACTACTTCAGAATGCATAACTCTGGCTGCTTCTGCACATGCAGCAGAATGAGGGGACAGAGTCATAAAGTGCTTGAGTTTGCTGTACCATTTCTCCCACTGCAAACGGAGAATACAAACTTTGAAAGCTCCCCTAGATTAAACAACAACAACAACAACAACCACCTCAAAACTAACAGAGCAAAGAGAAATGTATTATTAGTACTACTACTACTGTTGCTTTTCCCTGTGAAAAGCTGTCCTGAAGTGACTTTTACAGCTAGAATTACCAAAATCCATAATTTCCAGGCTTGGGTGGGTGTGTGTGTGTGTGTGTGTGAGAGAGAGAGAGAGAGAGAGAGAGAGAGAGAGAGAGAGAGAGAGAGAAACAAAATCAATAGAAGCCATAATTAGCACAATAACACAAAGAAGAAAAACAAACACCTTAAAAACGCAACCTAAAAACAATACAATATGAAAAGTGCTAATCCAGAATACACAAAAATACCCAAGTATTCATCCAGAATACACACATACATACACACAATAACCCATTTATCACCTGAACAACAGACTGAACAGGCAGGCGCACAGGTTACCCGGTCAAACCATGGTGAGATGTACTTATCTTTATTTAAATTATAATAATCCTTTCTAATTTCACATCTATACATGTGCAAATTATATGCGAATCGTGTCATCTTTTCTAGGGGTGCTCTGCTCCATTATGGATCCCCAGATTCGGAGCGGAGCGCGACGCGGCCTATTTCTGGCCTTAGGCCTGGGCGTCAGTTGAAGCCGCCGCACGGACTACGGCAGTGACAGACGATGGAGCAAGGTAAGTGGGGGAGGGGGGAGGGGGGATTACCTGGCTCTGTCGTCTGCCACAGTCCATGTGGTGGTGGACGGCGGAGCCAGGCAAGGGGGGCTTATTCGGCCCTCATTTTGTCCCCCCTTCCCTACTTACCTGCCTCCGCCATCTGCCGCAGAGGCAAGTAAGTGGGGAAGGGGGGGGGGCAAAATGGCATCTGAATATTGATCTGGACCCCCAGATTGCGGATCGGGGGAGGTCTGGATCAACCCGAACCGGTTTGGGCCCAATCCGGAAGGTCCGGATCGGGATCCGAAGCAGTTTGGGGAGGGCGTGCACAGCCCCAATCTTTTTCCCCTCTTTGTGGGTGATACATGTCCTCTTTGGAGCAATTCATAAATGGCCACCCTAGATGCAACTGAGGTAATATCATAGAATCATAGAATAGCAGAGTTGGAAGGGGCCTACAAGGCCATCGAGTCCAACCCCCTGCTCAATGCAGGAATCCACCCTAAAACTGTCTGTTTGATTGTTTTGTTTCTTTCTCAATCAACGGTATTGTTATTATTATTATTTATTTATATAGCACCATCAGTGTACATTGTGAACAGTTGCTATCACTGGACATGCTTTTATCCTTGTTTTTCTTATGTTCTTGCTATCAGTATTAATGTTTGTAGCTCTCCCCTCCCTGCTTTGCTTTATTTGTTAAAGGTACAAATATTAAAAAAAAAACTGAGGGAAAATTTAAGCTGGAGACCTTCCGGCACACAGGTCATGTCATTGGTCTTGGACCTGGAGTTGCAACGCATTTTGAACTTCAGGTAGTAAGGGAGGAATGGAAGTCTTCTTTTTTTCTTCTTCTTTTTAATGTGTATATCAACAAAAGAGAACAGGATCATAGAATCATAGAATAGTAGAGTTGGAAGGGGCCTATAAGGCCATCGAGAAAATGCATTGTGTAAAGAAAAAACACACACTTTACATATATTCAGTAGTGCATGCACGGCTAACTTCCCCGATTAGACTACTGCAATGCATTCTACGTGGGGCTGCCCTTGAAGATGACTCGGAAGCTGCAGCTAGTGTAAAATGCAGCAGCTGGACTGCTGACTGGAGCATCCCATAGAGACCACATAACTAGGGTGACCATATGAAAAGGAGGACAGAGCTCCTGTATCTTTAACAGTTGCATAGAAAAGGGAATTTCAGCAGGAGTCATTTGTATATATGGGGAACCTGGTGAAATTCCCTCTTCATCACAACAGTTAAAGCTGCAGGAGCTATACTAGGATGACCAGATTTAAAAGAGGGCAGGGCACCTGCAGCTTTAACTGTTGTGATGAAGAGGGAATTTCACCAGGTTCCCCATATATACAAATGACACCTGCTGAAATTTCCTTTCCAATACAGCTGTTAAAGATACAGGAGCCCTGTCCTCCTTTTCATATGGTCGCCGTACACATAACACCGGTCTTAAAGGAATTGCACTGGCTGCCTATACGCTTCCGGTCGGAATTCAAGGTGTTGGTAATGATGTTTAAAGTCCTAAACGTCTTGGGACCTCTATACTTGAGGGAGTGCCTCTCCTTATGCCTGCCCGAGACTTGAGATCTGTTGCAGGAGCCCTTCTCCGCATCCCACCAGCACAACACATTCACTGTGGTGGGACAAGGGAGAGGGCTTTCTCTGTTGTGGCACCCTGGCTGTGGAATGCCCTCCCCTTGCAGGCCTGACTGGCGCCAACGCTGACTTTATTCCGGCGCCAAGTGAAAACATGGCTTTTTAACAAAACCTTGGATGGCTAAATTTCACCAAGCTCGCACATTGTTTTAACTGTTTTAATTGGTTTTACCGCTTTTAAATTCTATACTGGTTTTAGCTTGATTAATGGTTTAATTTGTTTTTAGCTGTCTATATTTATAGTTTTATATTGCATGAGTTTATCTGTACACCCCCCTGAGATCCTAGTGATATAGGACGGGATACAAATGCTTTAAATAAAATAAATAAATAAATAAATAAACAAATAGGAATGGACGTTGCCTCCACACTGCAAGCACACCTCCAGTTCTCAAACAAAGTTTTGGAGCCCCATAAACCCTTACCTGGAAAGGTCGCCTTTCTATCACCTTCTTTCACAGCCTCCGTGGAAAGCTGCACCTTTGCAATGTCTGACGGATCCTGTCCAAAGGGTGACTGAAATGCAGACCAGCACATCATTTACGCAAGAGGCAGAAGAGTACATTTTCTTTATTCATTTAAATATTTAAAAACTTGACCCTTAAGGCTACCAGGGCACCCTGTACAAATATTATTAAAAACACACAGTGTAATAAAAACACTAAAACCACATTATCATGATTAGAACACAGCGTGTTCAGAGGAGGGCAACCAGGATGATCAGGGGTCTGGAAACAAAGCCCTATGAAGAGAGACTGAAAGAACTGGGCATGTTTAACCTTGAGAGGTTTCAGGGGAGATATGATAGCACTCTTCAAATACTTAAAAGGTTGTCACACAGAGGAGGGCCAGGATCTCTTCTCGATCCTCCCAGAGTGCAGGACATGGAATAATGGGCTTAAGTGACAGGAAGCCAGATTCTGGCTGGACATCAGGAAAAACTTCCTGACTGTTAGAACAGTATGACAATGGAACCAGTTACCTAGGGAGGTTTTGGGCTCTCCAATACTCGAGGCAGGCATTCAAGAGGCAGCTGGACAAGCATCTGTCAGGGATGCTTTAGGGTGGATTCCTGCATTGAGCAGGGGGTTGGACTTGATGGCCTTATAGGCCCCTTCCAACTCTACTATTCTATGATTCTAAGATAGCACTTACAACAGAACAAGTGTCATGTCTAGCCCTGTTCCCCTGTTTTGGAAGAAGGTGTTTCAGGTAATCAATCAGAATCAGTCTCTGAAGTAGAGGAGTTGGTGCCAGACACTGGCCAGCCTGTACTAGTGGGGGAGAAAGCTCTCACGGTTTCTTCTTCTCCAGCTGGTGGTGAGCTCTCTCCAGAGCTTATCTCATCAAGGGCACATTCTGGTGTTGGACAGTGCTGAAGGCAAGGGGGGCAGGCAAAAAGATGCCACCGTATTTTAGCTTCAAGTTCTTGCTGCCAGTAACTAAGTCTTACATATCTTTTAGAATGGGGAAAAAACATGCAAAATCCAGGAAATGGTAAGATGCATTGTATTTTTTATTTAAATTACAGTCATTCTTTCCAATCTTGCATCTCTATATAAACCAGCATATGCAAATATTATGCAAATCTCCCCGCTTTGACCTTTTTGGATAGGGTGACCATATGAACGGATTTGCCTGGATTTGCCCGGGTTTTTGATGGCAAATCCGGGAGGGGGAGGGGAAGTCCGGATTTTTTTCAAAGAGCTGCTCTAATGGGAATTAACATAAATGCTTATAACTCCATCATTTTTTAAGATAAAGACATGAAACTTGGCACAATGGTAGCTCGTAGGAAGGGCTTTAGTCATACCAAATTTGAAACAGATCCGTTCATCCATTGATTTTTTAGGATTTTTTTTAAAATTGAGGTTTTAAAATTATTATTTTTTAAATCGTCATTTTTAAAGATAAAGAGATGAAATTTTGCACCATGAAAGGATTTAGGTAGAGCTTTAGCCACACCAAATTTGAAACAGTTCCATTCATCCATTGATTTTTTAGGATTTTTTTAAAAAATGAGGTTTTAAAATTATTTTTAAACTGTCATTTTTAAAGATAAAGAGCTGAAAGTTCGCACCATGATAGCTTTTAGGTAGAGCTTTAGCCATACCAAATTTGAAATAGATCTGGGGCCAGTAGCAAACCCTGTTAACAACAACAGCAGCTTGCAATGAGTGAAGATACAGTCAGAAAAGATATTTGAGGGAAGGGGAGAATGTAACACACAGAGTATAGCAAAAGCTTCAAAGTACAGCAAAACCTACAAAAGTAGGAGTGAGTGAAGTTAATTTCAGATACATTGAATCTCTCACTTGTTCTTTATTTCAGTGATTTTAACATTAAGATGTTATGTGGAACAGATTTGTCTTAAATGTGTGCTGTAAAATCAGACATGCCCCTTTGGGGGCGACCATGTTGTCCTCCTTTTTGGTTTCCAAAATATGGTCACCCTATTTTTGGAGGATCTTCTTTTGGGGTACACATGTGGCCACCCTATCTTTCGGGGGAGTGCATCCCCATCTAGAACAGGCTGCACACCCAATTCCCAGGCATGAGAACCACCTACCCCCAGGGCCTCCACCCTTTTCGGTTTCAGTTTGTTTATTGGCCCCTAAATATAGGGTGACCCTGTGGAAAGGAGGACAGGGCTCCTGTATCTTTAACAGTCGTACAGAAAAGGGAATTTCAGCAGCTGTCCTTTGTACGCATGCAGCACCTAGTGACATTCCCTCTTCATCACAACAGTTAGAGCTGCAGGAGCCCTGCCCTCTTTTGTATCTGGTCATGCTAGGCAGGGCTCCTGCAGCTCTAACTGTTGTGATGAAGAGGGAATGTCACCAGGTGCTGCATGCATACAAATGACACCTGCTGAGATTCCCTTTTTATTTATTTTATTTATTCATTACATTTATATCCCACCTTTTTTCTAGATGCCTTTTTTCCTTTTTTGACCAGATGCAAAAGAGGGCAGGGCTCTTGCAGCTTTAACTGTTGGGATGAAGAGGGGATTTCACCAGGTTCTGCATGCATAACAATGACACCTGCTGAAATTCCCTTTTCTACACCACTATTAAAGATACAGGAGCCTGGTCCTCCTTTCCATAGGGTCACCTTACCTAAATAGGAACCAGAGCCAGATTTCTTCCACCGTCAGTAGCCCTCCTCTTTTCTCCATTAGAGAGGGGGGAAACCCAAACTCACATTCTGCTCTCTGATCATCAGGAGGGAAATGTTTTTTCTCACCTGCTCTTGGCCCTTCTCAGTCTCCTTCAGCATCAGGAGGAAATCCGTGGCCAGGGCCGCCGCCTGGCTGCCAGTCTCTGGTCCCCGTTCATGGACCCAGCTCTGCATTTCCTCTGGCAGGATGGCCAGGAATTGCTCCAGGATCACCAGCTCCAGCATCTGCTCCTTGGTGTGTCTGTCTGGCTCCAGCCACTGACAGCAAAGTTCCCAGAGCTGGCCAAATGCCTCTTGCGGCCCCTTGGCCTCCCAGTAGGAGAACCTCCGGAAATGCCAACGCCGTATCTCTGAGCTGACACTGTCCTCGTTTGAAACCCCTTCCTCTGTGACATTCCTAGAAAGCTCCTGGCTTCCATCAATCGGCTGGGATTCCGCAGGGTCCAGGGTCATTTGGGTCCTCCACTCTCCGCAAGGCCACTGCCTGGCATCCACAAATCCCTTGAAGGGGTATTTTAAATCCTTAGGGATCTCCTTGGATTGGGACTGAGATGGGTGTGGGGTTTTCCATCCTGACTGAGGAGAGGCTGCATCTTTCGGGAAGTTGTGCCTCTGAGCTCCCCAGCACGGCTGCGGGCCTTCCTCTGGTTCTTGCTTGATTTCACGGGCGTCTACTCCCGGCGAAAGCTCTCCGTTCACCTCTACCTGGATGATGTGAAGGTCTCTCTTCAGTGTCTCCTCTGGCTCAATTTCAGCTGGATTCCGCTTCTCCATTTTTATCCCAGCTGCGTTTCCTTGCTCTGTAAGTGGAACGAAAAACACTCCGCTCAATGCCCAGAAGTGCACTGTGAGAAACAGCAAACTCGAACCAATGGTCTGTCCAGCTCAGCAGCCAATTTCCAGCAGTGGACAGCCAGGTGCCTCTGGCAATCCTGCGGGCAAGGCATCTATCTATTCTATATATATAAAACGCTTAGGTATGTTTCCGTACAGGCTTCAGCTGATACAAGTTGCTAAGCAACCATAACAAAGTGTAACGTCAGCTGATACAGGTTGCTAAACCCCTTGCCTGACTCCTCCGGGCTTTCCAAGGTAATCCTACCCCCCTTTCTGCCTCTTTGCTCCCCCCCCCCACAAAGGGGGCAGTGCCATGGTCCGGAGCATGAGCGAGGCACGGCCGGGGCCCTTGGTGGCCAGGTGGGAGGCTGCTCTCCTGCTGCAAGCCGAGGCCCCGGCCTAATAAAATGCGATATTTAATTAATAAACTTTAAGATATGCTACATGTTACGCCGGGTACAGCTAGTTAAAGGAAAAGCCCTTCCTTGTTATCCCAAGCAGCTAGGGTCCAGAGAAACCATAAGAACATAAGAAGAGCCCTGCTAGATCAGACCAAGGATCCATTCAGTCCAGCATTCTGTTCACACATTGGCCAATCAGATTCCCCAACTAGTGTGCAAACGCATTCTGCCTCTGATACTGGAGGTAGCAGATAGCCATCAGGACTAGTAGCCATTGATAGCCTCCTCCTCCTCCTTTTAAAGCCATCCAAATTGGTGGCCGTCACTACATCTTACGGTAGCAAATTCCACAGTTTAACTATGCAATATGTGAAGAAATCTTCCTTTTATCTGTCCAGAGTCTCCCACCAATCAGCTTCATCAGATGACCCCTTTGGGTTCTAGTATTATGAGAGAGGGAGAAAAATGTCTCCCTATCCACGTTCTCGTTTTGTACACCTCTATCATGTCTCCCCTCAGCCTCCTTTTTTCCATGCTAAACAATCCCACTTGATGTAACCTTCCCTCATAGGGGAGATGCTCTAGCCCCTGGATAATTTTCGTTGCCCTTTTTCCAGCTCTACAATATCTAATCTTATGTAAACTACACAGAGAGCTTCAGCAATGGGGTGGTATAGAAATATAATACCTTTCTTCGATTGTAAGACGCCGTCGATTGTAAGACGCACACTAATTTCAGTACCACTAACAGAAAAAAAGCTTTGATTCTAAGAATAATAATCGCACTCGCGATTCTAAGATGCACCCCATTTTTAGAGATGTTTATATGGGGAAAAAAGTGCGTCTTAGAATCGAAGAAATACAGTAAATAATAATCTTTTTTAGGAGCAGTGACCAGAACTGCACACAGTATTCTAAGTGTGGTTGGACCATAGATTTGTATAAAGGCGATATGACACTGCACTTTTATTCTCAATTCCTTTTTTAAATAATGCCTAACATGAAGTTTGCCTTTTTCACAGCAGCAGCTGACTGGGTGCACATTTTCATTGAGCTGTCCACCACAGCCCCAAGATCTCATTCTAAGTCATTCACCTCTAGCTCAGATCCCATCAAGTTAGCCTGGAAGCTGGGATTTTTTTGCCCCAACGTGCATGCGACACCTATATTGTACCAATTACATTAGTTGCTGTTGTGCTTTTAGGCCCAATTTAAAGTGCTGGCATGAGTCAACCTGGTGCCTTCCATTTGTGCCTGTACTGGGACCAAGTTACCCAAAACCATCTGTCAGGGATGCTTTAGGGTGGATTCCTGCATTGAGCAGGGGGTTGGACTCGATGGCCTTGTAGGCCCCTTCCAACTCTGCTGTTCTATGATTCTATGAAAAGGCCCCCTTCACTATGTCAGACTCCCCGCACGCTTAGCTCAGCGGCTGATCGAAGGAATGGATAGGAATATCCATGGCCATAGAAATACTTCAAAGCAAGCATGATTTAGTTGTGTGTGTTTTGAGACCAATGAGATCCCTTGCTGTTGTGACAGCTAAACACAGCTTCCTTTTGAAGAGCCACTGGAATGAGTTAGGATTTTGGTATGGCCATCGTCATCCACTGGGCTGGGTTGACCTGGTAAATATAGGGTGACCCTATGAAAAGGAGGACAGGGCTCCTGTATCTTTAACAATTGTATTGAAAAGGAAATTTCAGCAGGTGTCATTTGTAAATATGGAGAATCTGGTGAAATTTCCTCTTCATCACAACAGTTAAAGCTGCAGGTGCCCTGCCCTCTTTTAAATATGGTCACTCTAGTATAGCTCCGGCACTTTAACTGTGGTGAAGAAGAGGGAATTTCACCAGGTTCCCCATATATACAAATGACACCTGCTGAAATTCCCTTTTCTATGCAACTGTTAAAGATACAAGAGCCTTGTCCTCCTTTTCATAGGGTCACCCTAGTGTTGACAGTAGGGTAGCCCCCCTGCTCTGGACTCAGAATATGGCCGCTTCCTTGGTTCCTATTGACATAGCTTTATAAAGTTAGCTGCAGAGCTTAGGGTTGCCAACTGACCAGGAGAGAGAGAAAAGAATGTGCCTGGCCTGCTGCCGTTGCCTTTAACATCCCAGGAGTCATCTGCAGAAATCAGCCAGTAAAGCTTTTCGCAGCACAGGAACACACATTATCAATGGCTAATGCCTTCTATTGCTGCTGTGAAAGGCACAGAGAAGAGGCCGTAAGTTGGCAACCCTAGCCCGCCCCTCTCGGTGTGGTCTCCCGGGATCTCTTGTTTGCAAGGCTGCTGTTTCTTCCCTATCTCTGTCTCCCTCTGGCTATTTCTGCCTCTCCCGCAGTTCCTCTGAATCAGGCCTTGCTTGGAACTCACCCTCTCCTCGAAGCCTCCGCATGGCAACTCCTGGGAGTGCGTTGAGGGACTCCCAGTTGTACTGGGAGCAATCTAAAAAAGCCAATTTTCCAGGAGGAGGGACACAAAAGCAGCTGCCTTCACATCTGCCCTTCTCAAATTCCTGGGTCTCTCTACGAACCAAAACTCTATCAGTTTAACCCCTTCATTGTTGTATTCTAAAACGCACACCAAGGGCTCATCTTACACCAAGCAGGATATTCCACTATGAAAGCGGTATATAAAAGGCAGAAGCCACACTACTGCTTTACAGTGGTACTGAAGTGCGCTGACAACTGTTGGGGCCCATGGACACATACCATATATCACTTTCATAGTGTTATATCCTGCTTGGTGTAGAGGTGTCATGGGCCCCAACAGTTGTCAGTGCACTTCAGTACCACTATAAAGCAGTAGCGTGGCTCCTGCAGTGCACTTTGATACTGCTATAAAGCAGTAGTGTGGCTCCCGCCTTTTATATACTGCTTTCATAGTGGAATATCTGGCTTGGTGTAGATGAGCCCCAAGTCACCAAGGGGAAAATTGCACTGATGCTTCCACCAAGCAACTGTGTAGGTGTGTATATGTATGCATGGTTTCCACGGGAAGATCTATTTGTTCACACACACAACTTCTGTCTGTCACGCAATCGGCACCAATGATAATTTTTTTTTTATTTGTTACATTTTTATGCTGGCGAATAGCCAAATCTCTCTGGGCAGGTCACTGTGAAGGGCAGGGGTGCAAACTGCGCCTCTAAGCTGTTGCTATGTGATTATGAAATCTGCCCTCTATGTATTTCAAATCTGCTGTGCCAGGCTCGGGTGGGGAGGGCTAGAGCTGGTGGCTGCCAGCCAAAGTCATCCCTGCTTTGAGCTAGTCTGCCTCCCACTAGCACCTGGAGATTATCCGGGCGGTGGAGAAGCTAAGGGGATTCAGTTATGGGGAAAAGAGGTGGGCCTGGCCCCTGTGGGAAGGGGTAGGCAAAAGCCCTGGAAGGGCACTGGTTGGTTGGCCGGGGTCATGGGACAGGGGGTCCAACAAAGAGATAAAAAGCCCCATGAAGAAGACCCTCCATCTTCCTTGGTGGTGTGTGCGTATGTCAAGTGGGAAGATCAGGTCCAATGCAACCAGGGCGTTGCTCGGAGTTAGAAAGGTTTTTTTTATGTTTTAACGTGTGTCAGTATTCTGGAGAAGGCCAGCCGTTGTTCAGCTGGGTATGCGGACGTATGATTGTTTCTTGGGGTAATGGCTAATTGCTAGAGCTTTTCCTCACTCCCTTTTCCCCATTCCTTTCCCCCCCTTTCCCTCTCCCTTTTTAAGAGGCTTTTACTGACCAAGACCTTAAGTGTTAGTTTTAGTGATTGCAATAAATTTGCTTTGTGTGTTATTCCCTGAACATCTGGCTCATCCCGGTTGTGGACAAGGCTAGGGAGGTGGGCTGCCTGGGAGTTCAGGACGTTTGGTCCAGGAGCCTACCTTGCAGGGTTGTCAGGTGGACCCTGGCATCCGTTACACAAGGGAAGATATATTTGTTCACACACACAACTTCTGTCTGTCAAGCAAGCGGCATCAATGATTATTTATTTATTTATTTATTTATTTATTTATTACATTTTTATGCTACCCAATAGCCAAATCTCTCTGGGCAGGTCACGACAATGAAAACCAGATATTACAAGACAATAAAAGAAAGTATAAAATTTAGAAGTTTGAAACTACAATAGAAAAAACAAAAATAATAACCAAACAGAAGATAGCAGCTGGGCAAACGTTTAACATACAATACCAGATATAAAAGAAACTGAAAAACTAAAATGTTGAGAGAACAAAAAGGTCTTCAGCCAGCCCCAAAATTTGGAGCTCAGGCAAACCTCTCTGGGAAGCTCATTCCACAGCCAGAGTGCCACTGATGTAAAATCTATGCAACACCACAGCAAAGAAGGTCCTCTTCTTAGTAGCCACCTACCTCACTTCCTTTGGCAGGGGCTCCTGGAGAAGAGGTAAATCCAATTTATATCTTACTTAGGCCTTTTCTACACCTAAGGATTATCCCAGGAAAATGGAGGGATCGTCCCTGCCTGCTCCCGGGATCCCCTGTGTCTCATTTGGACGTACAGGGATGATCCCGGGACAATCCCGGGGGAAAAGGCAAGAGTAGAAACAGCCTTAGAACAGACTCCTTGAAACGAATGTGGTTTAAGTTAGCCTCTAGTGTGGGAGAGCCCACCACCTCCCTAGGTAACTGGTTCCATTGTCATACTGCTCTAACAGTCAGGGCCGGTGCCAAACTATTTTGCGCCCTAGGCAAGGCAAACTACTTGCACACACACACACCCCAAATTGTGCGGAAGTCCGAACGTGTGCGCCGAGTGGAGAGCTGGGACTGGCTCACTTCGAGCTGTCTGGAATTCACCGGGACTTACTTCCGTGTGAACGCAACCCGCTATGCATCCTGGCGTCTCGATCCCCTCCGCACGTTTACTTGGGGGAATAAGGCTTCCGAGTAAGGAGGCATAGGTGGATCGGGCCACACTGGTGCCTCCCGGTGCAACGCTTTCTCGGATGCAAGTTCCGTTGATCCACGCGCACAGGATCAGGAAGCAGGAGAGTTTGCCTTGCGAGTAGTCCACAAGTCCCTAGCTTTCCTGGGGGAAGGGAGAGGGAGTCCTGCTTGCCCGCCTGCCTAGACATTGTGGCCTGTTTGAGGAGAGAGGCGAGGCGACCCGGTGCCCTTTCCTCCGGAGTAAGGCAGAAGCTGGCTTGAGCCAGGGTCGAGCTCACCATGTGCTTTTTCTTCTTCTGGCAGTGGCGGCCTCCCAGCTTTGGGAGGGTGGCTTCCGGGTGGCTAGAGCGGCTCTGGGAGGGCGGCTTCCGGGTGAAAGTCCGAACGTGGAGACACACACACCCCAGTGTCCCTGGCTTCGCTTTGGCTGGGCGGGCGTGGGGTGCCATCTTGCCCACCCAGGCCCAGCTGAATCCTCGGGCCAGGCCAGGCCGGCTCACAGCCAACAACGCGCGTGAGTACTGTGCTGCGCGGCGCCCCTCTTAGCTTGGCGCTCTAGGCGGCCGCCTGAGTGGCCTCTATCATAGCACCGGCCCTGCTAACAGTCAGGAAGTTTTTCCTGATGTCCAGCCGGAATCTGGCTTCCTTTAACTTGAGCCCATTATTCCATGTCCTGCACTCTGGGAGGATTGAGAAGAGATCCTGGCCCTCCTCTGTGTGACAACCTTTTCAGTATTTGAAGAGTGCTCTCATGTCTCCCCTCCATCTTCTCTTCTCCAGGCTAAACATGCCCAGTTCTTTCAGTCTCTCTTCATATAGGGTGACCATATGAAAAGGAGGACAGGGCTCCTGTATCTTTAACAGTTGCATAGAAAAGGGAATTTCAGCTGGTGTCATTTGTATATATGGAGAACCTGGTGAAATTCCCTCTTCATCACAACAGTTAAAGCTGCAGGTGCCCTGTCCTCTTTTAAATCTGGTCACAGTATAGCTGCAGTATAGCTCCTGCAGCTTTAACTGTTGTGATGAAGAGGAAATTTCACCAGGTGCGATATGCATATAAATGGCACCTGCTGAAATTCCATTTTCTATGCAACTGTTAAAGATACAGGAGCCCTGTCCTCCTTTTCATATAGTCACCCTATCTTCATAGGGCTTTGTTTCTAGACCCCTGATCATCCTGGTTGCCCTCCTCTGAACATGCTCCAGCTTGTCTGCATCCTTCTTGAAGGGTGGGGCCCAGAACTGGACGCAAAGACTTTTTTTGCATTTACTTTTTTTGGGAAGAGGCTGTTGCACAGCCCGGGCGGTTCGAGTATGTTTTGTGTCCACGGCTGCAGCCCCGACTAAGGACCGTAGTAATGAAGGAGTTAAAGTGACAGAGCTGTGAATGCTAGAGCGGCCTCAGAATGTGGCGGGGGGAAGGTGCCCAAGGCAAAGCTCCTTCCGGTCCTCTTTCCCTTGGATGGGCAGCAGCGCCTGGCATTCTGCAGCCTGGGAGTGATCGGAGGAGGAAGCGGGTTGCCAGGGAGGCCAATGCGGAGGAACCCCGCAAAAGCAGGTAGGCTAAAGGGGCACAGCTGTGTGCCCGATGGCTCCATCTTAATCCGAAAATTTTAAAAAATGTTATATTGAGCCTAGAAATGAACTGGGAGACAGTACAGATGGTACAGTCCTGTCGTAATGGGACAGTCACGTCCGATTCCAGTCTGCTGTTTTTGCCCCGCCATATTTTGTACCAAGTGGAGTTTCAGGACTATCTTCAAAGGCAGCCCCATGTGCGACGCTTTGCAGTGATCTGAACCCGCTTTCCCCCATCCTGGTGCCTTTCAGATGTGGTGGACTACAACTCCTAGCATTCCCTAGTCAGCCATGCTGGCTGGTGGGTGCTGGGAGTTGTAGTTCAAGAGCTACGGAGGGCGCCAAGTTGCAGGAAGGCTGATCTAAACAATGAGTTTAAAGGAGTACAGAACTTGTGGCCCTCCATATGTTTTGGCCTACAATTCCCATGAGCCCCAGCAAGCATAGCCAATGGTGAGAAATCATGGGAGTTATAGGCAGAAACATCTGTAGGGTCACAAGTTGTCCAACCATGGCACTAAAATGAACATAATATAGCTTCTAATAGAGGTTGGAAACACGTGTTGCTTTTCATGGCCTGGAACTAAATATAACCCTATGTTTGTTGAGGTGATTCGGCCCTTTTTAAAGGGACAGCTACACAGGCTGGAGCCTGGAGTGGTAGAACCCATAAACCGGATTATTCCTGCCCCAGTAAGAACTAAGCAAAACATGGTCACATGCTGCATTCTAGCTGTAGGCAAAATGAGCCCAATAAATTCAACAGCTGTCAGGAGTTAGAAAATGACATTAAAAAAGATGAGGACTCTATTCAAGAGTTATTATAACTGTATGTATTTATAGAATTCCAGGTACTGCAATATCAATTAAAGTTACTTAAGGTGCACAGCAAAATAAATAAGGTTTATAGAATCATAGAATAGCAGAGTTGGAAGGGGCCTACAAGGCCATCGAGTCCAACCCCCTGCTCAATGCAGGAATCCACCCTAAAGCATACTTGACAGATGGTTGTCCTGCTGCCTCTTGTATGCCTCTAGCGTTTACAGCAAGGCTAACAAAATCTTAAGGTGCCTAGCAGGTAAACTGATCTATTATTATTATTATTATTATTATTATTGCATTTATATCACACCTTTTTCCCTTTTGCAAGTAACCCAAGGCAGCTTACATGGTCCTCCTCCCCCCCCCCATTTTATCCTCACAGCAACCCTGTGAGGTAGGTTAGGCTGAGAATGAGTGATTGGTCCAAAGTCACCCATGGCCAGGTGGGGATTAGAAGCTGGATGTCCCAAATTCCAGTCCCAGCACTCTAACCGCTAGGCTACGCTGACTCTCAAAAATGCCTTTAACAATTTTGTACAAGTGGAAATGTTGGTTGTTTTGGAATCAACCCAAATTGTGAAACTAGGGCAGGAAGCTAATATAGCTATGTTGCATTGATTAAAGGATTCTTAGATATTTTTGTCTGCACTCCTACAGGCTCTTACTGCAGAGAGCCAAAAACCAAAGGTAGCATGTTGACCGTAAGAACATTCCAAAATCCGTATTAGGATAATAATGTTGTGCTCCAGCACATCCAACTTCTGGGAGGTGAGATGTTTCAGGGACTTCAGTTTCCTGAGAAGGAAGACACTGGAAACTTGTGGCGTTTCTTTCATAAAAGGTGTATTTACCGCAACCTGAGGGCCCACAATATTACCAGTACAGCAGATCCTTACTCCCCCTCAGTTGTCTAGGGATTTACTGCAGAGAACCCAAAACAGCTCTCTCCTTCATTTTAGACCCACTCTCTTCCAGCCTGATTTCCTGCTACCTCACAGGCCTCACTCAACCACTCCCAATAAGAGCCACACTGGATCAGACAAAGGGTCCATCTAGACCGGCACTCTATTCACACAGTGGCCAATCAGCTGTCAACCAGGGACCCAACAAAACAGGACATGGGTGCAACAGCACCCTCCCACCCATGTCCCCCAACAACTGGTGCACATATAAGCATGCAGCCTCCAACACTAGAGGTAGCACATAGCCATCAGTACTAGAAGCCACAGATAGCCTGATCCTCCATGAAGTTATCTAACCTCTTTTAAAGCCTTTCAAATTGGTGGCCATCACTACATCATGTGGTAGCAAGTTCCATTGCTTAACTATGTTCTGTGTGAAGAAGCCCTTCCTTTTATCTGTCCTGAAACTACCACCCTTCATCTTCATGGGATGACCCACTTTGGGTTCTAGTATTCTGAGAGAGGGGGAAAAATGTCTCCCTCTCCACATTCTCCACACCATGCATAATTTTGTACACCTCTATCCTGTCCCCCACAGCCTCCTTTTTTCCAAGCTAAACAATCCCAGCTGTTGTAACCTTCCCCCATAGAACCATAGAATAGTAGTGTTGGAAGGGGCCTATAAGGCCATTGAGTCCAACCCCCTGCTCAACGCAGGAATCCACCTTAAAGCATCCCTGACAGATGGCTGTCCAGTTGCCTCTTGAAGGCCTCTAACGTGTGAGAGCCCACAACCTCCCTAGGTAACTGGTCCCATTGGCGTACTGCTCTAACAGTCAGGAACTAGTTACCTAGGAACCAGCATCTCTCATAAGGGAGATGTTCCAGCCCCTTGATCGTTTAAGTTGCCCTTTTCTGCACTATTGGCCTATTAGAACAAAGGCTACCAGTTCAAGAGTTACAGAGTTGGGGAGGATCCTCTGTCTCTTTAGAATCAGAAACACTGAGTTGTAAGGGAATCCTAGAAGGTAATTTAGACTGGCCTCAAGCACATAACAATACCTTTATTAGGCCAACTCAAAAGTCACAAAATAGTGTGCAAGGTTCTCCAGAACTCTTCATCAGGCAGATGATAAAGAATATATATGTATATACACACACACACACACACACACACACAAAAAAAAGATGTGGAGGTGGCTCATTCTCAAGCCATGTAATCTGCATTGGGTCACAGTCTTAAGACAGAACCTGGGAGGAGGCTGCAAATTGCATGAGGTACTGGTTCCCCTCTATTCGGCACTGGTTAGGCCTCATCTTGAGTATTACATCCAGTTCTGGGCACCGCACTTCAAGAAGGGTGCAGACAAGCTGGAGCGTGTTCAGAGGAGGATCAGGGGTGTGGAAACAAAGCCCTATGAGGAGAGACTGAAAGAACTGGGCATGTTTAGCCTTGAGAAGAGAAGGCTGAGGGGAGACACGATAGAACTCTTCAAGTACTTGAAAGGTTGTCCCACAGAGGAGGGCCAGGATCTCTTCTCAATCATCCCAGAATGCAGGAAATGGAATAATGGGGTCAGGTTACAGGAAGCCAGCTTCTGGCTGGACATCAGGAAATTATTATTATTATTATTATTATTTATTTATATAGCACCATCAGTGTACATGGTGCTGTACAGAGTAAAACAGTAAATAGCAAGGCCCTGCCGCATAGGCTTACAATCTAATAAAATCATAGTAAAACAATAAGGAGGGGAAGAGAATGCAAACAGGTACAGGGTAGGGTAAGCAGGCACAGGGTAGGGTAAAACTAACAGTAGAAAGTAACAGTAGAAGTCTGCACAACATCAAGTTTTAAAAGCTTTAGGAAAAAGAAAAGTTTTTAGTTGAGCTTCCTGACTGTTAGAGCAGTACTACAATAGAGCTACTTAGCTAGAGAGGTGGTGGGCTCTCCCACCCTAGAGGCCTTCAAGATCTGCCAGGGTTGCTTTAAGGTGGATTCCTGCATTGAGCAGGGGGTTGGACCTGATGGCCTTATAGACCCCTTCCAACTCTACTATTCTATGATTCTATGATTCAAATTCAACCCTACCAGGTGCTGTGACAGTTTCATGTTTTGTTGAAGTCTGTTTTTAGGACTGCTGAGGTAAAAAACAAGCAACGCTTGATACCCTTTCTTTGGGAAGATAAATCAAACTGTTAGTCGGAACTGTCTCCATTTCTCTTACATTCATTTTGTGTCTGTTTCATCCTAGGCAGCTAAAAAGACAGCTGCGTTAGCTTGGGGGATGGTTGGTTTCCGGGAGCTGTTGAAAGGCCTTGAGGCTTTGCTCTGTGACTGGATGGGTCTCCTCGGATGAAGCTGTTCTGCTGAGCGTTTAACGACAGGGCCGGAGCATCCTTCAAGGATTGGCGTTGAAAGAAAGGGGAGAAGAATACAAAAGGCCCAGTCCCGGTGAGAAGAAATGGCTGAAGCACAAGAGATGAAGCCAACCGGGTCTCCGCTAAAGCAGGACATGGAGCCAGAAATAAAAATGGAGGAACAAGACTCATCAGACTCTGAACCGGGAGAGATAAGGGAGGGGGCGGTTCTTCCCAAAATTGAGAAGGGCAGTGAGGAAACTGGACAAAAAGTGAAACAGGAGCCCGAGGAAGGACCATCAGGGAACTGGGACGCTCAGTTGCAGGAGTTCCTGAGGACCCTCCAGGCTCCTAGTTTGGGAGGTGAAAACCCACAACTGTCTGAGCAAGGGCAGTGGATTGACACTAAAACCGCTCAAGGGCCCTCCCAGGAAGCAACGCCCAGAGGATTGTGGGTTTCCCAACTCCAGCCCCATCTCATCGGGGAAGATGGACAGGAGCACAAGATAGATCTGGAGGCTACAGACGGCGGGAACGGGAAGGTGGGAGTTTTCGCGGGAGGTGCCGCCAAGGCAGAGATGCAGCGCCAGCACTTCCGGACGCTGCGTTACCAGGAGGCCGACGGGCCACACGAGCACTGCAGGCAGCTCCAGGAGCTCTGCCGCCAGTGGCTGAGGCCGGAGACGCGCACCAAGGAGCAGATTGTGGAACTGGTGACCCTGGAGCAGTTCCAGGCCACTCTGCCGCTGGAGATGCGGAACTGGCTCCGGGAAAGCGGCCCGGAGACCTGCGTCCGGGCTGTGAGCCTGGCCAAGGATTTTCTCGTCTGGCAGCAAGAGGCCAAAGGCTGGGAGCAGCGGGTGAGTCTGTTCACCACCCCGGAGCACTGTTGTGGGTGTGCTTTAGGGTATGCTTTAGTGTGGATTCCTGCATTGAGCAGGGGGTTGGACTCGATGGCCTTATAGGCCCCTTCCAACTCTACGATTCTATGATTCTATGTGTGGTTCACAAGCAGAAAAGAGCAGCTGGGCAGGCAGCCCCTTTGGCCAAGGCCCTGGCTTTGTCGCCAGAGAAGGGCAACTATTTTTGTCTTCTGTGTTACAATTCCCTGGGGCTAGATGGCAATGCTGGAACTCACTGGGGAGGTCATCCCATGAAGCTGATGGGTGGGAGATTCAGGACAGAGAAAAGGAAGGACTTCTTCACACAGCGCAAACTATGGAACTCACTACCACAAGATAGTAGCTACCAATTTGGATGGCTTTGAAAGGGGGAGGAGGAGGAGGAGGCGGCTATCAATATCAGAGGCAGCATGCCGAAAGCGAAATGGAAAGCGAAAACAAAAGAGGGCTTCACACACACACCCCTGCTTTTATGCCCAAGCCCCTGTCAACTCCAAGGAGATCTCTGTTAGCAAATCACAGGCTGGCTGGAACAATATTCCTAAACTTGCACCTGTGTCCTGCTTGTGGATTCTTGTTCGACAGCTGGTCGGCCACTGGGTGAACAGAGTGCTGGACTAGATGGACCCCTTGGTCTGATCCAGCAGGGCTCTTCTTGGTTTCAGAAACTGATTCCTCAAATTCATTATTATGGTTTTTCTTCTCAATACTTTACTACTTTGAATTTAGCTCACAGCAAAGAGGTCTTTAAGGAGAGGGTCTATAGTGTTTCTATTCAAATGGATCTCTGCCGTCTCAAGTAATAAGATAGCACCTTGGTTTGCAGAGACTAAGCTTAAAATGTGAACGCTACCTGACTCTAATTTCTAACCCTCGTCTGAGATCAGCCTTTGCACGATTAAAGATGCAACAAATGAAAACAGCGGTACTAGAAGGGCGTTTTAATAAAATTCCTTATGCCTCGCGACTCTGACCTTGCCGTAGTGGCAAAGTGGAGGATCTGCCTCATTATTTGTTCTACTGCCGTATCTATTCTGAAATTCGCTCTAAATATTTAGATCGTTTTTTTGAGAATAAGCCCAGCTGGTCCGATTCAGAAAGAATATACTTTTTGTTTGCATGCAATAACAAGACTGTCGTATTGGCACTGGCCAACTTCGCTCTTACAGCCCAAATGTACAGAGCAAAATGTCTGACCTTGCATGTGTGATTTGTTTTAGCATTGCTTTTATTATGCTTGTTGTAACCATTGGTTAAAACAATAAAGCTTTATTACTACTACGGTTCTTAACACAGTTGGGATCATTCAGTCCATTGGTCTGACTCTGATCTTATTTATTTATTTATTTAAGGTTTTTTATGCCGCCATTCAGCCAAAAAAGGCTCCCACGGCGGCTTACAAAAGTATTTCTTGACAGTCCCTGCCCACAGGCTTACAATCTAAAAGACATGACACAAAAGGAAAGGGGATTGGGAGGGAGGAGGAGGAGGGGGGAAAGGAAAGCAAATTCAGGCACTACAATCTTAGTTGGAAAGTTCAACAGTTACAGGTGACAGCAGGAGGGAGGGGGGGGGCTCTCAGCTGGAGCTGGACCCAGGCACGGTGGAGAGGTGCCTGGCTGCTGCTTCCTCCCTCACTGGTGGCCTCTGCAGTGACCTTGGAGCTAGGGACATCTCAAGATTACCCACACGCAGGTGGCGGGTATCACTATGTGCTAAATGGGATCTTGCGGACAGTTAGAGACTAAATAGAAAATGGGGGTTCTTGACACCTTGTAATAAGTAAATTAATAACCTAGAAGGCGGCATCCTGACTTCGTTTTGATCTGGTTTCCCTCTGCAGATCACAGGGGCGTCGGAGGAAGCATTTACAAATCCCCCCAGTGCAAACCAGGCTCTGCCGGACCAGGTGAAGACACAGCTTTCCGCAGAAGCTGAGCAGGAGGGTGGTGGAAATGCGAGCGTTTTAGGTAAGTCTCTGTGCAGCGTCTCTCACGGGATATTCTGGAGTTCCTTAAGCAGCTTTGGATCTGGCGGGGTCTGATCCCACCTCTGAAACGAAGGGGTCACCCTCCCAGATCACCGTCAACCCCCACAGTTATTGGACCACTCTAGAAACATATATTGGCCCGGTTCACATGTCGCGTTGGGTTTTCTATAACTCTGGGTTTTGTTTTGTCTTTGTCTTAAATGGATTTATTTATTTATTTAGAGTATTTTTATCCCGCACCTCAGCCAAAAGGCTCTCGGAGCGGCTTACAATGTATCAATAAAGAAGACAGTCCCTACCCTCAGGCTTACATTCTAAAAAAAAGACATGACACACAAGGAAAAGGGGATGGGGAGGGAAGAGGGAGAAAATAAAAAGAAATTAAGGAGACTGTTTAGGCTGGTGGGAAGGCCCTGCTCCATCCTCTCATCTCCCAATGGAGGGGCAAACCAACAGCTCCTTCTTCCCCACAAAGTGAAGATATTGGGGGGGGGGGGGTTTCCAACTGAAGCAGGCTCTGATGGTCCCTGCCTGCTCCAGTCTCCCTCGCATCTTCTTCCCCACAGGGAATGAGATCCTGATTAGCTTAGGTCCCAAACAAACCAGGTTCAGGGGTGCTGAAATGATTTAGATCACAAATGGATCAGTTCAACAGTTTATTGAATACACAAAGATGATACATGGAGGTAGAAATCATGAACAAAAAAAGCTCACATCCCTTCAGGGTACAAAGCAGTTGTCTGCTTGGTTGTATGCCTGCCCCCCCCACCAACAAAAAAAACATATGGAATGTCTCTCCCAGAACTGAAGCAAGTTCTCCAGGCTGGTAGCGCAACTGCCCTTGAAGCGAGACTGACATTGGCCTTAGCTAGACCTAAGGTTTATCCTGGGATCGTCCCAGGGTCATCCCTGTGCATCTAAATGACACACAGGGGATCCTGGGAGCAGGTAGGGATGACCCCGGGACGATCCCAGGATAAACCTTAGGTCTAGCTAAGGCCGAAGTCTCTTTGTTCTCAGGCTTAAGTCTCCTTGTTTTCAGCCAGTGTGGTGTAGTGGCTAGAGTGCTGGCCTGGGAGTCAGGAGATGCGGGTTCTAGTCCCCACTCAGCCATGGAAACCCACCAGGTGACTTTGGGCCAATCACAGACTCTCAGCCCAGCCTACCTCACAGGGTTGTTGTTGGGAGGATAAAATGGAGAGGATTATGTATGCCGCCTTGGATTCCTTGGAGGAGAAAAGGCAGGATGTAAATGTAATAAATAAATACATTTCAAGACATGCTAGCCTGGAAAACTAATGACCTGTCCTGAGAGACTAAGAGGCCCCAACATTTCCAAAAGAAAAGGGGGAGCGTCCCAGCTGAGGGCTGAGATAATGCACAACACCCTCATCTCAAAGAGTAGGGTAACGAGAGATATGGAGCTGTGCCACTAAGTATCCAAAAAGTCAACTGAAGAAGCTGCTCTTCAAGAGGTCTACTTCGGTTATCTAAAGCCTGCTAAAAGCTGCCCACTCTGTTAAACGGCATGAGCTTCTATATATATTTTGTGCCCTTAAATATGTCTTTTGGACGGGCCTGTGAGGACTCACTAAACCTCCTCACCATTTCTACCAGTACCGAATCCGCTACACCCTTTCCCAGTGACCCAGAAACCGGAGAGCCACTGTAGTGGGACATGGTTAGAGTGTTGGAGTGGTAGAGCACAGCGTTTGCATACAGGAGTTCCCAGGTTCAATCCCCGGCCTCTCCAGGTTGGGTTAGAGAAGAATCCAGCCTGAAACCCTGGAGAGCAACTGCCAGTCTGTGTCGGCAGTAATGGGCTGACTGGACCAAGGGTCTGACTCAGTATAAGGCAGCTTCCTGAGTTCCTGTGTCTAGGACTGGGGAGATACGGGTTCTAATCCCCACTTAGCCAAGAAGTTCTTTAAAAAAACAACAACATTTATTTTACTTATTGCATTTTTATATCGCCCAATAGCCAAAGCTCTCTGGGCGGTTTACAAAAATTAAACCCATAAACCATTCAAAATACAAAACAACCAGTATAAAAGCATAATCTAAAATACAATCAAGCAGCAATGCAGAAATTAATACAGATTTAAACATGAGCATCAGAAAAATATTAAAGTGGAAAGATGAAACAACGGCAACAATGCAAGAATACATATTGAAGATATTGGAGTTAGCAGAAATGGCAAAACTTACAGCGATAATGAGAGATAAGTCATGAGCCATATTTACATCTGAATGGAAACCTCTAATAGAATTTTTGCAAGGAACAGAGAAAAATGATGCATTTGTCTGTGGATTCAATATATGAGATATTGTTAACTTAGAAGAAAGAAAGAAAAAAACATTTTTGGATGATTGTGTTAAATGTATTAAACAAGGAAAGAATATAATTCACATTTTTGATGTGCAGAGAGCCGAAAATATACTTTAACCTTGATGTGCGTAATTCTTTTTCTTTCTTTTCCTTGTTCTTTAACTTTTTTCTTTCATCTTTTTTTAATTATTTTTTTCTTTCTCTTTCCTTTTTTAAAAAAAAATAATGTATGTAATGCTTTTATGTATGTTCATGAAACAATAAAAAATTGAACTCAAAAGAAAAATATTAAAGAGCTTTCTAATACAAAGTTTAGGCATCTGATGACTTCCTCCCCAAAGGAGGCAACTGTCTGTTGGGCATTCCCAGAACATGCAAACAACAGAAGCATTGACTCCATAACTCAGCCGTGAAGCTTGCTGGGTGACTTTGGGCCAATCGCTGACTCTCACAGTTAACCTTCCTCACAGGGTCGTTGTGAGGATAGAATGGGGAGGTGAAGGAGTTGCCCTTTCCCAGGCACACAACAGAGCTAATGGGAAGAGATCCCCACAAACAGTTCAGAATGCAGGATCCTGTTATTTCCTAGTTGCCGGATCTTACAGCATTGACTGATTCTCCCCTTTCTTCCAGCTGGTGATCAGGGGCTGAGCGAAAACGAGGAACAGAAACCCTTCCTGGAGAGTCCTGAGCAGGTGAGGGTGCTGTTGAAAGCCGACAGAGGGAAAGCTGTTCTGCACCGGAGGGAAGCTGATGAGAACCGACCCAGCCGAAGCACGCATTTTGCTACGCACGAGAGCACCACCGCAAAGGAGATGGCATACAAGTGTTGGCACTGTGGACAAAGATTCAGCAGCAGCACGGACCTTCTAGTACATGAGAGAACCCACGTGGGCGAGAAAATGTATAAATGTTCCCTCTGCGGAGAAAGGGAGAGAATGCTCATAGGGCAGAAGCCGCATAAATGCTCACACTGTGGGAACACCTTAGGCTGGAATCCTCAAGGACGGATCCAGCCCGGACAGAAACCGTACTCCTGTTCTGAATGCGGGAAAGAGTACTTGCAAATATCAGACTTCCTTAATCACCAGAGAATCCACAAACGAAAGAACCCTTACAAATGCTCAAAGTGTGGGGAGAACTTTGGGACCTACACAGTTCTCAAAGCGCATCGGAGAACTCACGCAGGGGAGAACCAATACAAATGTTCGCACTGCGGGATGCGTTTTAATTGGAGCTCACACTTACGATCCCACGAGAGAATCCACGTGGCTGTGTGCTCATTTTGTGGGAAAAGCTTCAGCCAGAAATCAGAACTTGTGGAACACGAGAGGACCCACGCGCCGGAGGAGTCCTTTGCGTGTTTTGCCTGTGGAAAAACCTTTGAAGTCAGTTCCGAACTCGCTGCTCATGTGCGAACGTATGCAGAGACGCCGTTGAAGTGCTCAGTCTCTGGGAAATCCTTCCGGTGCTCAGAGTGTGGGGATAGCTTTAACCACAGCTCAGCACTCATAGTACACCGGAGAATTCACACAGGTAAGAAGTCATAGGAATCCTTGCACTGTAGTAAATTGGCGCTTTAACTTAATAACACACGAGAGAATCCATACAGCGGTGTGCTCCTACTGCGGGAAAGAGTTTTGCCTGTGGGAAAACCTTTGAAGCCAGTTTGGAACTGAATTCGGGAAACCTTCAGGAAAAGTCTGCAACACATTGTGCATCAGAAAGTCCATTCAGGAGGTCGAGATGATATATTGGGATGTTCAACCCACAGGCTGCATGCAGGGCCCCAAGGTGTTATTTGCAGCTCCTGGAACCCCACACCACCACTGCTGAAATTACCACCCAATTTTCTGCCGAGGAAGCTCTAGGGATCAGCACTCAGAGGGCGTGCTCCAAGTAGGATGATCTAGGAATCATCACTCAAGAGGGCCAGCTTCTGGAAGGATGACCTAGGAATCGGCGGTCAGAGGGCCTGCTTCCAGGAGGACACTCTAGGAATCCGCACTCAGAGGGCCTGCTTCTAGGATGACGCTCTAGGAATTTTCAAACCCCAATATTGTGTAGGAACTGAATTGGAAGCTGCGGGGTGCAGAAAGGCAATTTTTTTTTCCTCAGAAGACAGACACAGGAAAACATCTGCCATGGCAAAAAAGTTCAAGCCCACATAACTACCTATTGTCACCTCAGTGAGGTTTAAGACAATCACTAACAGGGCCTCCTGTATGCATCACATGGAGCTGTAAAAGGTCGGCCACTGACTGTGGCTGAAGATGCTACGGCAAAACCCACTTCTTTTCCCCTCCCCTCATGCAAGAAAGGAGAAAGATATCCCAGGGTTCAGAATCACCACTCAAAAACCATTTTCCTCTCCTTCCTCCCTGTTCCCTCCCCCACCCCACCCTCTCCATGATTAGCACACTCATGCTCGCAGACATATATTTTTCTCTGTGGTATTTTGGGCTGGCATTTGCCTCCCTCTTTAAGGGCTAATTTCCATTTTAATGCTAAATGTTGTTTTATGCTTAGCGTTGGAATTAAAACTGTATTAAAATTCTTATTTTTGTGAACTGCCCAGAGAGCTTCAGCTACTGGGCGGTATAGAAATGCAATAAATAAATGTCATAACTTTCTCTCTCTCTCTCTCTCTCTCTCTCTCATACACATACACACACACCCTACATACATTATTTTCTGTGCATCTTATTGTATCTAGCTGTACCAATTTTTAAAACCTTTAAATGCTTTTAACCATAGGTGTGCGCAAGGGGTGTGCAGGGTGTGCCCAGGCACACCCTAATGTCTCAAGCAGTAAGCACTGAATTGAGGGGACCATTGAGGGGGGATCCAGACTCAGTGGAAAAGGTCCTCCGGCTGCACCACTACAACACTGAAGAACTGCTGCCTCCGGGAGAGCACCTTCGCTCCCGGTAGCAGAAGTGAAAAGGAATCGCTCTGCTGGGACCCTCTTTGGCAGAAGCTGTGCTTCAAAGAGGCCAGGAGGAGGGCCCCCAAAGGCTAATATTGCCTCGTAAGCCCTTCCCCCGGCTAGTGTCACCACAAATGAACTCTGGACACCAACGCTGAGACTTGAGGAGTGTCTCCTCTTTCCCCGTCCCCACTTGTAACAGCCCTGTGGTCAGGCAAGCCATACGTGGAGTACGTCATCAGTGTCTACAGCGTTTAATAAATAAATGAATAAAAATAATGTCCTTTGTGATTGAGTATTCAATAAATGTTTGCCTTTTTTAAAAAAAAAAATCTCTGGGTGCACACCCTAATGAAATGCGCTGCGCAGCCTATGCTTTTAACTTTCTTGGTGTTGATTCGTTTAGAATATATGTTTCCCTTTAAGTTCATTTGAATTCTTCTTTAATAAACAGTTGATTTCAAGGACCTTGTCTGTGGTCTCCGACTACCTTAGCTTGTGGGTCGTTAGGGTTTTCTCCATGCCCAGAGTTCAGTGCCAAAAGATCCAGGTTTTTTTTTCAGGGGCGGGGGGCTTTGGCAAGACATGATAGCACTCTTCAAATACTTAAAAGGTTGTCACACAGAGGAGGGCCAGGATCTCTTCTCGATCCTCCCAGAGTGCAGGACACGGAATAACGGGCTCAAGATAAAGGAAGCCAGATTCCAGCTGGACATCAGGAAAAACTTCCTGACTGTTAGAGCAGTACGACAATGGAATCGGTTACCTAGGGAGGTTGTGGTCTCTCCCACACTAGAGGCCTTCAAGAGGCAGCTGGACAAGCATCTGTCAGGGATGCTTTAGGGTGGATTCCTGCATTGAGCAGGGGATTGGACTCGATGGCCTTGTAGGCCCCTTCCAACTCTACAATTCTATGATTCTTTTATATATATATATATATATATATATATATATATATATAAAATAGTTTTTATTTTTCCAATACTTAAACATACATCAATACAATAAAAAGAAACAATATAATACATAAATGTTGAATAACCTTAATAGCATATTTTCTAGTTTAATCTGTTAACATAATCATACTTAACATAAAAGTTCACCCCCCACCCCGAGATCTATTCCTGTTTCCAGAATCTCATTGTTTCTTCTGGAGGTGGTTTCCCACTCCCCTTAGATAGAACGTATTCTAGGAACTGTTTCCATATTCCCTCAAAATCATTTGTTTTTGTTATTCCTCTTCTCACTTTTATATTACTTGTTAATATATCATTAATAGCAATGTCCCATATCTCTTTATACCAATCTTCTATATAGTAATCCCCTTGAACCTTCCAGTTCCTAGATATCATTAACCTTGCTGCCTTCAGCAATTTCGTTATCAATTCTTTTGTTTTACAATTTAATTCTCCATATAATGATAACAATGCCACTATAGGTGTCTCTTCAATCTCCATTCCTACAATTTCTTTTATTTCATTAAACACCATTTTCCACAATTTTTGAACAAATTCACATTCCCACCACATATGTAAGTACGTTCCTTTTTTTTTTTTGACACCCTCTCCAACAATTTCCTGAGTTCAGGTTATTTATTTTATTTAATCTCATCGGGGTTAGATACCACCTCCATATAATCTTATAATAATTTTCTTTTATCCTCACAGACATATTTCTCAACACTCTTTGTTTCCATATTCCCTCCCAGCAATGTTGCCCTGTTTGTACCTTCAAATCAGTTTCCCAGACCATCTTACCCATACTTTCTGTCTCCCCCCTCCCAAACGATTCTATGATTCTATGACAGCCCCAATGCTCTCCCTTAGTGAATCTACCTTGTCACCACCAGTCACCAGCTGCTCTGGCTCCTCTTCCTTATCATTGCTCCCCACTTGCTTGACAGGCAGAGAGCCAGGGAGCACGTAGGCCGTGGTGTCTCCTGCTCTTCCTTTTCACCACCTCCGTTGTCTGGGCCAGAGCAAGAGGCAGGTGAAGAAGCAGGTTGCCATGATGAAGAGGAGGAGCGACTCCAGGAGGTTCTTGTCAGCAGTTGGTGTGTGAGCCCTCTGTGATGCGCAACCATGCCTACTTTTGACAGGTACTTTAGTTGCCAATCCTGCACAAAAGTGTTAGGTGGAGTTCCCAGTGGCAGTGTGGTTAGAGTGTCTGATGAAGAGTTGAGAGATCTGGGTTCTAGTCCCCACTTGGCCATGGAAGCTCACTGGGTGACTTTGGGACTGTCAAGGGCTCTCAGCCCAACCTACCTCACAGGGTTGTTGTGAGGATATAATGGAAAGGAGGAGGATTATGTACACCGCCTTAGGTTCCTTGAACGAGAGAGGGTGGGATATATTGGGACCACAATACCTGACAGAACACCTCTCCTGACATGAACCTACCCGTACACAACGCTCAACATCTAAAGTCCTCCTCCAGATGCCTACCCCGAGGGAAGCTCAGAGAATGGCAACAAGGGAGAGGGCCTTTTCAGTAGTGGCCCCTCAATTTTGAAATGATCTCCCTGACGAGGCTCACCTGGCGCCAACATTGTTATCTTTTGGGCACCAGGTCAGGACTTTTCTCCCAAGCATTTAACAGCATATGCTGAGTTTTTTAACTGACCCCAGAATAGTGGTTTTTAAATGGATATTGTCTGTTTTTGTATGTATTTTATGGTTTAAAATTTTGTGTATTTCTTTTTAACGTGCACTGTTTTTAACTTTTGTAAACCGCCCAGAGAGCTTCGGCTATGGGGTGGTTTATTATTATTATTATTATTATTATTATTATTATTATTATTATTATTATTAATAATAATAATAATAATAATAATGACTGAAGGAATTCACACAGGCCAAGGAGTCCCCCTGGGCCTCCAGCGACAAGGATGGATCTAGGAGTACTCCCAAGCTACGCACCTGCTCCTTCAGAGGGAGTGCAACCCCATCCAAAACAGGTCGCTTACCCAATTCCAGGACCCGGGAACTACCAGTCCACAGTGCTTTCATCCTATCAGGCTGTGTGTCATTCCGCCTCAGGCAGCAAAATGTCGTGGGCTGGCCTGGGGGTCCCATAAAGCGTGTTTTCCCCTCCTCTGCTCCAATTGGGGCCTTAGGTGCACGCCCTAATGAAATGAGCTGCGCACAACTATGTTTAATCTATATTTTAACTTAAGACTGATTGCATACACAGCGAATCCAGAGCCGAGGCCAGACCGAGGGAGAGTTTGCAACACCCCACTCCCTGCGTTTAGGCACACTCTGCCACCACAGACTCAGCAGCAACCAAGGACCATTGCCATGAAGGAGTTAAAGCGACAGAGCTGTGATTCTAGAGCGGCGGTGGGGGGGAAAGGTGCCCAAGGGCAAGGCTCCTTCCGGTCCTCTTTCCCTTGGATGGGCAGCAGCGCCTGGCATTCTGCAGCCTGGGAACCATCGAGGAGGAGGCGGGTTGCCAGGGAGGCCAATGCGGAGGAACCCCGCAAAAGCAGGTAGGCTAAAGGGGCACAGCTGTGTGCCGGATGGCTTCATTTTAATCCGAAAAATGCCTCTACCCCAGCCTTCTGCCCTCTCGAGGTATTGGACTACCGCTCTGGGGGATTCTGGGAGTTGTAGTCTAATGGATCTGGAGAGCGCCAGGTTGGAGAAGGCTGCTTTATCCCGAGTCTTCATGGCCACCCGGAGGGTCTTACTGAACAAAAAGCGCAGAGCAGTGGAGGGATTCCCTTGACGTAGGTCCATTGCTTTGGGGGTGTCGTCAGAGGGTGGCAGATGGTTAGTTATTAAGGCTGCAATCCCATGTTTAGACAGGGGGGGACTACAATTCCCAGCACGCAATTAAAGATTGTGTCTTTAATAAATTATTATTGTGTTTTTGCTGCCAAGGTGGGAGGTGAGGTGAGGTGCTTGGGGGATCTTCTTCCCCAGGTGCCAAAATTACTTAGCCAGCCTTGGTTGGGGGACTCTGTCTCAGACAGTAAAATGTCTTCAGCCAGACCAAGTTCATAGAATCATAGAATAGTAGAGTTGGAAGGGGCCTATAAGGCCATCGAGACCAACCCCCTGCCGAACGTTGTTACTCTTTAGGTTTGTCTAGGACCACAGCTTTAAATACTTCCAAGCCTGCAAGCTTCTCTGGGCATAATTTTTTTCTCATGGCTGAATGACAAAGGTATTTCCACCCCCTCGATGGTGAGCACAGCAGGATAATTCAAGCGATCTTGAAATTTATGTGCTCTTAGTGTTTTTGCATGAGTGGGGATGTTGGTTTCCTTAGAATTAAACAGTTCCCTCCTCCCACTCCATGGCAGCTTGGAAAAAAGGAGGCTAATGAAAGACCTGATAAAGGTGTACAAACTTATACATGGTGTGGAGAATGTGGATAGGGAGACATTTTCCCTCCCTCTCTCAAAATACTAGAACCCGGGGTCATCCCATGAAGCTGATTGGTGGGAGATCCAGGACAGATCAAAGGAAGGACTTCTTCACGCAGCGCATAGTTAAACTACGGAGTTCACTACCACATGGTGTAGTGTTGGCCACGGTTTGGATGGCTTTAAAAGGAGGTTAGATAAATTCATAGAGGAGAATACTATTTATAGCTACTAATCCTGATGGCCATGTGCTACCTCCAGTAACAGAAGCAGTAAGCCTATATACACCAGTTGCTGGGGAACATAGGTGGGAGGGTGCTGTTGCACCATGTCTTGCTTGTGGGTCCCTGGACGACAGCTGGTTGGCCTCTGTGTGAACAGAGTGGTGGAGTAGATGGATCCTTGATCTGATCCAGCAGGGCACTTCTTACGTTCTTAGTTCTAACAAAATTAATACATTATTAAGATTACCAGACATTTATTTATTTATTTAATAAATTTATATAACGCTCCATAGCCGAAGCTCTCTGGGCGGGTTACAAAAGTTAAAAACAGTGAACATTGAAAAATATACAAAATTTTAAACCATCAAAAATATAAAAACAACAGTATAAAACAACAGTATCCATTGAATCCTTCACTCCTATAAGTTGTCTCTCTTATTTTCATTTTGTGTTTCCACCCACCCACCCCAAGCTGCAGAAGGTGGCCATGTTTGCTCGAAGAAGGATCAGTTCTCAAGGGCCGTTGAAAGGCCTTGATGCTTTGCTCTGTTACTTGAGAAGAGTCCCATTGGATTAGTCTGTTGTGCTGATGGAACTTCACCGATACAGTGCGTTCAGGGGTATAGATATACCTCAAGACTGGTGCTGAAAAAGAGAAGGGAAGGGAAGAGCACAACAAGGCAAGTGGCTCCGAGAGGAAATGGCTGTGACGCAAGAGATAGTGGCTATTGGGTCTCTGCTACAGGAGGGTACGGATCCAGAAATAAAGATGGAGGAACAAGACTCGGTAGACTCTGAACCAGGAGAGGAAAGAGACAGGACGGTTCTTTCAAAACCCAAGAGGAGTAGTGAGGAAGCTGGTCAAGATGTGAAACAGGAGCCAGAGGAAGGGCCATCAAGGAATTGGGATGCCCAGTTGCAAGATTTTCTGAGGACACTCCAGGGTTCTCGTTCGGTAGGGGAAAACCTACAACTGCCTGAGCGGAGGCCATGGAATGAGCTGAATACATCTCATGGGCCTGCCCAGGAAGCAACAGATGCCGACAAGTGGCCCAGAGGATTGTGGGTTTCCCAAATCCAGCCACATCTCACTGGGGCGGCCGAACAAGAACACGAGATCCACCTGGATATCACACCCAGGGGGAAGGAGAAGGAGGAGATCGTAGCTGGAGATGCTGCTCGGGTGGAGACACAGCGCCAGCGCTTTCGGACGTTGTGCTACGAGGAGGCTGGCGGGCCTCAAGAGCTTTGTGGGCAGCTCCAGGAACTCTGCCGCCGGTGGCTGAAGCCGGAGACACACACCAAGGAGCAGATGCTGGAGCTGGTGACCCTGGAGCAGTTCCTGGCTGTCCTGCCACTGGACATGCAGACCTGGCTCAGAGAAAACGGTCCAGAGACCTGTGCCCAGGCCGTGAGCTTGGCAGAGGGTTTCCTTCTGCGGCAGCGAGAGGAAAAAGGCTGGGGACAGCAGGTGAGTCTGTTTCTCCCTGGTGCCCTTGAAACACCAGTATGTATGTATGTGTGTATTGGTCACAGCCACAAAACATGCATTACTTGCAAGCAGGACATGAGTGCAACAGCAAAGAGTAGCTATTTTTGTTTAGAATCATAGAATAGTAGAGTTGGAAGGGGCCTATAAGGCCATTAAGTCCACCCCCCTGCTCAATGCAGGAATGCACCCTAAAGCATCCCTGACAGATGGTTGTTCAGCTGCCTCTTGAATACCTCTAGGGTGAGAGAGCCCACAACCTCCCTAGGTAACTGGTTCCATTGTTATACTGCTCTAACAGTCAGGACGTTTTTCCTGTTGTCTAGCCAGAATCTGGCTTCCTGTCACTCAAGCCCATTATCCCGTGTCCTGCACTCTGGGAGAATCGAGAAGAGATCCTGGCCCTCTTCTGTGTGACAACCTTTCTAGTATTTGAAGACTTCTATCATGTGGTTACAATTCCCTGGGGCTAGGTTATGAAAGTGAGGCAGGCAGAATCATTCAACAGCAGCAGGAGAATGAGACACTGGCCTAATTCACACATAATAACGTTCCATGCGCTGTTTAAATCATGGGTTGTCTGGACTGTGAATGAATATATTGCCTTCTGCCTGCTCAGTGCTTCCATTTTGCATCGGTTTAGCAAACAACCCAGGGATGCCCCATTGCTGGGTTGTTTGATGCAATGTCCAAACCAGCACACTGAGTTGTTGAGGGACAAACCCTACAGAATTTGAATCTGTGCTTTGTTGATGGGTTCAAACACTGGGTTGATGCAAAGCAAAAGTGGCAGGAGGCAGCTTGCTCACTCAGTCTCACATGGCCATGATAATTCCTGGGTTAAACAACCCGTGGGTTGTCATAATGTGTGAACCAAGTGCCTTTCCGATTGGTCAAGAAGAGGGAGCTTTTGCTGGTCTGTTTTGGGTTCAGGAGGGAAAGAGATGGTTCTCAGTGCTTCACTGGAGCAAACAAGACAGCGGAAAGTGTGGCGATGGATTTAGGAGGGAGGAAAACTCAACTTGACAGTCTTTTAGCATTTAAAAAAGCAATAAAGACTGGTCTATTCTGGTAGGCCTATCCAGTGAAATTTTAGAATGTTTTCAGGATGTTAAGGATGTTTTAATCATGTATGCTGTTTTTTTAATTAGTTTTTAATGTGTTTTATGTTCACTGTTGTTCCCCGCCTCGATCCAAGTGGAGAGGCGGGTAAGAAATAAATTATTATAATTATTATTAATATCCATGGAATTGTGGTGGGAAGAGATGTTCAATTTAGCTCAGTTCTCGACACACATGGGGAACCTTTAAGAACAGACATTCTGTTGCAAATGGCCTATGCCTGTCTCCCATCCTAATTTCCCCAGAATGCCTCTGGGCCCCATGTGATTCTAGGAAAATGAAAATGGCGTCTGGCTAGCCAGCATTTTGCTTAGCAGCCGAGGCATCTGCTAAAAATGTTGGGGAGGGAAACAAACTATCATTGATGGAGGGATATTTCATAGGGAGAAATTCTTTTATTTTCTGCGTGGGTGCAAAACATGCCTCCTCGCTTTAGCTGAGCCTTGCTCAATGAACGTGGTGCAAGATCCAGCTTTGAAATGGGCTAAACACGGACTGGATTGTGCCTGTTGGTCATATCTACAAGACAAGCTTGAAATGTGGCTTACTTTGTGTTTAAGGCTGCTAGGGTGACCCTATGGAAAGGAGGACAGGGTTGCTGTATCTTGAACAGGGAAGAGGGAATGTCAGCAGGTGTCATTTGTAGGCATGCAGCACCTGGTGAAATTCCCTCCATCACAACAGTTAAAGCTGCAGGAGCCTTGCTCTCTTTTGTATCTGGTCACTCTAATATAGCTCCTGCAGCTTGAACTGTTGTGATGAAGAGGGAATTTCACCAGGTGCTGCATGCATACCAATGACCTGCTGAAATTCCTTTTTCTGCACAACCCTTCAAGATACAGGAGCCCAGTCCTCCTTTCCATAGGGTCACTGTGGCATTGCCCCACATGTCTGCCTTTGTATATCTACTGAGTGCAGAATGTAGGACTGAGTGGGTGTGGCTGATGATGCTGTGAAAGGGGGGAGGAGTTTAAATGTTGGTTAGGTGGTTGTGAGTGGGGAATGTGTCAGTTAGGATTGTCAGTGGTGTGGAGAGTGAAAGGAGATAAGATTTTAAGAGAGTTAAGATTACGGTTTTTATTAAAACTAGTAGATAAAGCAGGTTAACTTGAATTTGAAATAACTAAGATCTGTTAAACAAAAATAAACATTTTATTTTGTTTCGTTACCTCAAACCACGTGTCTGCTTGGCTTTATCACCTGCTCTACAGTCACTATCGTAAACGCCTTATATATAACCTTCAGCTTATTACAAACAGTAAAACCTTTTCAGATTCTAGCCTTTACTCTCTCATATGAGGGAAGGGTTGTGTTTTACCCTACCCTCAGGTTGTTCAAATGGTGGCACTTGGCTTGAGGAGGGTTTGTGTGTGGCAAGGCCTGGGGTGAGAGGCCTGTGTCGTGACAGTCACCCTAAAAGCTGCAATCCTATGCAAAAGTAAACTTCCATTGAACTCAGTGAGACTTACTTCGTGAACATACAGAAAATGTGGCTATACATATTGGGGGGGGGCAAATAGAAGTAAATAACCCCTTGCCACCTACTCTGGCGACATGTTTTACTTGATTCCTAACTACATTTTGAGCTCATTTTCCCCTTCTTCCTGCCCCTCTAGGTCATAGGGATGTCAGAAGAGGAATCTGTAAATCCTCCCAAAGCAAACCAGCCCGTGCCAGACACGTTGAAGACGCAGCTTTTTACAGAGGCCAAGCAGGAGAACGATGCGAACGGGCAGTTTTTGAGTAAGTCTCTCCGGGGCTCGCCCCATTGAATATTGTGGGGTTCCTATAGCAGCTCCACCTCTGCCTCATTCTCACTTCTAAAATGAAGGGCTGATCTTCCCAGAATGCACGGCTGCATTGTCTTACTTAGTCCTCTAATTCAAGAGAAACATCCAATTCAAAATTTTATTTATTTATTTACTTACTTATTTTTACATTTATATCCAGTCTATTTTTCCTCACACAAGGACCCCAAGGTGGCTTACATGGTCAACTTCCTCCTCTCCATTTTAATCCTCACAACAGTTCTATGAGGTAGAGGTTAGGCTGAGAGGGAGTGACTGGCCCAAAGTCACCCAGTGAGCATCATAGCCAAGCGAAGGATTTCCTGAGTCCCAATCTGACACTCTTAACATTGGGAGCCAGTGTGGTGTAGTGGCTAAAGTGTCAGACTGGGAGTCGGGAGATCCGGGTTCTAGGCCCCACTCGGCCATGGAAACCCACTGAGTGACTTTGGGCCAGTCACAGACTCTCAGCCCAACCCACCTCACAGGGTGGTTGTTGTGAGGATAGAAATGGAGAGGAGGAGGATTATGTCCGCCGCCTTGGGTTCCTTGGAGGAAAAATGGTGGGATATAAATGTAATAAATATATCAGCTAAGGATAGTGTGTCTCCTCTGAATGAATGCTTGGAGGCAGTAATGGGCTGGATGAGGAAAAACAAACTGAAGCTGAATCCAGACAAAACAGAGGTGCTTGCTGTCAAGGGCTCTGACCTAGGTTTGGAGGTGTGTCAACCAGTTCTGGATGGGGCTACACTCCCCCTGAAAGATTGTGTTCGCAGTTTGGGGGTGCTCCTGGATCCGTCGCTCCAAATGACAGCCCAGATAAACGCGACAGCCAGGAGTGCCAACTATCAGCTTCGGCTGATACGCCAGCTGCGCCCCTTCTTAGAGTCAGAAGACCTAAAGACGGTTGTGCACGCGCTGGTAACCTCAAGCCTCGACTTCTGCAATGCGCTCTACATAGGGCTACCATTGTACCTGGTTCGGAAACTTCAAGTAATTCAAAATATGGCAGCCAGGCTGGTCACCGGTACACCTAGGCATGACCATATCACACCAGTTTTAAAATCTCTTCACTGGCTGCCAATTAGTTTCTGGGCAAAGTACAAAGTGTTGGTCATTACCTTTAAAGCCCTAAATGGTTTGGGTCCAGGTTACCTGCGGGATCGCCTTATCCCATACAGTCCGCCCCACACACTCAGGTCCTCTGGGGAGAACTTACTTCAGTCAGCCAAGACTAGGCTGACATCAGTTTCCCAGAGGACCTTTTCTTCTGTCGCCCCTGGATTATGGAACGGCCTACCAGAGGATATTCGTAATATTAACTCCCTCTGTGATTTTAAGGCAGCTTTGAAGACTAGCCTTTTCCGGCAGGCCTACCCAGATTAATGTAAAATCAAGAATTTTTTAAAAATGTGTTGATTCCTGCAATAATGTTGTTCCCCGCCTCGATCCAAAGGGAGAGGTGGGTAAGAAATAGATATATTATTATTATTATTATTATTATTATTATTATTATTATTATTATTAATAATAATAATAATAATAATAATAATAATAATAATAAATAAAAATACATACATGTAATAAATAAAACACATTGGCTCTGGATTCAAATTTGGGTTGTCTCTCCTCTTTTTCCAACAGGTGACGAGTGGCCAAGCAAAAGTGAGGAACAGAAACCCTTCCTGGAGATTCCTGAGCAGTTCTCATCGCCTCCCAAAACAGCTAAAGGGGATGATTTGTTATGTCAGAGAGAAGGTGTTAAAAACCAGCACGGGTTAGTGAGGCAGAATGGAAACGACAAAGAGAAGGGGCCGGATCAATTTGTTCACTCACAGCATGTTCCCAAAAGTGTTAGTGAAAACCCCACTTGGCAGCATGATGAGAATGAGGTGCAAAACAACGGAAGTGCTGAAAGCTCGCACCTCACCCTGCACGAGGCCACTGATGCAGAAGAGAAGCCATACAAGTGTTGGCACTGTGGGCAGAGCTTCAGTAGCAGCTCAACTCTTGTGACACACGAGAGGACCCACGTGGGCGAGAAACTGTATAAATGCTCCCACTGTGGAGCCAGTGAGAGAACCCACACTGGTCAGAAGCCCCATAAATGCTCATGCTGTGGGAATACCTTTGGCTGGAATCCTCACGAGCGAATCCACACAGGAGAGAAACCATATACATGTCTAGAATGTGGGAAAAGCTGCAGCCAGAAATCAGACCTTCTTAAACACCAGAGAACTCACACAGGTGAGAAACCATATAAATGCTCGGTGTGTGGGAAAAACTTTCGAAATGGCTCGGGTCTCAAAGTGCACCAGAGAATCCACACAGGTGAGAAACCGTATAAATGTTTGCACTGTGGGAAGTGTTTCAGCTGGAGCTCCCACTTTATTTCTCATGAGAGAATCCACACGGCAGTGTGCTCCTACTGTGGGAAAAGCTTCAGCCAAAAATCGGAGCTCGTGGAACACGAGAAGACCCATGGGCCAGAGGAGTTGTTTGCCTGTTTTGCCTGTGGGAAAAGCTTTGATGTCAGTTCTGAATTGGTTGCACATGTGCGGACCCACAAAGAGAAGCCGTTTGAGTGCTCAGTCTGTGGGAAAACCTTCAGGAACAGTTTGCAGCGCATTGCACACCAAAAAGTGCATACGGGAGAGAAGCAGCATAAATGTTCCCACTGTGGAAAGAGCTTTAGCCAGAGGCAGAGTCTTATTATTCATGAGAGAATCCATACGGGAGAAAAACCACACAAGTGCTTAGTGTGTGGGAAAAACTTCAGAAACATCCCTAATCTTAAATCCCATGAGAGGACCCACACAGGAGAGAAACCATATAAATGCTCCCACTGTGACAAAAGCTTCCGGTGGAGTTCCCACCTTGTCTTGCACGAGAGAATTCACACAGGAGAGAAGCCTTACAGATGCTCAGACTGTGGGAGAACTTTTGACAGGAGATCCAATCTTCTTGTGCATGTGAGAATTCACACAGGACAGAGACCATATATCTGTTCAGATTGTGGGAAATGTTTCACCTCCAGCTCTGTTCTTCTGCGACATCAGAAAATCCATGCAGGAGAAGAAGCTTGTACATGCTCAGATTGTGGGAAAACCTTCAGGCAGCGATCGGACCGGACGGAGAAGGTGTCGAAATGTTCTGAGTGCATCAGAAGCGGTTACCTGAGCTCAAGTCTGGTTGCGCAAGTGCATGTGGAGGAAAAGCCATTTGAATGTTCAGTTTGTGGGAAAACATTCAGAAATAGCTCTCACCTCACGGCACATCAGAGCGTCCACACCGGCGTTCAACCATATCAGTGTTCAGACTGTGGCCGAAACATTGTGAGGAGGCCCAATCTTCTTGCACCTGCAAGTGACCAAGCAGGGCAAAATCCGCATAAATGTTCAGGCTGTGAGAAAAGGCTTAGCTAGAGCTCAGTTCATACGAAACCGGAACAAATTGTAATTGGATTTCCTGCCATTCATGCTTCATGCACTTTGGGCCTTCCCTTCCCTTTAAAAATGAAGTTCCTTTCCATTTACTATCCTCTGCCGAGAGCCATTTAATTTACCGGCTCTAAATGTGAACCGCTTGAGGATTGTATTACAATTAGCGGTAGATAAATATCACAGATAAAAATTAATAAATAATAATCAGGGGTGTTGAACCTCAGACCTGGGGACTGAATCTGGGCTGGCCACGCCCCTTTCCCTTCCCCCACGCTGATCATTGGCTTTTTTTGGTAGTTTTCTGGTTCTTGCATGGTTTTCCCTCCCCTCCTTTTCCAAAGGGTTGAAATGACTTTCCTAAGGCTTGGTTAAGAACTTCAAGCTAAAATATGCTGGTATTTTTGGGTGTTTTGGCTCCACCCACCACTGGAATATGGCCCCTGAAAGCTTCTCCAAAGTGAAATTCGGCCCTCAGGCTGAAAGAGGTTCTGCATCCCTGTTTCAGACCCTGGAGTTAATAGTCTTTCGGGGGAGGAGGCGGGAGAGGGGAGCGTTGCAGGGCCCTGGTTATTACTTTAGCTGTGAAGTCTACAACATTTCTGTTCCCTGGCTCACTTCCATTCCATGCTTTACAACTGCTTCTACATTCCTTTTATTTATTTTAATTTTGTACTTGCATATATAACAAAAACAACAAAAAGAAGGGGGAAAAGAGAAAAAAGAAAAAGGAAGAACATGACATAAAATATATCCATACACCATCATTTACAGCACCAATAGAATCATAGAATTGGAAGGGGCCTATAAGGCCATGGAGTCCAACCCCCTGCTCAATGCAGGAATCCCCCTTAAAGCATATATTCTCCAAATGAAAGAGAGAAACAAGAGAGAGTTTTCATCTGTTGTTTGGGTTTCATCGGGGGTGGGGGTGGTTGTATCGTCTTCCATGTAGTCACTCAACCCTGTATATTACCTTGGCCACTGGTTGCCATTTTGAGTCCCATTGATTTCAAGGTTAAGGAAACCTCAAGGAAAGTTAAGTGCATGTTTTAACTCCGTTCCTCTGAAAGCCTTGGGACTTTAAAAGCACTCACTTGTGATTGCATTGTGTTGGACTTTCACATCTGCGGAGTGGGGGAGGCTGAAGAGATTTTCAAAGCTGATGTTTGGACAAGGCTAGAACGGGACCCCTCCGTCTGCTTCCACTTTTCTGTCAAAGTATGAACATTGGGAGCTGGCACGTTCTTTCCCTCATTTCTGGTCTGGACAAGGAACAAAAGAAGAGCTCTCTATGTGGTTGTTTTTTTACAAAAATTAAAACAACCTTTATTGTTTTAAAATGGTCAGGCCAAACACAAAATGACGAGCCTGCCTTTATTTGTTAGGTGTTGGGATTCAATATGTGTGTATGTCTGTGTTTTTCTTTGTGCTTCAGTAAAGTTTGGTTGAAAATCGAATCGGGGTGTTTGTCCATGTTCTATATTGTATTGTCTGACCTAAACTCTTAAAAAAAACCATTGGCTTAGATTCCCTTTTAAAAGAGACTCAACAGTTTCATGGAGAACAGGTTTATTAAAGTTTTAGCTATGATGGCTAAAAAGAACTTCTGTGTTCAGGGGCAGCGTAACTTCAAATATCAGATTAACCCGAAATGAGTAATAACGGTTTTTATGCCCTGCTTATGGGCCTTCCAGGAACCTTTGGCTGCTGCTACTGGAATGAGGGATCAAATGGATTCTCGATCCAATCTAGCAGGTGTATTGCATTCTTAGGATAGCATTCTAACAAAATGGCTGGTGAGGGGTGTCGCCCATTTATTAAACAGCTGCCATGGTGGGCATGGCTGATCACAAAACACTCATTTCCCAGAAAGAAAGACCAACCCACTGGAGCCCTCACCAAGGGGCAAGTAGTGGGAGCTGTCGTGTTTCTCAGAACTAAGCTACCAACGATTGGCTCTTCTTGCCCCTCTCTGTACTGATTAGGTTTTCCTGATGCGACAGTAAAGATGGAAGAAGAGAAACCTGTGGTCCCTTTTGCTCATGAAGTCTCAGAGACAGGTGAGGCTTCCTGCTCAGGTGAGAGAAGGGCTTGACTTTTAAATTGGGCTGCACAGGTGGATTTGTTCTGAAGCTGTAGTTGTTTCTGTGTGTCCTGTTTCTCAGAGAGCTCCTGCTTTTGATAGGAGGTAAATGAGGCTTGCTAAGTAATCCACAAAGCTTTTATTAAGTAATAAACGTCTCTTCTACCTGAATAGAGTCTAATCTCTTGGAAATGTCCCCCTAGGCAAAACTATGCAAGCTAAGCAAGACAATTGTCCATTCAAGAAGAATAAGAAGCTACTTCTCAAACTCCCGTAACTTCAGAGTGCCTGGTGCGGTGGCAGGTTCTGGCGTAATCTCTCCGACCTTCTCACGCCTTCCTTTCGCGCTGTGCGTTTCAGCTTCCGGCGGACCCTAGCATCAGCTAGCTTTTTGGGACGCTCACCCTCCGGAAGAAACCTCACTACCCACTGAGTGTTTAGAATTTAGCCTTGAGGAAATAAGCTCTGGAGAGGGCTGACTCCCAGCTGGGGAATCGCCCATGAGAACTTCTTCCCCCACTGGTACAGGCTGGCTGGTGTCTGGCGCTGCGTCTTCTGAATCTGATTCTGATTGATTACCTGAAACATCTTCTCCCAAGACAGGGGCAGTAGGGTTAGACATGACGGGAGGTGTACTATTTCCCATGTATGGGGTGGGGAGAATTGAGTCCGCTGTTCTCTGCCTGCAGTCTGTAATTGAGACAATGGCGAATGAGACTGCTGACGCCATTGATGGCCCCGCTAGCGAGTAAAGGGAAATCAGGCAGATGGCCTTACAAAACTGTCTAGCCCCAGGTTACGTGCTTGCAGCTCAGGGGGGCATATGCACGCTCATGAAATCGGAATGTTGCGTGTACAGAGCGGACCATTCTGACGCCATCTTTGAACACGCGAATAACATACGTGAAGTCGCAAAATCCAACGTTGAAGAAGACTGGTTAATCTGGTCTTGGTGTACTGGAATCTTCAGCTCTATAGGAACCAAGATCCTCCAGTTTCTTGCTCTTGGTCTGATGATTTTGTTGGCATGCATTTTTGTGTTTTATGTTATAGTTGCTCTGATTAAGCTATGCACCTGAGGCTGTTCAAAAACTGCAGCTAATGTTGTTACTCAGTCCAAAGTCAGGCAAATGGTTCTGCATGAATTAGAGAATCAAGAGTGGAACCGCAGAGAAATTTTGGAGCTCATGTCAATTAACAAATGTCTGTGTTTGTGTGTAGGCGTATCACATGCCTACAAATGGGGGATTGACAGAGAAATCTGAAAAATCCTAAAGTCCTGCTTTTCATAAGAAAAGTATACATGCACCTCAAACCCCTGACATGCTACCCCCACCCTTTCCAGAGCAATAAAATTGAAAATACCCAGAGACAGAGAGAAGCATCACCTCCGCTCTGACTTCTCACCCACATCCTGACCCCCACCTCAGCCTGGCCATTTGTTCTTCTGTCCTGAGTTGTATATCAGTAAAACCTTGCATTTATGGCTCCAAAACAACATATCATTCCAGCAGGAAAGGAGCATCCCTGCATTATCAATACAACCCCAAGCCCTGACTGGGCAACTTCGTGAGATACCAGAGCGGGCTCCGGCACTCTCCGCTGCCCTTGGGGGTGCTTATCAGGAACAGAGAGTAACACTTTGACCGGTTATAGTTGCAATAGAGAAAAAAACGTTTATGTAGAATAGTTTCGCTTTACGTTGTTTATGGAACCTGTAATCAATCAAGGGAGGGAGGGGGGAAGAGAATGAGCTCATCAAAGCAATTTTGAATGTATATAAGATTGCTGGGCACAGAGTCCAGCCACCAGCCTGCTGGGGTTGCCTGTCTCCTACACGTGTAGCCTGTGAATAAAAGCTTTTGTATCAGGACGTGCCTGGATTTCCTTTTCCTACTGGACCAGGGAATGGCCCTAACAGTACCAGAGAGTCAATCTAACCTGTTCCTGCAGGTGCGATAACTCCCTGCTCCAGTGGCCAAGTGGCAGCCAATTGGAGCGCTTCATTGGATTCATAGGTTGCAAATCCTTGTGAAGGCGTGTCTCCGCCTCCCCACCCTAGCCTCAGAAGGTGGGGACCAGGGCTGGTGCCAGTCTATGTTGCGCCCTATGCAAGGCGGGCTACTTACACACACCCACACCCAAAAATGCCAACTTTGATTCAGCTGTTCAAGAAGAGTTTCTAAACTATTATATTTTCCTTTTATTATGTTTTTTCTTAAAACGGCTAATTTGTATAAAACTGTGACCCTTGAAGGGCAGTACTGTGACCCTCTGAGGTCTGTGTGCCCTAGGCGGCTGCCTAGTTGGCCTAATGGTAGCACCTGCCCTGGTGGAGACACACCTCCAAATAAGGAATTGCAGCAATTCGGAGAGCTGGTAAGTCCTTTTTCGCTGCCTGGACCTTATAGCAAATCCGACCAGAGAGAGCAAAACTGGGCAAATCCTGACGATCCAGAGCTGCTTTGTTGCTTTGCCCTTGTGCCAGTTTATACTGACCTCTCTCCCTAAAGTACTCTGTTGTCTTTTTTTCATATATATATATATGGGTAGGGTGACCATATGAAAAGGAGGACAGGGCTCCTCCTGTATCTTTAACTGTAATGTAGAAAAGGGAATTTCAGCAGGTGTCAATTGAAGAGGGTGAAATTCTCTTCATCAACACAGTTAAAGCTGCAGAAGCCCTGCCCTCTTTCGTATCTGGCCACTCTACTATAGCTAGTGTAGCTTTAACTGTTGTGATGGAGAGGGAATTTCACCCACTTCAATTGACACCTGCTGCAATTCCCTTTTCTACATTATTGTTAAAGATACAGGAGCCCTGTCCTCCTTTTCATATGGTCACCCTATATATGGGTGACCATATGAAAAGGAGGACAGGGGTCCTGTATCTTTAACAGTTGTATTGAAAGGGGAATTTCAGCAGGTGTCATTTGTATATATGGAGTACCTGGTGAAATTCCCTCTTCACCACCACAGTTAAAGCTGCAGGAGCTATACTAGATTGACCACATTTAAAAGAGGGCAGGGCACCTGCAACTTTAACTGTGGTGATGAGGAGGAAATTTCACCAGGTTCCCCATATATACAAATGACACCTGCTGAAATTCCCTTTTCAATATAACTGTTAAAGATACAGGAGCTCTGTCCTCCTTTTAATATGGTTACCCTAATATACACGTGTGTGCATGCACACACACATACATGCAGGCATGGCTTTTGCTCCATGGATTTTTACAGGACGAGGCCAAACTCTGGGAGAGATATTGGCACGCTCTGTCGCCACTGCCTCAGTGGCAAATGCAGGTTGCTTACCTGTAACTGTAGTTCTTCGAGTGGTCATCTATGCATTCACACATATGGGCTTTGCGCCTGCGCAGAGACCAGACCGGAACCTTCTATAGCTAAGTGGAACGTTTTTGGCGGGAACCCCTCCCCCACGCTACTGCGCATGTCCATGGGGTTCCCGCCCTACCCTCAGTTTACAGGAGTCCGACATCGTGCCCCCATAAACCTGAGTGTAATTTTAATAAAGTACATTTCACATATAACTGTGTCATTTGTAAGTCTCACACCACCAAGTGGGGATGGTGGGTGGGTTGTGTGAATGCATAGATGACCACTCGAAGAACTACAGTTACAGGTAAGCAACCTGCATTTCTTCTTCGTGGTCTCTATGCATCACACATATGGGCGAGTAGCAAGCTGACATACCTTTGGAGGTGGGTTGGTGCATCATCTGAAGATCTCTGAAAGCACTGTCCTCCCAAACGAGCAGTCCTGCCTCGCACGGGTGTCCAAACTGTAGTGCTTGACAAACGTGGAGGGAGTGGACCACGTTGCGGCTCTACAGACTTCAGCCAGTGGAACACCTCTGGTGAAGGCCACCGAAGTTGAAACAGCTCTGGTGGAATGAGCTGTCACAGGTTTCACTAACTCTATTTTAGAAATAGAGTAGGCCAATTCAATTGCCTCCACTATCCAACGAGACAGTCGTTGGCAGGAGACAGGGAGTCCCTTAAAAGGCTCCCCATAACAAATAAACAATTGCTTTGTTTTTCTAAAATTGTCTGTTCTGTCTTTGTAAAAAGCAAGAGCCCTTCTTACATCGAGAGTATGCAAAGAAGACTCAAGAGGTGTAGATGGATTAGGAAAGAAAGCAGGCAAAGTAATATGCTGGGACAGATGAAACGATGACACTACCTTAGGCAGGAAGGCTGGATCAGTGCGTAGCACAACTTTATCCTTATGAAAGATAGTGTAAGGGACATCTATCCTAAGAGCTTTAAGCTCACTTGCACGTCTTGCCGATGTAATGGCTACTAAAAAGACAGTCTTTAAAGTTAGAAGCCTAAGGTCTGTCGAAGCCATGGGCTCGAAGGGCTTGCGTGTCAGTGCTTGCAGCACAACCGATAGGCTCCATGGCGGCACGATACTTTTCACAGTTGGTATCGTATTCTTCAGACCTTTCAAAAATTTCTTGGTTGTTGGATGGGTAAAAGGTGTAAAACCATCTATGCCCCGATGAAAAGATGTAATCGCAGCTAGGTGAACCCTGATGGATGTAAGTTTAAGTCCTTGCTGGAAAAGTGTCAATAAATAATTGAGGATCAAGGATAAGTGACAAGATTCTGGTGTTTGGTTCTTTTCCAATGCGAAGTTCTGGAATCTCCGCCACTTTGCTGCATAAGATTTCCTTGTTGAAGGCTTTAGAGCTGCCAATATAATGTGGTCCACAGTCAAGACTCTGGCTCTAGAGGAGGAGTGGTTGCTATCCTCCATGCAGTCATCTTGAGGGTCGACAGATCTGCGTGTCGAACCCTGCCCTGGTGTCGAGACAGTAGCTTCGGTGTCGACGGGAGCCTGATGTAATCCCCTCTCGATAGCCGAAGGGCGTGAGAGAACCACGTCTGTCGAGGCCACCACGGAGTGATGAGGATGCAATTGGAGTTGTCTATCTGGATCTTGGCTATCACCCTTGTCAATAGTGGGAAGGGAGGAAACATGTACAGGAGATTTCCTCTCCAAGTCCTGGTGAAGGCGTCTCCTAAAGATTGCTCTCCTCTTCCTGCCCTGCTGCAATACTTGGCGCAGATTGCGTTGTCCTCGGTAGCGAAGACATCGACAACAGGGCGGCCCCAGTACCGAAAAAGGCTTTCCCGCACTTCGACATCGAGCTCCCACTCGTGGTCGACATGGAAGGATCTGCTGAGAGAGTCCGCAACGACGTTTTCCTTGCCGGCTACATGGATCGCAGTCAGGTAAGTCCTTCTCTTTATGCACCAGTTCCATATTCTGAGTGCAGAACGATTCAGGGGGTGTGATCTTGTTCCACCCTGTCTGTTGATGTATGCCACCACGGTAGTATTGTCCGTTGCGATCAAGACATTTCGGCCCTCGATCATCTGTGCAAATGCTTTTACTGCATTTTCTACTGCCAGGAGTTCGAGATGGTTGATGTGATGCTCCCTCTGTGATCGAGGCCAACGACCCTGAGAAGTTAAAGAGCTGCAATGGGCTCCCCATCCTTCTAAGGATGCATCCGTCGTGATCGTTACCGAAGGCGCGTCTTGTTGGAATGGAACGCCTTCGAGAAGAGTCGACATCGAGAACCACCAACTCAGAGATGCCCTCACCTGCCTCGGTATCGAAAGGTAAGTTCGTCGAGCATTGAGCCTGAGATCGAAAGTCCTCAAAAACCAAGCTTGCAATATCCTCATTCTGAGTCTCGCAAATCTGATGACTGCCGTAGTAGCTGCCATCAGACCTAACAGTCTCTGAACTGTCCATGCCGAAACTTTTCGGCGGCTCTCGGTATCGATGGCTAACTGTTGAAGGGTTTTTGCCCTGGTAGAAGGTAAGTATGCCCTCCCGTCTCGAGAGGATAGGGTTACCCCTATGAAGTCCAATCTCTGCTGCGGAGTCAAAATGGACTTTTCGAGGTTGATCCACAGCCCCAACGAGTCCAACAGGTTGAGGGTGGTTAGTATGTCTGACTGGAGCGCCTCGCTGCTGTCCGCTACGAGGAGCCAATCGTCCAGGTATGGATAAATATAAATGCCTTTCTGCCTTAGGTGGGCGCATACCACCGCCATGACCTTCGTGAAAACCCTCGGTGCCGTGGCCAACCCGAACGGAAGAACGGTGAACTGGTACTGGGATGCACCGATCGAAAACCGCAGGTAAGCTTGATGCGACTTCCTGATGGAGATATGGAAGTACGCATCCTTCAGATCCACCACTGCGAACCAAACTCCTTTTTGTAGAAGCTGCAAAATTGAAGTAACCGTTGTCATACGGAACTTCTTCGGGGTGATGAACTTGTTCAGTTGTCTTAAGTCCATAATCGGTCGAAGACCTCCATCTTTCTTCGGGACCGTGAAGTAACGGGAGAAAAAACCTTGGTTGATTTCCTCTGTAGGTACGGGAGAAATGGCTCCTTTCGCCAGCAAGGTCTGTACCTCGAGCAGCAGAGGAGGGGATGGAGTCGTTACTTTCACGCCGGAAAAAGGAGGAAGGGCATCGAGCTCGATGGCATAGCCCGAATTGATGATAGTGAGCACCCAGGAGTCCGATGTTATTGACTCCCATTGATGGTAATGGGGTGCTAGGCGGTTCGCAAAAGGGAGTGGATCTGGGGCCGAAGAGTCAAACCCGCTGCTTCTTAGAGAAGTCGGGTTGCCTCTTGTCCTGCTGGTATCTGCCCTGGTAAGGCCTCTTCCTCTGCAGCTGTTGTTGTTGCTGTCTCTGTTGGCCTTGGTAATGAGGCCGCTGCTGATATTGTTGTTGCATAAGTGGCCTTGACCATCTTTTAGGTCTGTACTGCGCTGGAGGAGCAGAAAAACCCATCTTCTTCGCAGTCGACCGAGCCTTATAGATGTTATCTAGGGTCTCGTCGGTCTTGCTATTAAACAAGCCTTCGCCATCGAAAGGCATGTTTTCGATCCTAGATTTAGTTTCGGTAGCGAGATTGGCAGATCTTAGCCATGCGTGTCTCCTCAAAGATATGGCCCCCATCATGCTCTTTGAGTGACAATCAACTTGATGTCTTGCAGTCGATAGCTGTTGTCTTGCAATCGCTGATGCCTCCGATTGAAAAACTCTCGCCAAGTCTCTTTTATCCTCTGGGAGGTAGTCACATAGTGACCCCACTTTCTCCCAGAGGAAGAGCTGGTATCGCGCCATCGTTGCTTCGTAAGTTGAGGCCTTGATACCGAGAGATGCCGCGGAGTAGATCTTTCTACCTGCCAAATCCAACTTTCTGCCCTCCTTATCTACGGGAGCGGAATGGGCTCTTTGTGACTGACCCTGAGCTGACTCCACCACGATCGAATTTGGTTTTGGGTGCTTGATTAAAAATCCAGCATCCCGCTCTTGAATCCGATAAAGAGTCTCTAATCTTTTCGAGGTGGGTTGTGTCACAGACGGTGTCTCCCATGAGAGTTGCGCTGCTTGTTTGAGAGCCGGCGGAAACGGGATAGCAATTGTTGAGGTCGTTTTTGTTTGAAACACATCGTAGATGGGATCGATTACAGGTTCGTCTGCTTGCTCAAGGTCTAAACCGAGTGCACGGGCCATTCTTAACATGTGATCTGAGAACCTCACCATATCATCAGATGGCGATGAGGGATCCTCTCCATGTACAGCATCATTTGGTGATGGTACCGATGCTACTACGGAATGAACTGAATCGGAATCAGATGGGTAGTTACCCTCTGGAGACGAAACAGTAACCAGCTGCATCTGATGTTGTGCTGGATCAACTAATACCTGCTGCGTCGGTAACGTAGCCGCTGCAGTGATTGGTGTCGACGAACGGCTATGGCGTCGAGCAGGAGATTGGTGGATAGAAGAAGGAGGCAGTGGCAATTGGCAAATTCTGGATGTGGGTGGAGGCTGGGCGAAATATTCCTCCGGTGGATATTGATCATAATATCTCTGAGGTCGGTAGCGATCCCAGTCATAATAACCTTGTCTGGTTTGGGGCTCAGAATATTGAGAGATTCTGTCCCAATCACGCCTCGGTGTTCGTCTAGGCGAAGGTTGTAGTGGAATTATATCTTGAGGTACTTGAGGTCTAATAGGCTCTCTCAATGAGGCTGCCGATGCCGAATCACGTAATTCACCCTCCGATAAACTGGGAGGGTGCGTCGGTACCGTCTTCTTCGGTATCGACTGGGGTCTCGGCGTCGAGACATGCCTCGATACCGAAACAGCCGTTACGGTAGGAGGGGTTGTTTGTCTCCGAGAAGACTCGGATAGTCGAGGAGAACCATGAGAGGTTTTCTCAGTATCCTTTTTCTTCTTTTTCTTTTTCTTCTCCATTTCGGAGGAAGATTTTGGCGTTCTGGCCTTTTTTGAAATTTTCTTGGCTGCAGAACTTGCCAATGACCGGCCAGGCGTCAGGGGTATCTGTGCCCTATCAATTGCTCTGGCTTGCACACTCGTCCCTGTGCCTCGGTCAGAAACGGGCTTATCAGTTGCCGTTTTATCCATTGGAGCCTCCGTAGCTCTGAGGGCTTTCTCCCAAAGTATTGAGCGAAGACGGTCTGCCCTGTTCTTTCTGGTCTGTTTTGTAAAGGACATGCAATGGTGGCACGCCTCTACAATATGACCTTCGCCTAAACAAAGGACACAAAGGGAGTGTCCGTCCGTAGGAGGTAGTTTGGCTCCGCACTTGACACACTTGCGGAACGGGGCCTTTATTGCCATGCGGCAGTCGCGACCGTAGTCGCTAAGATAAACTATCTACAAGAATATAATACTTTTTTTTTTTTTTTTTTTATAGATAACAAGAGAAAAAGGACGAAAAAGGACGAAAAAGAAGAAAGCTGAAGAAAAAGGTAGCTAGAAAATATTTTAAACAGATTTAACAGAGAAACGCTAGAGGTTTGGTCTTTCGGTCTAGGCACGATGGCGGACGACGAAGAACTGAGGGTAGGGCGGGAACCCCATGGACATGCGCAGTAGCGTGGGGGAGGGGTTCCCGCCAAAAACGTTCCACTTAGCTATAGAAGGTTCCGGTCTGGTCTCTGCGCAGGCGCAAAGCCCATATGTGTGATGCATAGAGACCACGAAGAAGAACCAAGGACCATTGCCATGAAGGAGTTAAAGCGACAGAGCTATGATCCTAGAGCGGCCCGAGCTTGTGGCGGGGTGGGGAAAGGTGCCCAAGGCAGGGCTCCTTCCGGTTCTCTTTCCCTTAGAAGGGCAGCAGCTCCTGGCATTCTGCAGCCTGGGAGCGATCGAGGGGGCGGCAGGTTGCCAGGGAGGCCAATGCAGAGGAACCTCGCAAAAGCAGGTAGGCTAAAGGGGCACAGCTGTGTGCCGGATGGCTTCATTTTAATCCGAAAAATACCTCTATCCCAGCCTTCTGCCCTCTCGATGTATTGGACTACATCTGGGGGATTCTGGGAGTTGTAGTCTAATGGATCTGGAGAGCGCCAGGTTGGAGAAGGCTGCTTTATCCCGAGTCTTCATGGCCACCCGGAGGGTCTTACTGAACAAAAAACGCAGAGCAGTGGAGGGATTCCCTTGACGTAGGTCCATTGCTTTGGGGGTGTCGTCAGAGGGTGGCAGATGGTTAGTTATTAAGGCTGCAATCCCATGCACGTTTAGACAGAAAAAGTCCCCCAGCCGTAATATATTATTATTGTATTGTATTTTCACTGGCAAGGAGGTAAAACAGCAGCAGGAGAATGAGACACTGGTTTGGTTCATTCACACATAATGACACCCCATTCATTGTTTAAACATCGGTTGTCTGACTGTGAGTGACTATACTGTTCCCGGTACAGTATATGGAAATAAATGAGTTACCCATAGGGAAACCAGGCTTGCCTATAGGGAAAATGCACCACCCCGAAGGAAAACCATACTTGCCCATAGAGAAACCAGGCCTGCCCCTAGAGAAGCATAGGACAGTACTTCCCCATAGGAAAAGCAGGCCTGTCCATAAGGACACATAGGAAAAGAGGGCAAACCTATATGCTGGTTAGGGAAGTCTATCCGTAGTGGCTGAAGGTGTTACTGCAGGCTTCAAGCAAAAGGACATATTTAAATTAATTAAAAAGAATTAATGCATTAAAAAATAATCATCAGGTGCACACCCTAGGGTGCTATGCATGCCAAGCTTCAGTTGTCTAGGTTCCGCATTCTTGGCACTATGGCAGATAGACAGACATCCTCTACAAAGCCAACTTAAACAAACACAATACAAGAGAAAGGGGGGGAAAGAAAAGTAAAAAAAAATATACAAAGTTAAAAAAAAAACACATACCACTTAAACATAAAATTGACTTCTGATTTTCTCCACAGCCCAAATATATAACCCTGTTTTTTCTTAATCTACCATTACAAAAGTCCCGATTCCCTTCTTTCTTTTATCTTAAATTTTCTTCTCAATCACTGAATCCACAGATGAATAACTCATTTTTTTCTTGTTCTTGCAAAAAGTCTATAAATGGTTTCCATTCCATTAAAAACATAGATGTTGACTTTTCTCTAATTATTGACGTAAGTTTTGCCATCCCCGCCAGCTCCACCATCTTCAATAACCAGTCCTCCATTGTGGGTACTATTAATCCTTTCCATTTTTGTGCATATAATAATCTCGCCGCCATTATCATATATAAAAATAGTGTCCCATAGTTCTTTTTCATCTGATCATCCATCAGACCCAACAGGAAATATTCTGGTTTCAGTTGTACATTAGTTTCCGGAATCTTCTGAATTAAAGCTTGAATTTGTGTCCAAAAGGATTCTGTTCCCTGATCGTTGTTGCAGTCAAGGTTCCATAGGGAAGGGAGAAGGTTTATTCTTGTAGTGGCACATCCAGCATGGCAGGAAGGATCAATGGAAAGACACCAGTCTATTTCCCTGGGACACCAGAGAGCTCACAGGAAGAGACAAGCTATACAGACTGCACAGACTTGTGTGTTATCTAGCCCTCTAATTTTAGAGCACTGTCCAATTAAAAATATATATTTATTTTTACATTTATATCCAGTCATTTTTCTTCTAGCATGGACCCCAAGGCCATTTATTGTCCTCTCCATTTTTATCCTCACAACAACCCTGTGAGGTAGAGGTTAGGCTGAGAGTGAGTGACTGCCCCAAAGTCACCCAGCGAGTGTCATGGCCAAGTGGGTGAATAGAACCCAGATCTCCTGAGTCCCAGTCCGATACTAACATTCGGATTCTCTCCTGTTTTTCCATCAGGTGACGAGTGGCTGAGCAAACCCAAAGAATGGAAAATGTTCCTGGAGATTCCTGAGCAGTTCTCAATGTCCCCTAAAAGAATTGAAGGGGATGATTTGCTATGTCAAAGAGAAGGTATTGAAAACCGACATGGGTTAGGGAGACAGAATGGAAACGACAAAGAGAAGAGTCCAAATGTTTCCAAAGGTATCACTGAAACCACCACCCAGCAGCAGAATGAGACCGGGGTGAAAAATGCCGAAAGTGCTGAAAGCTTGTGCCTTACTCTGCATGATACCACTGATGCGGAGAAGACATACAAGTGTTGGCACTGTGGGCGGAGCTTCAGTAGCAGCTCAACTCTTGTGACACATGAGAGGACCCACGTGAGCGAGAAACTGTATAAATGCTCCCACTGTGGAGCCAGTGAGAGAACCCACACTGGTCAGAATGCACATAAATGCTCATGCTGTGGGAAGACCTTTGGCTGGAACCCTCAAAAGCGAATCCACACAGGAGAGGAACCGTATACATGTCTAGAATGTGGGAAAAGCTGCAGTCAGAGATCAGACCTGCTCAAACATCAGAGAACTCACACAGGCGAGAAACCATATAAATGTTCGGTGTGTGGGAAAAACTTTCGAAATGGCTCGGGTCTCAAAGTGCACCAGAGAATCCACACAGGTGAGAAACAGTACAAATGTTTTCACTGTAGAAAGTGTTTTAACTGGAGCTCCCACTTTAGAGCACACAAGAGAATCCACATGGCGGTGTGCTCCTCCTGCAGGAAAAGCTTCAGCCAAAAACCGGAGCTTGTGGAACATGAGAAAACCCATGGGCCAGAGGGATTGTTTGCCTGTGGGAAAATCTTTGATGTCAGTTCTGAATTGGTTGCACATGTGCGGACCCACAAAGAGAAGCCGTTTGAATGCCAAGTCAGTAGGGAAACCTCCGGGAACAGTTTGCAATGCATTGTACATCAAAAAGTCCATATGGGAGAGAAGCAGCATAAATGTTCCCAATGTGGAAAAAACTTTAGCCAGAGGCAGAGTCTTATTATTCATGAGAGAATCCATATGGGGGGGAAACCACACAAGTGCTTAGTGTGTGGGAAAAACTTCAAAAACATCCCCAAACTTAAATCCCATGAGAGGACCCACACAGGAGAGAAACCATATAAATGCTCCCAGTGTGACAAAAGCTTCCAGTGGAGTTCCCACCTCATCTTGCACCAGAGGATTCACATGGGAGAGAAGCCCTACAGATGCTCATACTGTGGGAGAACTTTTGACAGGAGATCCAGTCTTCTTGTGCATGTGAGAAGTCACACAGGGCAAAGACTATATATCTGTTCAGACTGTGGGAAAAGTTTCACGTTAAGCGCTGTTCTTCTGCGACATCAGAAAATCCATGCGAGGGAAGAAGCTTGTACATGCTCAGATTGCGGGAAAACCTTCAGACAGCGATCGGACCGGACAGAGAATGTGTTGAAATGTTCTGAGTGCGTCAGAAGCTGTAACCTGAGCTCAAGTCTGGTTGTTCAAGTGCGTGTGGAGGAAAAGCCGTTTGAATGTTCAGTTTGTGGGAAAACATTCAGGAACAGCTCTCACCTTACGGCACATCAGAGTGTCCACACCGGAGTTCAACAGCATCAATGTTGGGACTGTGGGCGAAACATTGTGAGGAGGCCCAATCTACTTGCATCTGCAAGTGCCCAGGCAGGGCAAAATCCGCATAAATGTTCAGTTTGTGAGAAAAGGTTGAGCTAGAGCTCAGGTTATGTGAAACCTGTAAAAATTGTAACCAGATTTCTTTCCATTCATGCTTCATGAACTTTGGGCCTTCCCTTCCCTTTAAAAATGAAGTTACTTTTCATTTGGCAGCAAATGGTTAGTGAGTGTGTTTCCATGATTATGTAGCCACCATGGTTAGGAATGGTTCACACGAAACATTAAGCCATAAAGTTTAGCTCAAAATACTTAACCATTGTGGCTTAGCGTGTCGTCTGAACAGGGTCGTTTACTGTCCTCTGCCAAGTGTGATATAATTTTACTGGCTCGAAATGGATTTTATTATATTTAGTGGTAGATAAGTATCACAAATAATAATTAATTTAAAAAATCATGGGTGTTGAACCTTAGACTTGGGGGCCAAATTCAAGATGGCCACACCCCTTCCCCTATCTCCAACAATCCCCTGACAGTTGATTGATAGTTTCCTGACTGTTAATGTGACGCGTAGTTTGGCTCTCTAATGTGGCAGCCATCTTGAAGCCACAGCCCCGTTTCCCATAGGAATGTCACCAAAAATTTCAGCAGCCATCCTGTTCTAACAGGGCTGTGGATCTCTCCCATCTCCAGGGGTGGCTTTGGGCTTTGACAGTGGTGCAGGTAGGTGATTTTAGACCGGGGTTAGAGACCCCAAAAGGCCCCGCCCCTTCATTTGGCCACACCCCCTTTCCTCAACCACCGATTGTTTGGTTGTTTTCCTGGGCTTTTGCATGGTTTTCTAAAAAAAGTTGGAATGACCCCCTCCTAAGACTTAGTTACTGGCAGCAAGAGATTCAAGCTAAAATATGCTGGTATTTTTGGTGGTTTGACTCTGCCACTACTGGAAGATGGCCCCTGAAAGCTTCTCTATAGTGAAATTCAGCCCTTGGGCTGGAAGAGGTTTTGCATCCCTATTTTAGACCCTGGACTTAATAATCTTTTTGGGTGGGAGAGGGGAGCATTGCATGGCCCTGGTTATTACTTCAGCTGTGAAGTCTACAACATTTCACTAGCTAGTGCAAAATGCAGCAGCTAGGCTGCTGGCGGGTGCATCTTACAGAGACCACATAACACCGGTCTTAAAGGAACTGCACTGGCTGCCTATACGCTTCCGGTCGGAATTCAAGGTGCTGGTAATGACGTTTAAAGCCCTAAATGGCTTGGGACCTCGATACTTGAGAGAGCGCCTCTCCTTATAGATGCCTGCCCGAGACTTGAGATCTGTTGGAGGAGCCCTTCTCCACATCCCACCAATGCATCATATATGTTATGATGGGACACGGGAGAGGGCTTTCTCTGGGGTGGCACCCCGACTGTGGAATGCCCTCCCCTTGGAGGCCCGATTGGCGCCAACGTTGATTTCATTTCGACGCCAAGTAAAAACATGGCTTTTTAACAAAGCCTTTGATGGTTAAACTCACTGGCACATTGTTTTAACTGTATCTATTGCTTTTAAATTATATATTGTTTTAACTTGGATCATGGTTTAATTTGTTTTTAACTGCGTGTATATATTGTTTTATAATGTATGTCTTTATCTGTACGCCGCCCTGAGATCTTAGTGATATAGGGCAGGATATAAATATTTTAAATAAATAAATAAATAAATTTATCTTCCCTGGCTCACTGCCATTCCATGCTTTGCAATTGCTTCTACATTGCTTTTATTTATTTTAATTTTGTATTTACATATATAACAAACAAACAAAAAAGGGAGGAGAAGAAACGGGAAAGACAGAGAACATGATGTAAAACATAGCCGTACACAATCATCATTTACAGCACCATTAAAGAAAGAGAGAGAGAAACAAGAGGGGTGTTTTCCTCTTCAATTTTCCTCAACTATGGGTTGGGTTTCTTGATGGGGAGTGGGGTGATAGAGCCAGGGAGAGATTTCATCTTGCCTAAGAATGTAATGTGCCAAAGGTTAAAGATGGTTTCTCTGCCAAAGGGTGGCTAACCCTTAAAGCCCTAAACGGCTTGGGGCCAGGTTATCTGAAGGAACGCCTCCTCCCATATGTACCTGCCCGGACCCCAAAGACATCCTCAGGGGTCCTTCTCCGTGAGCCCCTGCCAAAGGAAGTGAGGCAGGTGGCTACCAGGAGGAGGGCCTTCTCTGCTGTGGCACCCCGGCTGTGGAATGACCTCCCTAAGGAGGTTCGCTTGGCACCTACATATGCTTTTAGACGCCAGGTGAAGACCTTTTTATTCTCCCAGCATTTTAACAGTCTATAAATAAATTTTAACTTGGTGTTTTAAATTTGTAATTTTGCATTGCTGCTGTTTTTATCTGGTTGAGCTTTTATATTGTATTTTATATTGTATTTTATATTATGGTTTTATACTGTTGTTTTATACTTTGAATGTTTTTAATTTTTGTGAACCGCCCTGAGAGCTCCCGCTATTGGGCAGTATAGAAATGTAATAAATAAATAAATAAATAAATAAATACACCTGCTGAAATTCCCTTTTCTATGCAACTGTTAAAAATACAGGAGCCCTGTCCTCCTTTTCATATTGTCGCCCTAAGCTACATGCCAGATTTGCATTCCTTAATGGTGGACATCATGTGCTAGCAGACAAAGAGCAAAATTTTCAACCAATGAAGATGTTTTCAGGAGGCACCGAAAGGAGTACAAGGTTGGCGCCTGCCTGACCTCCAGAGGCAGGGAATTCCACAGGAGGGGTGCCACCACGCTGAAGGCTCTTCCCCTGGTGGATTCCAATCGGAGGATGGATCTATGTGGAACCACCAGGAGCAGGCCCTCGGATGACCTCAGTGACCGGGCAGGTTGGTAAGGGAGAAGGTGCTCTCTCAGGTATCCTGGTCCCAAGTTGTTTAGGGCTTTGTACACAAGTACAAGAACCTTAAACCTGGCCCGGTAGCGAATAGGCAGCCAGTGCAGTTCCCTCAGCAGAGGAGTTACATGCTGGAAAGGGGCAGCTCCAGACAACAGCCGAGCTGCAGCATTCTGCACTAGCTCCAGCTTCCGGAGCAGCTTCAAGGGCAGCCCCACATAGAGCGTGTTGCAGTAATCCAATCTTGAGGTTACCAATGCCTGTACCACCGTGGTCAAGCTATCCCTGTCCAGGAGAGGCCGTAGTTGGCGAACCAACCGAAGATGGTAAAAGGCACTCTGAGCCGTGGCAGCTACTTGAGCCTCCAACGACAGAAATGGGTCTAAGAGTACCCCCAAACTACAAACCTGTTCTTTCAGAGGCAGAGGAACCCCATCCAGAACAGGCAATGAGCCTGTCTCCCGGACTCGGGAACCACTCACCCACAGGGCTTCCGTCTTGCCAGGATTTAGTCTCAGTTTATTGGCCTTCATCCAGCCCATTACTGAGTCTAGGCACTGGTCCAGGACTTGCACAGCCTCACCTGATTCAGTTGTCACAGGGAGATAGAGCTGCGTGTCATCAGCGTATTGATGGCATTTAGCTCCAAATCCCCTAATGACCGCTCCCAACGGCTTCATATAGATGTTAAATAACATTGGGGGCAAGATGGTGCCCTGCGGCACTCCATAGCTCAATTGCCAGGAGACCGAGGACTGGTCACCCAATGCTACTCTCTGAAAACGACCCCGTAGGTAGGACCGGAACCACTGTAAAACAGTGCCTCCGATGCCCATCCCACAGAGTCGATCCAGGAGGATACCATGGTCAATGGTATCAAAAGCCGCCGAGAGATCGAGCAGGATTAACAGGGTTGCATTCCCCCTGTCCCTCTCTCGATAAAGGTCATCCATCAGGGCGACCAAGGCTGATTCAGTCCCGTAACCAGATCGGAACCCAGACTGGAATGGATCTAGATAATCAGTATCCTGCAAGAGTGCCTGCAGTTGCTCCGCCACAACCCTCTCAAGTACCTTCCCTAAAAAAGGAGTGTTAGCAACTGGGCGGTAGTTGCCTAACACCATCGGATCCAATGTGGGCAAATGACTTGAAACAAATGAAATAAAAATCAAGAGGGCCAGGAAGCCACGTGCATGACAAAATATTTGTTGGGTGCACTGGTGCCCATGGGCAACTATCATAGACCCTAGCGTAAGGGACTAGCATAGAGCTGCACCAGAAATTTCTCTAATAAATACCCTACACCTGATCAGGGTAGTTTGCTGATGACACAGGGCTGGCTGGGGAATGCTTGGAGTTGTAGGACATTTTCTGTCTAAACGTGCATAGGATTGTGCCCTAAATTAATTTTATTTTTAGCCTGTGTGTCCAGCCTCATATCCCTGGCCTCTCTCTTCAGTTCCCCCTCCCTCCCCAAGGTCCGCTCTCCTGGCTGGGCTTTCTATTTCATCGCCCTAATGCCGGGCCGTCTGTTGAGAGTGTCGTCAATAGCAACGGGGCCTGCAGCATTCTAGAAGCCAGGGACCTCATCAGTAGGTACTCTGTTTAGCCTTAGTGGTGGGGGCTGAGCACAGGGAGGTTGAGCCCAGAACTAGAAAGCAGCATGTCTGAGGGGTTGTGAAAGCTCCATACTGCAGTGTTTGATCTGTGTTGGCCATTTTTACAGAAGCAACAAGTCATGAAGACCCTGTGTTCATCAGATCCATAAAAGGGCAGCTCTGAGTCATTGAAACCAGCTGCACAAGAGATATAAATTCAACAGGTGAACTAGGTTGCTCCCCACAGGTGAGTTAGGTGGCCATCTTAGAATGCAGGTTTTGTTCTGGATTTCCACCAAGTCAGCACTCTGGTTGCACTTATCATGGAATCATAGAGCAGGAAGGACTCTCAAAAGTCATCTAGTTCAAATCCCTGCCAAGTCAGGAAATTTCCAACATCCAAAAAGAAAAGAAAAAAGAATAAGTTGTTTTTATTCCGGGATAGAGATGTGAAGGGCTGGAAATAAAATGGGTGGGGTAGGGGATGGGGGAACCCACACAATTAAGAAAAAGGCTGTTTCCCCCTAAATGTTCCAAAATTCCTTGGGGGAAATGTCGGAAAAACATGTTTTTAAATATTTTCTCTCCGCTCCCCCTTTACCAATTTTTCCCCAGGCCTTCGCAACTTCCAGGGCTTGTTTTGAGCTGGGGAAAACAATGTGGCAAATAAACCTGTCATCTCATACACACCCTTATTTTTATTTATTTATTTTTATTTATTTATTTATTACATTTTTATACCGCCGAATAGCCGAAGCTCTCTGGGCAGTTCACAAAAATTAAAACCATAATAAAACAACCAACAGGTTAAAAGCACACCCTCAACTACCTGGTTTTACTTGTGTTCCTTTCATAGTAGATGGATGCCCAGAAATTTAGTAGGTGACAATTGGGTTTTTCGCCTGTTTAGGCTCCAGGCACTGGAGCAATGAGAAACTGGAATGACATCACTCTGCCTAACCTGCTGCCCTCTCTAAGCCTCCAAGCGAAGCTACATATTTTTCAAATATGCCTAATTATTAGGGCAACAACCTGATTGAAGAAATTGTAATTGATTAATAGTCTGAAGTCTTCTTTATTAATTGATTAAATTTGCATGTGGGTAAAACAATATTTCTGAAACAAGAAATGTATTTTCTTTTTTGTTCGATGATGTAGAAGTGTGCCATACCAGGCGTCCTTTTAAAAGTGGAGTCCCCCCAGTGTGTGAAATAACACAGAATGTCTCTTTTAGACTGCAATCCTATATACACAGTTACTTGGGAATAAGTCATAGAAATCAGTGGAGTTTACTTGATATGTATAGAATTGCATTGTTCTGCAGGTTGGCCATCTGCAGTTTTTGTAAGCACTTGTATTCAAAAATCACCGTATTTTGATGATGATGATGATGATTTAATCCACTGACCTTTTTAGTTGAGTAATCGGTCAAAACTTTTAATCTAATCAATTCATCTGTTAAACATTGCAAATGAGTTAATTCTTCTTCTGGAAACAAAGCCCTATGAAGAGAGACTGAAAGAACTGGGCATGTTTAGCCTGGAGAAGAGAAGATTGAGAGGAGGCAGGATAGCACTCTTCAAATACTTAAAAGGTTGTCACACAGAGGAGGGCCAGGATCTCTTCTCAATCCTCCCAGAGTGCAGGACACGGAATAACGGGCTCAAGTTAAAGGGAGCCAGATTCCAGCTGGACATCAGGAAAAACTTCCTGACTGTTAGAGCAGTATGACAATGGAATCAATTACCTAGGGAGGTTGTGGGCTCTCCCACACTAGAGGCCTTTAAGAGGCAGCTGGACAACCACCTGTCAGGGATGCTTTAGGGTGGATTCCTGCATAGAGCAGGGGGTTGGACTCGATGGCCTTATAGGCCCCTTCCAACTCTGCTATTCTATGATTCTTTGCTGAAAAGAAAACCGTACCTAGTTTAACAATATTTTAATAATTGTCGATTTCTTACACTGCCTTTGCCCATTTACCTTTCTCTCGTCCTCCCCGGTTTACGAGTTATGGTCCAATTTTTCAATTCTCCCGCGAGCGGCTCAAAAGGGGGTTAAACTGATAGAGCTCGCATTGCTAGAGAGCCCCAACGCGCTGAATTCGAGGAACCGATGCGAGGCGGAAGGGCTCTTCCTGCTTCTCCACCCTCATCACTATAGTCCAGCCTAGGAGCAACTGCGGGGGTGCTGCGAATTGCCAGAAGGTTGCAATGCAACGACTGCAAGCAGAAGGTGAGTTATAGGAAGGAGGGAATGCTTGGATTCAGAGGAAGGAGAGAAACAGCATCAGAAGGAAATCAATGCTTGGAGGGGAGGGCGCAGGCTTTGCAAACCAGGGACAACTTCACCCAGGAGCGGGCAACTTGTGGCCTTCCAGCCGTTTTGGCCTACAACTCCCATCATCCCTCACCATTGGCTATGCTGGGTAGGAGTGATGGGAGCAGGCCCTAGGATAAAATACTGCCCTGGGCGAGGAGTGCCTTTAGTGGACCTCCCCCGCTTCTCAACTTTGCAGGGCTACTTCTCCTGGAACAAACATAAGACTGCCCGACCAATCTTATCTCCATTGCTGTCCAGATATAAAGATCGATTTTGTAGTTAAGAACGTAAGAAGAGCCCTGCTGGATCAGACCAAGGGTCCATCTAGTCTAGGGTGACCATGTGAAAAGGAGGACAGGGCTCCTGTATCTTTAACCATTGTAGAGAAAAGGGATTTTCAGCAGGTGTCGTTTGTATGCATACAGCATCTGGTGAAATTCCCTCTTCATCGCAATAGTTAAAGCTGCAGGTGCCCTCCTCTCTTTTGTATCTGGTCAAGAGGGCAGGACTCCTGCAGCTTTAACTGTTATGATGAAGACAAAATTCCACCAGGTGCTACATGCATTCAAATGGCACTTGCTGAAATTTCCTTTTCTATACAACTTTAAAGATACAGGAGCCCTGTCCTCCTTTTCATAGGGTCACCCTAATCTAGTCCAGCACTCTGTTCACACAGTGGCCGACCAGCCATCGTTTGGTACCAGTCAGTACCAAAACAACCTGTAGAACCTTGACAGAAAGGTGACAGACACTTGCTTTTTGCCGCCCTTGCTCACTGCTGACAGTACATTCAAAAACCGCAGCCACTGAGCTCAGCTTGGTGCCCTGAGTGACTGCCCAGCGCACCCACCCCTAAGGCTGGCCCTGTGTGGGAGTTATAGGCAGGGCCGTTGCCAGACTATTTTGTACCCTATGCAAGGCGAGCTACTTGCATCACCACCCTAAAAAATGCCAACTTCAATTCAGCTGTTCCAGAAGAGTTTCTGAACTATTATATTTTCCTTTTAGTTATTTATTTATTTATTACATTTTTATACCTCCCAATAGCCAAAGCTCTCTGGGCGGTTCACAAAAATTAAAACCATAATAAAACAACCAACAGGTTAAAAGCACAAATACAAAATACAGTATAAAAAACACAACCAGGATAAAAACCACGCAGCAAAATTGATATAAAATTAAAATACAGAGTTAAAACAGTAAATTTAGGTTAAAATTAAGTGTTAAAATACTGAGAGAATAAAAAGGTCTTCAGCTAGCAAGGAAAGGAGTACAGTGTAGGTTCCAGGCGGACATCTCTGGGGAGCTCATTCCACAACCGGGGTGCCACAGCAGAGAAGGCCCTCCTCCTAGTAGCCACCTGCCTCACTTCCTTTGGCAGGGGCTTTATTATGTTTTTTTCTTAAAATGGCTGATTTGTATAAAACGGTGCCCCTTAAAGGGCAGTACTGCGCCCGTCTGAGGTCTGTGCCCTAGGTGGCTGCCTAGTTGGCCTAATGGTAGCACCGGCCCTGGTTATAGGTGGAAACACAAGTTTCCCACACCAAACTAAACCCTTACTTGGTGTCTGAATTCCACCAGCCTTCCCCACCGTTTCCCATTTCACTGGGACCAGGAGCAAAGCAATATGGCTGGCAGAGAAATCCAAAGGAAAAAGAAGTTCTGAAGCAGTGTTGCCCTCAGGGCAGGACTTTGGGGCAGAGGTTGAGGGCCCGTTTAGCAGAATGCACAGGAGGGCCAAGAAAAACAATAGGGCATGTGCAGGGCGGGGCGGGAAGGCTAGGGCACTCCAGTCTAGTGTCTAAAATATTTTTTCAACGAATGGAGCATTTTAAGAAAGAAGCAGCGTTAGACTGATTCTTTGCAACACATTTGGAGAAAGATCAGATGTGGCCCCCAAGGAAAGAAAGTCCTTTCCGAAACACATTGGGCATCATAAAAAAAAAATTCAAGCACCCGCAAATATTTGCTTTGCTGTTTTGATAAAAAAACAAGTAAGCCTTCCAAAATCTAGCTAGCCCCTTCCTAAGAATTATCTTGGCTGTTCTGCTGATGGCAAAATGAGGTGAGAAATCTTTGTGACCATGATTGTAATTCACAGAGCAAACGGAAATAAAAATGGAGGAGCAAGAGCCAGATGGAGCTGAAAAGGGAGAAAAATCAGAGGTGGAACAAAGGGACCTTCCTGGTGTCCAGGTTGTGACCAGCACTGAGCTTCAGACGGGGACAACTATGCGACCGATCAAGCCGGAACCGGAGGAGGGGCTGCAGCAGTGCTGGGAAGCCCAGTGGCAGGAGTTCCTGAGGACCATGCAGGCCCCTTGCTTAGGATGGAGGCCCCCACAGATGCCTCTTCCACCGTCAGGGGAGAGCCTAAAGGAATTTCAGATGGCCTTCAAGGGGGCAGCTGAGCCCACCCTGGGGCCTAGAAGAGAACATGTGATCCAGGCCTTGCCAGGCCTCACTAGAGAAGCCCACGAGGCCTACGAACGCCACTTGGATTTCTCCGTGCAAGTGAAAGAAGAGATTCTGGATGATGAGGACCCTGTCAGCCCAGAATCATGCCGACAGCGGTTCAGGCGATTCTGCTACTGGGAGGCCGAAGGGCCCAGAAATGTTTGCAGGCAGCTCCAGGAGCTTTGCCGTCGGTGGCTGGAGCCGGACAGGCGCACCAAGGAGCAGATCCTGGAGCTGGTGGCGCTGGAGCAGTTCCTGGCCACCCTGCCCGAGGAGATGCGGAGCTGGGTCAGGGGAAGCGTCCCAGAGACCTGCATCCAAGCGGTGGCCCTGGCAGAGGAGTTCCTGCTGAGGCTGGAGAAAAGAGAGCAGCAGGTAAGTGAATTTCGGTTTGGCAGAGCCTGGAAGGCCCATGTGAAACACACCTACCTGGGCCATGAATGGATGTGCCTTTTAAGTTACACCTCTTTGTGTCTTTGTAAGTTTGGGAAACAGCGAAGTTGAAGCTCCAGATCCCAAGACAGTGTATCTTAATGCCAGATACTTGGGCAAAGCATCGAGGAAGGCCGTCTCTTTCATTACCTGCTTGTGGGCTCCTGGAGCCCTTTGGTCGGTTGATGGAAACCAAGGGTGGTGGGCTGGAAACCTGGTTCCCTCCAGATGGTGTTGCACCAGAGCCTACATCATCCCTGACCATTGGTTATGCTGGCTGGAGCTGACGGGACTTGTAGTCCAGTGATTTAGGTAGCAAGGGTGAGAAAGGCTGGGCTATTTAGTTCCTTGGTATGAACCCTATGTAAACCGCCCAGAGAGCCTCGGCTATGGGGCGGTATCCAAATGTAATAAATAATAATATAATAATCCAGCAAAGCGGCTGTTACATTCTTCCACGAAACTCCCGCTTACATTCCTACTTCTCTGCTTCTGTCAGGTGGTGCAAATCACTCAGGGCCAGCCCTACCATTAGGCAGAGTGAGACAGTGCCATAGGTGTAGGGGATGTTCTGCTCCCATGGCCCACGCTGGTGCCACCATATTTGTTTCAGTGGCCAGGTGGAATGGGGAGCAAGGAGGTGTTGTAGGACTCACCCAGCTTGCCCTGCACCTCCTAAGCTAACGCGTTGTCCTCAAGTGTGGTCGAGGACGCTGCCTCCTTGATGTAAGAAGAGCCGTGCCAGATCAGACCGCAAGCCCCTCTAGCCCAGCATCATTTTCACACAGTGGAGAACTGGATCCCCTAATGGGAAACCCACAACCAGAACGTGAGTGCGATAACATAGGGTGACCCTATGAAAAAGAGGACAGGAATCCTATATCTTTAACAGTTGTATTGAAAAGGGAATTTAAGCAGGTGTCATTTGTACGCATGGAGAACCTGGTGAAATTCCCTCTTCATCACAACAGTGAAAGCTGCAGGAGCCCTGCCTGCCTAGCATGACCAAATATAAAAGAGGGCAGGGCTCCTGCAGCTTTCACTGTTGTGATGAAGAGGGAATTTCACCAGGTTCTCCATGCGTACAAATGACACCTGCTGAAATTCCCTTTTCTATGCAACTGTTAAAGATACAGGAGCCGTGTCCTCCTTTTCATAGGGTCACCCTAAGTCCAACCCTCTGCAATGTGCAGGAAAACCAATTAAACCACCCAGGAGAGGTGGCTGTCCAGCCTCTTCTTAAAAACCTCCAGAGATGGAGAACCCACAACCTCCGCAGGTACACTGTTCCACTGTTGTACAGATCTTACCGTCAGGAAGTTTTTCCTTATTTTTAATTGAAATCTTGATTGATACATCCTGGGGTTTATTTAGGGTGACCCTATGGAAAAGAAGACAGGGCTCCTGGATCTTTAACAGTTGTACTGAAAAGGGAATTTCAGCAGGTGTCATTTTTACTCCTGCAGCACCTGGTGAAATTCCCTCTTCATCACAACAGTTCAAGCTGCAGGAACTATACTAGAGTGACCAGATACAAAAGAGGGCAGGGCTACTGCAGCTTTACCTGTTGGGAGGAAGAGAGAATTTCACCCAGTTGTATATACACATAGAATCATAGAATAACCGAGTTGGAAGGGGCCTACAAGGCCATCGAGTCCAACCCCCTGCTCAATGCAGGAATCCACCCTAAAGCATACCTAAGAGATGGTTGTCCAGCTGCCTCTTGAAGGCCTCTAGTGTGGGAGAGCCACACTACACAAATGACACCTGCTGAAATTCCCTTGTCTATGCAATTGTTAAAGATGCAGGAGCCCTCCTTTCCATAGGGCCAGCCTTTGTTAGGTAGATTTGGGGAGGTGGTGTGGGCAGGTTTGCTCCATGGCTATGCTCTGAAGCGTGTCCCCTCTTCCATTTCAGAAGCTGGAGCCTTTTGAGGAAGTGATTGTGAATTCCCCCAAAGCAGAACAGGACCCCTCAGATGCCGAGGACATGCAGCTCTCCCTGGAAGTTGAGCAGGACAGCGAGGGGGAAGCCGACTTGTACAGTAAGTTTTGGTGGAAGGTGAGGTTGAGCAGCCTGCAAAGGGTTAACATGCCTGATGTGAGTTTTCCCCTAACATTTCCCCATGCAAATTCATGTGAGGTAATTTTCAGCTTGCAGGGGGGAATTTTGGGATGCCCCAGAGCAGCCTTCCACAAGCTGGTGCCCTCCGGATTTTTTGGAATACAACTCCCAGCATGCCTGACCCTTGGCCAAGCCGGCTGGGGCAGATGGGAGTTGATGTTCAAAACACCTGGAGGGCACCAAGTTGGAGGAAGCAGACATAGAGACGTGGTGATTTTACTTGTGTTTAGTAATCAATAACACTTTTAAAAAGTACCCCGTGTTAAAAAAAAAAAAATGTCCCTGAGAAGGAAGCTGAAATATTTTAGGGGAATGGAATTTAAAACACGCATAATGTGATTTAAACGTTCTGTTATGTAGACATTTCTATTGGAATACTTGTAAAAAAAAACTTGTACATTTTTTAAAAAGCAATAGCATATACTTCCTGTAACATGTTTGAATTAAGGGCAAAACAAAGGTTTTGAAATTGTCGAGATACTGAAGGCACAATCCTATGCAGGTTTAGACAGAAAAAAGACCTACAAGTCCCAGCATGTCCCAGCCAGCTATGGGTACGGTACCTAACTGTGCTTGCTTCCATTCTTTCGTTCAAAGATTTCCTCCCCTCCTCAAATTGTTGTTTAAAATGGCTTCTACAACCTGAAAACTAATACCCAAAGAGCAAAACCAACATTAAAATACAGGACACACAATCTCCTAAACAACACTGTGCATAATTTTTCTCCCAGCACAGTTAAATTCTGCCAAAGATTTATCTTTTCCCCAGCAAAGATAAATCCTGCCAATCTTAAACTCATTTAGGAAGCAATCCTACGGCCCCTAGATGGAGTTGGGGTGCGGGGATAGTATAGTTCGGATTCCTGGATCCGAGGCCAGAGTCAGCGCTCTGACCTCAGAGCCAGGAATCCGCCCTCCCTGCCCTCTCACAGCTGGTGCGGAGAGAACCGCGCCCAACTGCTTCTCCAAGATTGTAAGGGTGTCCTCAGAGAGGAGCGAAAGGAGGCATCCCATGAAGCTGATTGGTGGGAGATTCATGACAGATAAAATGAAGGACTTCTTCACACAGCGCAGAGTTAAATTACAGGACTCACTACCACAAGGTGGAGTGATGGCCACCAATTTGGACGGCTTTAAAAGGGGGTTGGATACATTCCTGGAGGAGAAGGCTATCAATGACTAATAGCCCTGATGGTTATGTGCTACCTCCAGTATCTGAGGCAGTAAGCTTACATCCACCACTTGCTGGGGAACATGGGTGGGAGGGTGCTGTTGCTCTGTGTCCTGCTTGTGGGTCCCTGGTTGACAGCTGGTTGGCCAGTGTGGGAACAGAGTGCTGGATTAGATGGACCCTCGGTCTGATCCAGCAGGGCTTTTCTTATGTACTTATACCGGTGGGCGGGGAGGCAGAGGGGACTGAAGAGGCTGGCTTGTGATGTATCCTCAGACCTCCTTTGCCTCCTTCCCTCCGCCGCTCTGACCATGTCACTCCACTTTTGAAATCTCTTCATTGGCTTCCAATTCACTCCAGAATCCAATATAAACTTCTCCTGTTAACCTTCAAAGCTTTTCACGGTCTAGCTCCTTGCGATCTCTCCTCTCTCATCTCACACTATTGCCCCGCTCGTGCTCTCCGCTCCTCTGATGCCATGCTTCTCGCCTGCCCAAGGGTCTCTACTTCCCTTACTCGGCTTCGTCCTTTTTCTTCTGCTGCCCCTTACGCCTGGAACGCTCTTCCAGAACACGTGAGAACTACAAACTCAATCACAGCTTTTAAAACTCAGCTAAAAACTTTTCTATTCCCTATAGCTTTTAAATATTGAGTTTGTTCTGACTCTATACTGTTAGCCTCACCCTACCCAGTGCCTGTTTACACTTCCCTGTGCCTGTTTGCATTCTCTTTCCCTCCTTATTGTTTACTACAGCTTTATTAGATTGTAAGCCTATGTGGCAGGGTCTTGCTATTTACTGTGTAATCTGTACAGCACCATGTACATTGATGGTGCTATATAAATAAATAATAATAATAATAATAATAACACTCCACAGAGCCCCAGTTCGACAGGCAAAAAACCCGTCTAGCCAAAAATACGGCATAGGAGGAGCGCAGAGGAAGATTGCCTCTGCTCCTCCCACTCTGCATTGGATGGGCGTAAGCCTCTGGATTTGGAAGCTTACAGCCATTCCAAACAGATTGCGCCTTTCCGAGGGAATGAGCCTCATTGAACACAATGGCCCTTACGTTCAAGTAAACATGCATACAATTGTTCTTCACAAAACCTTTGCTCTCCAACCACTGAAAACCGTAGTTAGCCACCCCTCTGGCTTCTGAGAACACAGTAAACATGTCCACCTACTTTAGAAACTGAGCCTGACAGCCATAACGGCTAGAAATTTGTATTTACCGAGACAACAAACAAGCCCTGCCCGCAAGCAAACTCTTTCCCCCAACCAGGAAAACCCACACGCAGCAAAGCCAGAGATGCCTGGCTGAAACGCCAGCAGCAGGGATTCCTTTAGCCTGGGACAAAATTACATCTGGGGCTATGGCCCTGCCCACTGACATTATTCGGTCTGCAAAGGGCTGGGTGGGGGAGGCATTTGGCCCCCTCAGCCAAAACTCGTTCCCCACCACTGCAGGAGGCGACGGGTGAATGAATGGGAATGAGGAGGCGAATCCTCAACTGGAGAGACCTGAGCAAGTTGAAGCCAATAGGATGTCCGTAGGAAAAGCCAGAATGAAATTTACCTGGGCTTCTCTGTTTGTTTCAGGAAGTGAGACGGAGGAGCAGAATCTTCAGCCAGAAAGGGTCAAGAGAACTGAAGTTAGTGACATTTCCCTGGAAACAGCCAGAGGACCCTTTTCCCAGGTACCTGAGGCAGATGAAAGGCCCAGAAGTCAACAGGGGTTGAAACAACCCCAAGAAAAAGCCCCGGGGCAAACGCTAAGACACAATGCTGACTGCAGGGATGAAGGCGACGTGAGCTTAAACAAAAGCCCTTCCCGAGAGCGAGTCCCCGGAGACGCGGCTGAAACGAAGGCCGCCGCGTGCGGGAAAAGCTTCAGCCTGGGCTTCGGACTTGCTCAGCCCGCCAAGACGCCATCCTACGAGTGCTCGTACTGCGGGAAGCGGTGGCCGTGCCAATCCCAGCTCCGCCGGCACGTGAAAATCCACACGGGCGAGAGGCCGCACAAGTGCACGGACTGCGGGAAAAGTTTCAGCACCAGCTCCAACCTCAGCCAGCACAAGAGGGTGCACACGGGGGAGAGGCCGTACAGCTGCAAAGACTGCGGGAAAAGCTACCGCCGCCGGGCCTCCCTGGTCCAGCACGAGAGGGAAACCTGCCGGAAGGGGAGCCATCTCAACGCCCCGGCGGTGGGCTATGTCGTGTTGGGGAGCTGCACTTTGCTGTGCATGAAAAAATTGATGCAGGGCGGGAGGAACCGTGTGATTGCTCCGAAAGGGGGAGAAGCCGCCCTGGCAGCTCAGCCCTTAAGTATCTTAACAGGGTACACCCAGGAGCGAAGCCACACCAAGGATTAGGGTGTAGGGGAAGTTTTGGCTGCAGTTGGGACCTCGCTCAGCAAGAGAGAGAGAGAGAGAGAGAGAACAAACTCTGGGCAGGAGAGAAGAGTACATAGAGCCTAGCAGAAGGTTTATTTGGAAGCCAAACACTTGCGGGAAATGAACCCGTGTGAAGTCAATGCCGTGTGACTGCCGAGTGGTGTGGAAACCTCTTCTTTTCTAGGACGTTCTGCGGAAGCCAAAGTATAGGCCAAAACAACGGAGGCGGAGGGAGGGTACAAGCGGCAAAATCACAAAGCAGGGAGCATTGAAAGAAATGCGGTTTATTAAGCCCGAGAAAGGGCGAAACGGGTTCTCAGGATGCAAAACGTTTATTTTCACAAAGCCCGATGCATTTCGGCCTGTACTGTATTCAAAGGCCTTCCTTGGGTGGGGGGGGGGGTGTTGTTAGAAGATCACGTCTGCAGAATTTCTTTTAGCAAAAAGATTGTAATCAGCTACGGCGACCTGCTAGAAGGAATTCTGCAGACGATATCTTCTAACAACACCCCCACCCCCGAGGAAGGCCTTTGAATAAAGTACAGGCCGAAATGCATCGGGCTTTGTGAAAATAAACATTTCGCATCCTGAGAACATGTTTCTCCCTTTTTCTGACCTGTGTTGGAGGTCAGAAAGAGGGCCTGTGTCCTTTTGTTACTGGTTTATTAAGCCCGCCATGTTTCAAATGGAAATTCTCTCTCAAATTAATTACAAAGATGATAGTGAATGGTTTGCCGGAGGTGGGGAGTCTCTACTCAAAATGTGTTGTTTATTAGGGCCACCAGTTCTGAGTGGAAACTCTCAAAGAAATTACAAACAAAAATGACAGAGAATTGTTCATGAGAGGCCACGGGGAAGTCTCTACTCAAAATACATGATTTATTAGGGTCACCTCGTTTGAGTAGAAACTCTCAAAGTAACTGCAAATGAAGATGACCGGGGAGTGTGGGGACATCTATTTCTAAACAACTTAGGATCCGCTCACAGCCTGCCAGCCATGTGTGGTAGCCTGCCAAGAACTTGAGAAGCCGCCCTGTTTTTGCAGGCCCGAGGAGACAGGGGCCGTATAACATGGCTGATGGGCTTGTTCAGTGAGTGAGGAGTCCACAGGTTGTGAGGTTCAGATGTAACCCGTGATAGGAGAGGAACCGGGCGTTTGCTCAGGCTGTGGGAATGCAAGCAGTCCGAAATCAAGCCTTTGTCAATGAGTGGAAATCTTCCTGGGAGGAGAAACCATATAAAATATTCGGAGTTTGAGAGAAGTTTCTGTCATTGGCACCTGTTCTTTTCGATGCCAGATAATGAACCTAGAAAGGCGACCTGTCATCAGAAAAGCTAAAGTCCTTATGGAAAAAAAGAAATCTTAATTGGAAGGTGGGACACGGGGACGAAAGCTTGTTTTTTAACATGAGATTGGGAATGCTTCTGGTAGAGCTCAAGGCAGAGACCGAATCATAAAACCTACACTGGCACAGGCAGCCTGGTGCACTCCAGATGTTTTGGACTACAATCCCCATCAGCCCAAGCTATGCTGGACCATGGCCAGGGATTGTGGGAGTTGCAGTCCAAAACATCTGGAGGTCACCCGGTTGCACACCAAGACTGCATCAAAGCCTTTCATGACGTTTCTGAGCCCCTTTATTCAGCAGAAAATGCCCTGCTATGGTTGGGAATCGCTGACTGGAGTGATGAGGGGTCAAACACATACTTGACTAATAGTCAACTTGACGCTGGCCTCAGAGGCGGCATATTTTAAATGGTGCCCGGCATGTGCCACAGGTCATCATGGGTTAAAATGTCACGTGAGCCGGGCCAATAAATGCTAGGCTGGAGTTCGTACTAGAATCCTAAGAGGTGGGACAGGGCTTTGAGGGATACCTAGTCCCACCCCCTGTCAGCGCAGGAAATTCAGAGCTCCAGCTGCCCCAATACATCGCTGTCCAGCTCCATTTGAAGGCCTCCAGCGATGGAGAGCCCGGCACCCCCTCCCCTTGGTAATGGATTCCATTGTCAAAGTGTTCTTCCTGTTAAAATATTTCTCCTAGTGCTCCGCCAAAATCTACCAGCCTATAACTTAAGCCCATTAGATCTAGTCCTGCCCTCTGGTGCAGCAGAGCGCACATCTGTTCAGTCCTTTACATATTTGAAGAGTGCTGTTATGTGTCCCCCCCTTCCTTGGTTTTTTCCAGCCTAGACATACCCAGTTGCTTCAAAGTTTCCTCACGTGGCTCCTTTTCCATACCCCTGACCATCTTGGTTACCCTCCTCTATACCCCTTCCAACTGCTTTACATGGTACTGAAGCACACACACCCTCCCCGGCAGCTGGAAGCCCTTTTCACCCATCCTTCCTTAACTATCAAGAGGCATTTCCTACCCATGTGCAAGGTAAGGCTACTCAACCAGAGCACATCAAACTCCACGAGCAGAGAGCGGCTGCATCCCCAGAGGTGATTACAGAGTAACGGCTCCAGATGGCTAACGCAAGCAAACCAAGTGACAGGCTTGTCTAGCCAATTCATAGAATCATAGAACAGCAGAGTTGGAAGGGGCCTACAAGGCCGTCAAGTCCAACCCCCTGCTCAATGCAGGAATCCACCCTAAAGCATCCCCGACAGATGCTTGTCCAGCTGCCTCTTGAAGGCCTCTAGTGTGGGAGAGCCCACAACCTCCCTAGGTAACTGGTTCCATTGTTGTACTGCTCTAACAGGAAGTTTTTCCTGATGTCCAGCTGGAATCTGGCTTCCTTTGGAAGGGACCTAGAAGGCCATCAAGTCCAACCCCCTGCTCAATTGTACCTCCAGAGGGAGAGGCGGGTAATAAATAAATTTATTGTTGTTGTTGTGCCTCTCAGTCCCCCCACCATAAAGGCACTCATGCATAGTAAACCCCCTCTGAAATTGCATGTGGCGTGGCCCCTCCCCTCCCCCCCAAATAGCTAACTCCGTCCCCTTTCTTCTCTCCACTGGTGGCTCTAGCCTAACTGTGCATTTGCCCCCAGGGCCTGTCTTCGTATCACACTGATTGGCTGAGCAGGGCTATCCGTCATCCTACTGGTGGAGGGGAGCCCTACCAGTGTGCTGGGGAGGAAATTGACTGCAGTTAAAGCTTGAGCTCTGAACTTTTTCGAATTTTCAACATTATCTGCGCTTCTACACAGTTCGCGTCGCTTCAGGTTAAAACCAAAAGGAGCAAATTTGGTTGGATAGATCTCAAGTAATAACCCTTATACCCCCTTTTATCCCCCACCACCTTAGATGGCCCTCCTTCATTTCATTTTATCCTCACAACAACCTTATGAGGTAGGTTAGGCCAAGAGTGTGACTGGCCCAAAGTCACCCAGTGGGCTTCATTTGAGTGGGGACTAGAACCCAGATCTCCTGAGTCCCAGTCCAACACGTTAACCACTATACCACTCAGGCTCTCATCCCAGTCACAAATCAGAGTAATTTGTGTGACCCTGATTGTGATCAAAACCCACTCAGAGGACACAAGGAAGCCGCCTTAGGCAGAATGAGACAAATTAGCCTAGTGATGTCTCCTGCTTTCCAGGGACTGGCAGAAAAGGGTCTGGGGGATGCTAGGAACTGTAGTCCAACATATCTGAAGGAAGGTACCAGGGTAGGGAACACTGGGCTGAGCAATTGGCAGCAGCTGCCCCACTTCACTGCCACCCATTCCTTTCCTCGCCCTCATGATGGCAGAGGGTAGGTGAGTAAATGTACGCTTGGCTGCCCTCAGTTACTCTTATTTAGGGTGACCCTATGGAAAGGAGGTCAGGGCTCCTGTACCTTCAACAGTTGTGATGAAGAGGGAATTCCAGCAAGTGTCATTTGTATGCCTGCAGCACCTGGTGAAATCCACTCTTCATCACAACAGTGAAAGCTGCAGGAGCCCTGCCCTCTTTTGTAACTGGCCAAGACAGCAGAGCTCTGCAGCTTTAACTGTTGTGATGACAAGGGAATTTCACCAGGTGCTGCATGTGTACAAATCACACCTGCTGAAATTCCTTCATCACAACTGTTAAAGATGCAGGAGCCCTGTTCTCTTTTTCGTATGGTCACCCAATCTTATTACTACCACATTTATATCCCACCTTTTTCTCCAAAGAGCCCAAGGTGAGATACGTGCTCCTCCCATTTTATCCTCAAAACAACCCTGTGAGGCAGTTAGGCTGAGAGACAGACTGGCCGAAGTCACCCACTGAACTCCATGGCCAAGTGGTGGTGGGGACTAGAACCTGGGTCTTCCCAATCCCACACGCTAAGCACTACACCACACTGGCTCACAATAAATAGATACTTTAAAAAAAAAAGTAGGTCATGCAAGAAGGCCTGACTTCAAGCACTCTGAATTCTCAGGCAGATTCCTCAACCGGTTTCAATCCTGGGCCCCCACAAGCCATTTAAAATGGAAGCCACCATTTTATATTCTCCCACAATGCCCTAGAGCAACACCATGTTGGCAACTCCTGGGCTTTTGGGGTGTTTTGAATGGTGGCTTCTCCACCACTCACCCTGCCGTCGAGGAACTCCAGGCGGTGGGGAAATGATAGGAGGGGGAACACGGGATGGCTCTTTGCCAAAAAGGAGCTCAGTCCTGTAATAGACATACACGCCTCAGGACAGCTGGAATTTATATTTGGAAGTAACAACTGTACTTCAAATAGAAATCCAATGTATCTCAGCCTTTTGGGAAGACTGGGGCCGAATGAGCTGTGTGTCCACTCAGGTCTGCTTGTCCAGATGTTCACTGCTGTTGACGGGCAGCTTCAAGTCCTCATAAACAGCATTTATTATTTAGATCAAGGGCTGCCTCTTTCTTGGAGCCCTTCCAGATGGGGCTTTTATTTAGGTGGCCACTTAGAATCATAGAATAGTAGAGTTGGAAGGGACCTATAAGGTCATCGAGTCCAACCCCCTGATCAATACAGGAATCCCCCTTAAAGCATCCATGACAGATGGTTGTCCAGTTGCCTCTTGAATGCCTCTAGTGTAGGATTGCCCACAACCTCCCTAGGTAACTGATTCCACTGTCGTACTGCTCTAACAGGAAGTTTTTCCTGATGTCCAGCCGTAATCTGGCTTCCTGTCACTTGAGCCCATGATTCTGTGTCCTGCACTCTGGGAGGATGGAGAAGAGATCCTGGCCCTCCTCTGTGTGACAACCTTTCAACTATTTGAAGAGTGCTATCATGTCTCCCCTCAATCTTCTCTTCATGTCTACTCAGACAATCCAATCCTATTCATGTCTATTCCGAAGCAAGTCCTATTGAATCGACATCAGTGGGGCTTTCACCCAGGTAAGTGAGCAGAGGATTGTAGCCCATGTTAACTAGGTTTACCATATGAAAAGGAAGACTGGGCTCCTGTATCTTTAACAGTTGAATAGAAAAGGAAATTTCAGGTGTCATTTGTATGTATGCAGCACTTGGTGAAATTCCCTCTTCATCACAACAGTTAAAACTGTGACCAGATACAAAAGGGGGCAGGGCTCCTGCAGCTTTAATTGTTGTGATGATGAGGGAATTTCACCAGGTGCTGCATGCATACAAAGGACACCGGCTGAAATTCCCTTTTCTATGTGACTGTTAAAGATGCAGGAGCCCTGTCCTCCTTTTCACATAGTCACCCTATCCATGCTTGGATGAGGCTACCAGTTGAATCTGTCGGCCAGGTAATGGTGGAGGAGGCGAGCTTCCCCTTAAGATCAGCGAATACATGAACTCTAACCACCCCGCAACTGAATTACAGAGAGGATAGGAGCAACATGAAATGGCCCTTTATTAAAACGTCGTCGTTGTTTTTACTGTTTTGAATGTTCTTATTTTGATTACTTTAAGGTTTTATTGTTTTAAATTGCTGTGCACTGCCTCATTTGCTTTTTAGCAAATAAAGTGGTATATTTATGATGATAAAACAATAATGATGACATCCAGTGCAGGTGACACCCTCACTCTCTTGGCTTCTGAGACTGCCCATGGCTGTGATTACAGTTTTACGTATACCTTGACAGGTCTACAAAGTTTTTTTAAAACAACAAGGACAACAGCTAAACAAAAAGACTCCCAATATTTCAGCCACTCTCAGATTCTGCAAATTTATGGCACAATCTCTAAAACACAGGCAGCCCTGGTACAAGTTCTTTCTGCATGTACACTTTATTAACGTTTTGGTCTTTTCATACTTTTTATTTTTTATTTTAAGAGGATTAAAAAAAGGGGGGGGGAAATCATAGAATCATAGAATAGCAGAGTTGGAAGGGGCCTAAAAGGCCATCAAGTCCAACCTTCTGCTCAGTGCAGGAATCCACCCTACAGCATACTTGACAGACGGTCCTTTCATAGCCCTTTTCTGCACCTTTGTATAATGTCCCAAATTGTTTGACTCAGTTGCATATGAGCCACTTTGCTTTTGTTGACTTAAAATTATTCCTTGAATGCATTTCATTGATTTACATTTCCCCCAGGAAACTCCAGGTGGTGTACAAGAATTATCCAATCTTATCCTGTAAGGACGATTAGAAGACCATCCAATGAGGTTCTGGTCTGAGCCGCAATTGGAGCCCAGACCTCCCTAGTTAGAGTCCAACATCTGATCCACAGCACCACACAGGCTTTTGAATCTGGCAGGTGTTTGATGCAGGGGGCTGGACAGGATCCTCACAACCACCACGTGATGTAGGTTTGCCTCTAGGTCAGTGATCAGCTCTGATGCATGGGTGATCTGTGGTGCGACAGGCCTGGATCACTGGATCCTTTGCAGCCCTGGTGCTGTTTACATGGTTATCTCTTGTGGGAAGATTTCACAGTTTGGCACTGAAAGAAAACAGTGGCCCGTGCATGACCTGAGAAAACGTGGGCAAGAGAGAGTACCTTTATGGGCTGAAATTAGCTCAGGAATAACACTGAGCAAGCCCAAGACTATAAATGCTGAAAGCCCTGCAAAGCTATTCCGCTCATGCTTCCTTCGCTCCCTGTGCACAACTGTCTATCATAGCTTTCTTCCCTTTAGGTTTTTGTCCAGCCCAGCAAGGACAACGATGGTTGATTCCTCGTGTCAGAGAGACTAGATAAATGTGCTAACACTGGTTTCCCTGTAATCTCAATGGATATTTGCATGATATATAAAGATCAGCACACTCCGGGAAACCTTTACCCCTATACCATGGGAAAAGCGAAACAATCCTACGGTCTCCTCTCACATGTGGGTTCTCACATGCCTCATTAGGTACACTCTGTGATAGAAGCTTTCCCCACACTCTGGGCACTGATGTTGTTTTTCGCCATTGTGGAGGCTCTGATGTCTACAAAGCTCAGAGCTCTGGCGGAAAGATTTCCCACACTGGAAGCAGTGGTACGGTCTTTCCTCTGCGTGGATTTTCTTGTGTGCATTAAGGTGCACTTGTTGGTAGAAGCTCTTCCCACAGTCTGGGCATTCGTACGGTTTCTCTCCCGTGTGAGTCCTCTCGTGGTGGACGAGGAACGCTCTCTGATAGAAGCATTCCCCACACTCAGCACATTTATAAGGTTTCTCGCTTTTGTGGATTCTCTGATGTCGGGAGAGGTCGTTGCTCTGACAGAAAGATTTCCCACAGTCCGTGCACTTGTAGGGTTTCTCTCCTGTGTGGGTCCTCTCGTGCGAAATCAGGTGCGACCGCTGGCTGAAGTTTTTCCCACAATATGAGCATCTGTACGGCTTTTCCCCCGTGTGGAGTCTCTTATGTTTACAAAGGACGCCCCGCCGATTGAAGGATTTCCCGCAGTATAAGCATTTATGGGGTTTCTCTCCGGTGTGAGTCCTTTCGTGTTCCTTCAGGCTCCCAGTCCCTGTGAAGCATTTCCCACAGTAGGAACATCGGTATGGTTTTTCTCCCGTGTGGACTCTCTGATGGCTGCAAAGCCCCGTCCGTCGATTGAAGCATTTCCCACAGTCTAAGCACTTGTACGGCTTCTCCCCCGTGTGGGTTCTTTCATGGACTCTAAGGTACGGCTTCTGATGGAAGCCCCTCCCACAGTCTGAGCATTTATACGGCTTGTCGAAAGCGTCCAGCGTGGGATTCTTAAGAGCGACAGAGGTTTGGCTGAGGTTTACCACACAGTCAACGCCTGCCGCCTGTCTCTTTTGTTGGTGGGTTGCTTCTCGGAAAGTGCTCTCACGAATATCGTCTCTGTTTTCTCCAAGGGAAGAGACTTCCCTCACTTTAATTCCTGAATCCCTTAATATGTGCTTTAATGATTCCTGTTGGCTTTCTTCCGGAAGCAGGAATTCAGTCCCGTCGGCTTTTCCCAAGGATGTCCCGTTGAATTCTGCTTGTTCAAGGCACTGCCACAGAATGTTCTTCTGCCCGCCCTCACCATCTTGTCCATCATCCACTGAAAGACAGAATCACAAAAAAACCATAAAGTGGCAGACACATCCAGAGCACAGGGAAAGACTAAATGCTGCCACCTCTATCTCTATTGGAGTCTTGAGAACTGCACCAGCATCACTGAGTGGAGCAAGGAGAGAGATCTCAGCTGTTGCAAGATGAAAGAAATCTGGGACTAGTCACCGCTGCATATCATATTCTCCATCCTGTCCTCATGGTTTATCTGCTTTGGGAGAATGAGAATTTCACTTGCAATTTCTGCGTCCTTAGGGAGGATGTGGCGTTAAGACTTGTGAGCCTTAACTCCCAATTTCCCTGCTTTTTGGTGCTTGGTTGGAAACTGTAGAGCCTTAACGTTGTTTTTGTAAACCGTAGGTTTTTTGTCTAATATTATGGATCACAATTTCTGCGAATTACGATACATAAAACTATGTAGGCTTACACAAAATGTGAATGCTAGTCTTTACATAATATATGCAAACATTTTTATTAGATTGTAAGCCTATACGGCAGGGTCTTGCAATTTACTGTTTTACTCTGTACAGCACCATGTACATTGATGGTGCTATATAAATAAATAATAATAATAATAATTTTCTGAGATCCCAGGAAATTTCCGGCTCCCTTCCTTTGGGGCCCCCTTTTGGGTACCCCCTGCACTCCCCTCCCATAGGCCCTGCTCCCTCCCCACTACTGTAGGGCAGGCACCCCCGTCTCTGGATTGGAGAGAACAGACCCTAACCTCAGGGGGCTATAGGAGTGCACCATGGCAGGGGCCGTGCCTAGGGGTGTCAGTGGGTGTGGCCTCACTCAGACGGGGTGGGCACAACATGTTCAAATGTGACAACTCTGTAAGTTTTATTTATTTATTTATGACATGTTTACACTGCCCAAAAGCCAAGGCTCTCTGGGCGGTTTACAAATAAGACCATAATATACAAAAGTCAAAATTTAAAACTTTTTGTAAAAAATTAAATGTCATATAAAACCTGAATAAGTTACAGTCCAGGGAAAGCTCGCCTAAAAAGATATGCTTTCAGGAGGCGTTTGAAGGATGTTACATTTTGAAGGATGTTACATTTTGAAGGATGTTACATTTTCCGCCTTCCAAACTGCACGAGGGAGGGTTTTCCAGAGGGTGGGGGCCGCTACAGAGACGGCCCTACTGCCATCAAGGTTCTTTGTGACAACATTCAGTTCACCTTGGGATGATGAACAGGACTTCCTCTGACAATCGTAAATGTCGTCTGGGTGTATATAAAGGAAGGAAGGCTGCTAGGTATCCTAGTCCCATATTGTTTAGGGCTTTATAGGATAATAACATAACCCTGTATGTTTGCTTGAGGGCTTTGCTGTATCTATTTATGGGCTGTTCCAACCCATGTGAAGCCAGGTCTGTTTGCTAGTAAATAATAAAACATAACCCAGAAATTAATAAAAAAAACCTCTTCACCTAACATGAAAAAGACTGAGAGCTAGTGTGGTGTAGTGGTTGGAGTGTCGGACTGGGAGTCAGGAGATCCAGGTTCTAGTCCCCACTCAACCATGGAAGCTCACTGGGTGACTTTGGGCTAGTCACAGACTCACAGCCCAACCTACCTTACAGGGCTGTTGTTGTGAGGATAAGGATTTGAGGAGGATTATGTACACCGCCTTGGGTTCCTTGGAGGAAAAAAGCCGGGATGTAAATGTAATAAATAAATAAAAGACCTTAAAGTAGGCACCAGGCAAGCCTCTCTGAGGAGAGTATTCCGCAGCCGAGATGCCACTACCGGAAAGGCCCTGTCCCCAATAGCCAGCCTTCTCAGAGGCCTCGGAAATACGGTGCTTTTACACGCACTCCACCACTGAACTATAAGGAACCTCCCCCTAAACTGAACAATCTCGGAATGTATCAGACACCACTGAAATTTAATTGTCTTGTCGTCTAGCCAGGCTCGGCACTGTGACTTACTGAACAAACCTGCTGCCCCATCACTCTCCTGCTTGTTCTCCAGGGTGGGCTGCATCTTCAACGTGCCGGACAGATTGATTAATTCTCTCCCATGGGAATTAACAACCACTCCTTCCATAGCCTCAGGCACCTGAAAACAAACGTAGTGATAAAATTTGGGACCCAAAGACACAAATTTAACCCCTCTTATGCGAAGCAGAAAGCAGAGTTTCATTTTTACCTATGGTTACCCTCTTTTCTTTAACAGCCACTACTCGATGCATAGAAATTAACATCACACATCAAACTATATTAGGGTGACCATATGAAAAGGAGGACAGGGCTCCTGTATCTTTAACAGTTGCGTAGAAACGGGGATTTCAGCAGGTGTCATTTGTACGCATGAAGCACTTGTTGAAATTCTCTCTTCATCACCACAGTTAAAGCTGCAGGAACCCTGCCCTATTGACCAGATACAAAAGAGGACAGGGCTCCTGTAGCTTTAACTGTTGTGATGAAGAGGGGATTTCACCAGGTGCTGCCTGCATACAAATGCCACCTGCTGAAATTCCCTTTTCTATGTAACTGTTAAAGATACAAGAGCCCTGTCCTCATTTTCATAGGGTCACCCTAAACTACATATGCCACACCAGCATTGGCTTGGTTAACGACACAGGAAGAACAAAATGTAAAAGTGACATCTAAGGTGTAGTGGCTAAAGTGTTGGACTGGGAGTCGGGAGATCTGAGTTCTAGTCCCCACTCAGCCATGGAAACTCTCTGGGTGACTTTGGGCCAGTCACAGACTCTCAGCCCAACCTACCTCACAGGGTTGTTGTTGGGAGGATAAAATGGAGAGGTTAAGGATTATGTATGCTGCCTTGGGTTCCTTGGAGGAAAAAAGGCGGGATAGAAATGCAATAATAAATAAATAAATAAAATAAGGAATTCATCAGGTTCATGCTGATGGCAGGTCGTAGGATCATGGCAGTGGAAAGTTGGAAAACTGCTGAATTTCTAACACTGGAGTCTCGGTACATGAAGCTGTAACAAATAACCATGGCAGAAAACCTGACACATCAATTGAAATGAGCTAAAGGCAAAGTTAAAATATCTGATTTTTATATAATACGATTTGATTTTGTTTCTTATACAAATCATAGAATCACAGAATAGTAGAGTTGGAAGGGGCCTCGAAGGCCATCAAGTCCAACCCCCTGCTCAGTGCACGAATCCACCTTAAAGCATCCCTGACAGATGGTTGTCCAGCTGCTTCTTGAAGGCCTCTAGTGTGGGAGAGACCACAACCTTTCTAGGTAACTGGTTTCATTGTTGTACTGCTCTAACAGTCAGGAAGTTTTTCCTGATGTCCAGCCAGACTCTGGCTTCCTGTAACTTGGGACATATGCAGCAACGTCTGCCAAAGTTTCCCTCAAATTACAGCAAAGAGACTAAATATAATTCGCTACTATGAAGAACCATAAAGAAAACCTCCAAGCAGCCAATGGATTCCACCCATATCTTTGCTTGTAAGGAGAGATATCTTAAATGTACTCTCCTTTGTTAAGAACTAGATTTAAACTTGATGTAATCTCTGTTCCTTTCCTGTTTGCTTGTTTGCTTGCTTTTATCTTTAGAAAAGTAATAAAATGTGTGTGTGCGGGGGGTGGAATTGAGGTGATACAACCCTTCCCATGTGAGGAAAAGCTTCATCCACTAAATTGCACCTGCTAATTTTCTGCATAGGTTCTGAAGCCATCAAGCAATTATAGTACCCATGACTTTTGTGATTCTGGAGAAGTCATATGTGGGACTGCAGAGCACCTCTCCTGACATGAACCACTTTGTTCAGCATCTAAGGTGCCTCTTCTGAGGGAGGCTCGAAAGGCGGCAGCAAAGGTGAGGACCTTCTCAGTGGTGGCCCCACAATTACGAATGATCTCTCCAATGAGGCCTGCTGGGGCCAACATCCTTATCTTTTCGACACCAGGTTGAGACCTTCCTCTTCACTCAGGCATTCAGCAGCATGTGCTGACAGTCAGGTCCTGGGTTTGTCTTACGGTTGTTTAAAATAGTCTTTAGATATATGTTGTCTCTCTTATGTGCTCTCTGTTTATACATGTGTGTTTTTTATCTTAATGGTTTTATACTAATGGTGTAATGTATTCTTGATGGTTTCTGATTTTTGTAAAACACCTAGAGAGCTTTGGCTATGGGGCAATATAGAAATGTCAATAATAATAACGATGATGATGATGTATTCAAATGAAACAAGTGGGACCTGCAACAAAAAGTTGCAGCACAGGCTGCCAACCACGCCATTCCATTCTGTTCCCTCCACCTCAGTTTCCCACCCAACTGTCAGCACTCCATGGCCATGGAATATACGCATTCATTATGCTGTTTTGGGATGGGTAGGGGGCATCCTTAAGGTTTTTCCCTTAAAGATTTTTTGTGCTTCTGCAAAACTTAGGGTTCCCCCAAGCCTGTTAAGAACAGTTGAAGAGCCATGACGGATCAGACCAAGGGTCCATCTTGTCCAGCATTCTGTTCACATAGTGGCCAACCAGCTGCCCCAATGGGAAACCCATAAGTAAGACATGAGTGCACCCATGTTCCCCAGCGATTGTGCATTTAGGTATACTGCCTCTGATGCACAGAGGACTGCTGTAAGTAATGAACAGCTCTAGTGGGGTGGTGAGGAACAGAGGAAACTGCCTCATACTGAGGCAAACATTTGTTCATTGAGCAATCAGAAAAGGAATTGAGAATAATATTGCCACGATCATACTGCCTTTATACAAATCTATGGTGCGACCACCCTTAAAATACCGTGTACAGTTCTGGTCACCACACCTAAACAAAGATATGATAGAGCTGGAAAAAAAGGCAATTAAAATGATCAAGGGGTTGGAGCATCTCCCCTCTGAGGGAAGGTTGTAACAGCTGGGATTGTTTAGCTTGGAAAAAAGGAAGCTAAGAGGAGACCTGATAGAGGTGTACAGAATTATGCCTGGTGTGGAGAATGTGGAAAGGGAGACATTTTCCTCCCTCTCCCATAATACTAGAACCCAATGGGGTCATCCCATGACGCTGATTGGTGGGAGATTCAGGACAGATAACTACCTCCAGTATCAAAAGCAGTAAGCCTATGTACACTCGTTGCTGATGCCAATGTACACCAGTCGTTGGGGAACCTGGGCGGGAAGGTACTGTTCCACTCACATCCTTTCTGTGGGTTTCCCTGTGGGCATCTGGTTGGCCGTTGTGTGAACAGAATGCTGGACTGGGTGGACCCTTGGTGTGATCCAGCAGGGCACTTCTTACGTTCTTATGCGCGTTGTTTATTCTGAACAACGGCCACTTCCCCACAGCACGGACTCTTTTGAGGCCCTGTTGACTGAGGCTGCTGAGTGACTAGAGAAGGCAGGAGGTGACCAAAGACTGCTCTCACCTGCTTTCTTCTTCTTCTTCTCTCAGCCCCTTGTCGCCTCAGCAGGAACTCCTCTGCCAGGGCCACGGCCTGTCCGCAGGTCTGTGGGCTGCCTTCCCTGACACAACTCTGCACGTCCTCAGGAAGGATGTCGAGGAACTGCTCCAGCACCACCAGCTCCAGGATCTGCTCCTTGGTGCGCCTGTCCGGCTCCAGCCACCGACGGCAAAGCTCCTGGAGCTGCCTGCATACGGCTCCGGGCCCTTCGGCCTCCCAGTAGCAGAACTGCCTGAAGCGCTGGCGCTGTGATTCTGGGCTGACAAGGCCCTCATCATCCAGAATCTCTTCTTTCACTTGCACGGAGAAATCCAAGTGGCGTTCGTAGGCCTCGTGGGCTTCTCTAGTGAGGCCTGGCAAGGCCTGGATCACATGTTCTCTTCTAGGCCCCAGGGTGGGCTCAGCTGCCCCCTTGAAGGCCATCTGAAGTTCCTTTAGGCTCTCCCCTGACGGGGGAAGAGGCATCTGTGGGGGCCTCCATCCTAAGCAAGGGGCCTGCATGGTCCTCCGGAACTCCTGCCACTGGGCTTCCCAGCACTGCTGCAGCCCCTCCTCCGGTTCCGGCTTGATCGGTCGTGTAGTTGTCCCTGTCTGAAGCTCAGTATTGGTCCCAATCCGGACACCAGGAAGGTCCCTTTGTCCCACCTCTGATTTTTCTCCCTTTTCAGCTCCATCCGGTTCCTGCTTCTGCTCCTCCACTTTCATTCTCCCTTGCGCTGCCAACGGAATTTATTGACCAGGAGAGAAATGCAGGAAAATACCAAGCAAAAATAAGTGGCAGTTGAGTTAACTGCAGTTAACTGGTGAGCACCTGTACCGTGGTTTGTTAACCACAAACAAACCATGATGAGAATCCATGGTTTGTTGCTTGGTTGTGAACTGTGGGCTCTTTGTGGTTTACGAACCATCTTTTCTTAGTACAGCTGGATTGAGGCAACACAATGACCCACGTTTCAACAACGTCCAGCAGCAGTTACAGTCCACAGATGCCAAAAGAGCAGTGAAGGTGCTGCAAGTAATATTCTCAAAAGGGTTCCTGGGGCCTCGTCGGTTCACAACCCACAGTTCACAACACAAAAACAAAACATGGGTTCTGTGTGGCTTGTTCTCGCACCTGGGTTCAGACAACACAACAAACCATGTTTCAACAACAACCAACAGTTCAGTGATAACCCACACGCCACCCATATTCAACCTTGAGTGTAGGTTGCGTGAACCCAGCCACTGATTCATACATAGAATAGTAGAGTTGGAAGGGGCCTACAAGGCCATCGAGTCCAACCCCCTGCCCAACGTAGGAATCCACCCTAAAGCATCCCTGACAGATGGTTGTCCAGCTGCCTCTTGAAGGCCTCTAGTGTGGGAGAGCCCACAACCTCCCTAGGTAACTGGTTCCATTGTTGTACTGCTCTAACAGTGAGGAACAGCCCTTTGCCCATAGTGGGGGCTATACTGGGGACCAGTTGCCTATCCCTAAGTTACACTATGCCAGTTCTCCCTTTCTCTCTCCAGCTATGGATTCCTGATGTTTTATCTCCCCAAACCTTCCCTGCATCGAGTCTCCCCTTCTTGTTTTCACTTACCTGCTCCTTGCAACCTCTGCATTGCACCCACCCTGGGAATCAGCAACACACACACACAAACACTCACTTCCTCCCAGGACTGTCAAACGCCAAAAGCAGATTTCCAAGAGGGAGAGGAGAGGAAGGGGGAGGCGGGACAAGAAGCAGGAAAGAGCATCTCTTGCTCAAATGCCCGGGACCCTCTAGGAGGCAGCGCTCTGTACATTTAACCCCTTGGTAGATGGGCTATGCAAAAGAGGGCAGGGCTCCTTCTGCACTTCCCATCGTTGTGTGGAGGGCAATTCAGCAGGCGCCCTTTCCTCTTTGTATTATTTAGGGCTAGATCTGCACTACTGCTTTATAGCAGTATTAAACTGTAACTGTTGGGGCACATTACACATCCCATTTACCGCTTTCGTTGTGTTGTTTCTTGCTTTTTATTCCACATTATCGAAAATACCACAACAGATGTCATTATATGAGGTATAAATGCGCAAGAGGGATATAGCATGACCATGATGGGGTCATAATGATTTATTATTATTATTATTTATTTATTTATTTATTTATATAGCACCATCAATGTACATGGTGCTGTACAGAGTAAAACAGTAAACAGCAAGACCCTGCCGCATAGGGTTACATTCTATTAAAATCATAGTAAAGCAATAAGGAGGGGAAGAGAATGCAAACAGGCACTGGGTAGGGTAAAACTAACAGTATAGAGTCCAAACAACATCAGGTTTTAAAAGCTTTAGGAAAAAGAAAAGTTTTTAGCTGCGCTTTAAAAGCTGCGATTGAACTTGTGGATCTCAGATGTTCTGGAAGACCGTTCCAGGCATAAGGGGCAGCAGAAGAAAATGGACGAAGCCAAGCAAGGGAAGTAGAGACCCTTGGGCAGGTGAGAAACATGGCATCAGAGGAACGAAGAGCACGAGCGGGGCAATAGTGTGAGATGAGAGATAGGAAGGAGCTAGACCGTGAAAAGCTTTGAAGGTCAACAGAAGAAGTTTATATTGGATTCTGAAGTGAATCCAATATACAAATCACAAGCTGTAGATCTGGCTGTACCTCTTGTGAATCTCTGACCAGGTGCTTAGTGAGGTGCTGAACCTGTGTCTGGACTGTGCCAGACAGCAGGCAGATTGAGCCCTCGCATGGCTCCATGCTCCTCCATAGGAAAATTATTGTACGAATATCCTGCGCCTTCAGCATAGATTTATGATCCCAGGGCAGCTAATGTTATAAGAACATGAGATAGAAGAATAGTAGAGTTGGAAGGGGCCTATGGCCATAGAGTCCAACCCCCTGCTCAATGCAGGAATCCTGCATTGGTAGGGTGATGATATGGAAAGGAGGAAAGGGGAATTTCAGCAGGTGTCCTTTGTAAGCATGCAGCACCTGGGGGAATTCCTTCTTCATCACAACAGTGAAAGCTGCAGGAGCCCTGCCCTCTTTTGTATCTGGTCATGCTAGGCAAGGCTCCTGCAGCTTTAATTGTTGTGATGAAGAAGGAATTCCCCCAGGTGCTGCATGCATACAAAAGGCTGAAATTCCCTTTTGAGTACAACTGTTAAAGATACAGAAGCCCTGTCCTCCAGTATAGAATAAAGAAATAAATCAGTGCCATGCTGTGATGTGCTTCTGCCCTCAAATTTAAACGGTAGCTTGAATTTGAAATGACATCTTTGGATATATATTGCCTCTCTTCTTTTCTATGTCTATGATTAACATTCTTCTCACCCAATCACCCAGAAATCTTTGCACTGTACCCCTCTAGGAATCGGAGCTTTGTGTCCACTTAACCCTGTGAGAGTCTGTTTGGAAAAGGCCGTACAAGAGAAAAAGGCTGAGATTTAGGCCTTGGGGGGGGGGGAGAAAATTGATAAGGCTAATGGTGCTGTCAGCTCTCTGTTCCTCTTGGGTGTGGGGAGCTTTTGTGCCTATAAGCAGCTTGCACAAAAGGCAGGCATTCAACTGGTAAAACTGTATCACCTTTGCACCCACCTGTTGAATATGCCCATTGCCTGTGGGCAGTTTAAAAGCACAGAGGCCCTGCAAGGAGCAAAATGAATGGATAAATGTGGCAGCCTCACTCAGTATTAACAATTGCAAGAGTTTGAGTTAAAACAAAGAGCTTTTGTGGACTGGACCCCACTTCCTCAAATGCATGGAGTCTTATCTTCAGGGGCCAGACAGTGTACATAGCTTTAATCTTTGTAATCCACCCCAGAGCTTTGGCTATGGGGCGGTATATAAATGATGATAATAATAATGATGATGATGATAATAATAATAATAATAATAATAATAATAATAATAATAATAATATGAGGGGGTGAGTTGAATAGTGGGGCAGCCTGAGCCGAACACTCTAACCACAACACTATGATGGCTGTAAAATTTGCAGTGTAACAAGCAGAGCTTTTACTGCATCAGCTCTTCAACTCTGGGTTGATCTGACATAAGGTGCTCATTTTTCATAGAAAATTAAAGCCAGCATCCATCTCTGGCTATTTTTTGTAAGACTTAAACCCCCACACACACACCCAAAAAAATTTTTAGCTCACATTTGGCAGATTGAAATCATTTGGAGAACTGCTATAATTAGACTCATGTTGCCACGCCTAAGACTTCACCGCTACTTTACTGACCCATTAAGAGAGCTAGACTTGAAAGTGAGGTGTGACTCCCCCTACAGCGGCCTACCCCAATCTGTTGTGCTCCAGATGCTTTGAACTACACCTCCCATAATCCCCAACCACACTAGCTGAGGATGATGGTACTTATAGGAGCCTAGGAAGCTGCCTTACACTGAGTTGGACTCTTGAACCTACCCGCACACTGAGCTCAACATCTAAGATCCTCCTCCCAGTGCATATTCTGAGGGAAGCTTGGAGGATGGCAACAAAACAGAGGGCCTTTTCTGTGGTGGCCCCCCACTTATGGAACAATCTCCCTGACGAGGCTGGCCTGGCGCTGACTTTGTTATCTTTTCGGTGCCAGGTCAAGTCTTTTCTCCCAGGCGTTTAGCAATATGTAATTAGTCTGGCTTTGTTTTTGTATGTTTTTGTGGTTTTAAATAGTATGTTTTTGTGATTTAAAATTTTTGTATATTGTTTTTAAGTGCTTTTATCCTATGTAAGCCTCCCAGAGAGCTTCAGCTATGGGGTGGTAAGCAAATACAATTAATAATAATAATAATAATAATAATAATAATAATAATAATAGGTCCATCTAGCCCAGTATTTTTGACATTGACTGGCAGCATCTCTCCAGGGATTCAGGCAGGATTCCTTCCTGGCCTTAGCTGGAGATGCGGAGTTTTGAATCCGAGACCTTCTGCATGTAAAGGAGGTGTTTGTTTATCGTCTAAACCATTTGGAGGGCACCAAGTTGGGGAAGAGGTCTAAGCTCAAAAGATTAGTCAAGGCATAGACATAAATGGACTATCCCAATTATAATTACGTTATTGACATCATTCCGTTGTGGGGGGGTGGGTGTTCCGGGGGCAGCTTTGGAACAATACCAAAATGGTGCTGCTTTAAGCCTCAGTCTTGCTCTGACCTTCCTTAGAGCAACATACCTACAATTCTCGCTTCCAATCCCAGCTACCACTCGGAGCTTTCCAGGGTGCTGATCCCTTTTCGCCTTGATTCCTGAGAATCCTGCCCGAGCCTGATCCTTGCTGAAGGTCTGGTCCCTGTAACCCAAGCTGCCTCTCTGAGCATCATCAAAACTCACAGCTTGAAAGGGTACACAAATGTTTAATCAACCCATGGTGCTGATGACGCGCATCCATTGAACATTTGTGCACCCTTTCAGAATGGCGTTAATCAACTTGATAAGTAGCTGGCTCTCGTGGAAGCCCTTCATTTCATATGCAATTAGGAAAGGAATTGAGAATAAAATTGCCAATATCATATGCCCTCATACAAATTTATGGTGCAACCACGTATGGAATACTGCCCAGTCCTGGTCACAACACCTTAAAAAGGCTATTGTTGAGTTGGGAAAAGTACAGAAAAGGGCAACTAGATTGATCCAGGGGCTGGAGCATCTCCCCTATGAAAACAACTGGGATCATTTAGCTTGGAAAAATGGTGAGTGACATGATACATGATAGAGGTGTACACAATTATGCAGGATGTGGAGAAAGTGGGTAGGGAGACATTTTTCTCCCTCTCCCATAATCCTAGAACCCAAAGGGGTCATCCAATGAAGCTGATTGGTGGGAGATTCAAGACAGATAAAAGGAAGTTCTTCACACAGCGCAAAGTCAAACTATGGAAATTGCACCACAAGTCATAACGATGGACACCAATTTGTAGGGCTTTAAAAGGGAGTTATAGAAATTCCTGGTGGAGAGGCTACCAATGGCCTTGAATCCTGATGGCTATGTGCTACCTGCAGTATCAAAGGCAGTATGCTTACATACACTAGTTGCTGGGGAACATGGCCAGGAATGTGCTTTTGTGCTCAAGTTCTGCTTGCAGGCTTCCCATGGGCAGCTGGTTGGCCGCTGTGTGAACAGAATGCTTGACTAGATGGACCTTTGGTCTGACCCAGGAGGGCTCCTCTTATGTTCTTTCACTGTCGTGATGAAGAGGGAATTTCACCAGGTGCTGCGTGCATACAAATGACACCTGCTGAAATAACCTTTTCTATACAACTGTTAAAGATGCAGGAGCCCTGTCCTCCTTTTCACATGGTCTCTCTATCTATACGTTTTTTGGTGGCTCCGTCACACCTAATCACTAGACGTGGCAGCCATTTTAAGTGTCAGATTCAGTTGGGTGTACCAGGATTTTTTTAAAAAGGGGAAAGCTTCATAAAATCTTGTGGGCAGTGTTTCTCTGGGCCCTCAAACACCATTGCCAGCCAGAGAATGATGCCCAAAGGACACCTTTCTGATCTAGACTGTAGCAGCAGTGTTGAGGGGAGGTCGGTCCCAGCCTTTGAAACTGTACAGTGAAAAGGTTGCTTCTTTGACACAATTTTCTTCAACTTTTCTCCCAAAACGTTCAAGGCAGTTCCCAGTTTCAAAGAAGGGACTGCAGCTCAATCCCTCTTTATCTACAAATCTGCAAGAAAACCAAAGAAGCTATTATTATTATTATTATTATTTATTTATTTATTTATTTATTTATATAGCACCATCAATGTACATGGTGCTGTACAGAGTAAAACAGTAAATAGCAAGGCCCTGCCGCATAGGCTTACAATCTAATAAAAGCATAGTAAAACAATAAGGAGGGGAAGAGAATGCCAACCCTGAAGGAAATACTCCGGGTTCCCAGTCAGTCCTACTGACCTCTTTCTCAAACTGCACCCCCCACCCCGCCCCCACAGAGGTGAATGAAACTGGGGAGATCTGTGACCACTTAAGAAACATCTAATATCCTTTGTCAAATGCAGGGATGATTAACTAGGAATGGCTGGAAGGCAAATAGTTTGGGATTGGCGTTTTCACCAGTATTCAGCCAGCAAACCAGCCATTCGATTTGGCTTTGACCAAAACCAATCTTTCAAGGATTTCATAGGTTAGGGTGACCATATGAAAAGGGGGACAGGGCTCCTGTAGCTTTAACAGTTGTGCAGAAAAGGGAATTTCAGCATGTACTATTCGTATGCATGCAGCGCCTAGTGAAATTCTCTCTTCATCACAACAGTTAAAGCTGCAGGAGCCCTGCCCACTTTTGTATCTGGTCACTCTAGGCAGGGCTCCTGCAGCTTTAAGTGTTGTTAAAGCTCCTGCAGCTTTAAGTGTTACTCTGGGATGACCGAGAAGAGATCCTGTCCGTCCTCTGTGTGACAACCTTTTAAGTATTTGGAGAGTGCTCTCATGTCTCCCCTCAGTCTTCTCTTCTCCAGGCTAAACATGCTCTTTCAGCCTCTCCTCATAGGGCTGTTTCCAGACCCCTGATCATCTTCGTTGCCCTCCTCTGAACACGCTCCAGCTTGTTTGCGTCCTTCTTGAAGTGTGGAGCCCAATCCTCTGGGAGTAAACCCCATTGGACATAATGGGACTTACTTCTGAGGAGATATACACAGGATTGTAGAAGTGAGCAGTATTTATCTCTCTGCCGCCACCCATTAATTAACTCCTGTTTTTATTAAACCTTGTTAGCCTAATGCTGGATAATGGCAGCTGACAAACAAAACAGTCCCAGATTCTTCCCTCTACAACTCTGTGAAACCATTTTTCTCAAAGAGTTGGGTGAGGAGCCACATGGTCCCCTCCTGGCAAACTGCCTACCCCTCACTGTGTGTGTGTGTGTGTGTGTGTGTGTGTGTTTAAAAAAACTTAACACATTTTTTTACTGGCAGAGATGGCATCCAACAGTAGCCATCTTCATTTCCTATGAATGCCTCTAGGCTAAACAAGCTCGCCTTTTTGAGTAGCCATGCCTGCCATGTCAGCCATTTTGTGGTGGTGCCCAGGACAGTTTCTCAAGTTCCCAAATGTGCTTGTGGACTTACGAAGGTTGGCTAGGGTGACCATATGAAAAGGAGGACAGGGCTCCTGTATCTTTAACAGTTGTATTGAAATGGGAATTTCAGCAGGTGTCATTTGTATATATGGAGAACCTGGTGAAATTTCCTCTTCATCGCAACAGTTAAAGCTGCAGGTGCCCAGGGCCGGTGCTTCCATAGAGGCCAGTTAGGCGGCCGCCTAGAGCGCCAAGGTAAGGTGGCGCCGAACGGCGCGCCCGGAAGTTGCCCTCCCACTCCCAGAGACGCTCTGGCCGAGTGAGGGCAGCTTCCAGGCGCGCCGTTCTGAAACCTTCTGCCGCCGCCCCCAGCGTCCCTGGCTTGGCTTCAGCTGGGCCCGCGCCCAGCAGCCGAAGCCAACCCAGGACACTGGGGGGCGGGGGCGGGCGGCTCCATGTTCTGACTTCCAGCACGTACTGGACGTCAGAATGTGGAGCCGTCTGATCGCCCTCCCCCAGCTTCCCAGCTTGGCTTCGGCTGGGCGCTCCCAGACAAAGCCAAGCCGGGACGCTGGGGTGTGTGTGGAAGGAATGGCTCCACATTCTGACTTCCAGTGCGAGCCAGAAGTTAGAACGTGGTGCCATCTGACTGCTCTCCCCCAGCGTCCCAGCTTGGTTTCGGCTTGGCACTCCCAGCCAAAGCCAAGCCGGGATGCTGGGGGGGGCGGGGGCGGCAAACGAACGGAAGTGGAGCTCCCCACCCCCCCACCCCACCCCACCCCACCCCACCCCAGCGTCCCTCCAAGCCAGGAGGACTTTGGGCGAGGGACAGGTAACCTGTCTCCGCCTACCTTTGGTGGGGGGGAGATACAGTGGGGTGTGTGTAAAAGCAGCTCACCTTACCAAGGGCACAAAAAAGCCTGGCCCTGCAGGTGCCCTGCCCTCTTTTAAATCTGGTCACAGTATAGCTGCAGCATAGCTCCTGCAGCTTTAACTGTTGTGATGAAGAGGGAATTTCACCAGGTTCTCCATATATACAAATGACACCTGCTGAAATTCCCTTTTCTATGCAACTGTTAAAGATACAGGAGCCCTGTCCTCCTTTTCATATGGTCACTCTATAGGCTATCCCTGGGGGGGATCTACACTACTGCTTTAAAGCGTTTTATAACAGTTTTGACAACTGTTGGGGCCCAGGACACACCGCATATACAGGTTTCAAAACGTTTTCAAAGTGCTTTAAAGCGCTTTAAAAGCAGTAGTGTAGATCCCCCCCCCCCCCCCCGGTTTCAAAGGCCTTCATGCTGGTCACTGCGTGGCTACTGAGCTCTGAATAAAGAGGCAGCCTTGCATTAAGGCAGATGACGTCATTGGGGCAACTTCAAAGATTTCAGGTCCTGCTCAGGCGTTTTGGTGCACCTGCCTTGATAAGGCCCTCTACATCTACACCCATGGTTCTGTACTTTGAGGCGTGTCCAGGCCCACATGGCCAGAGCTGATTGGAGGATGTTCCCTCCCAAAGGGAAAAAACCAAACGGGACATATTTCCTCCCCATCACTGAAACTTATCTGCGCACCTAGAGCACGTCCGTGTAAGTTGGGATCCTCTTAGTTCTTGCCTAGTTAAACTGTGTTTTTAATGTATTCGTTTTGTTCTTGTTTTAATCAAACTTTTATTTAAAAAAAACATTTGAATTGCTACAATTGCTGTTTGTCTTGAGCACCATTTGCTTGGTGGAAAGGCAAGTTTCAAATGTACCAGTGGTCCCAATCCAAATGGTGGTCACATGTGCTTACACTAAAGGAAAAGCTAACCTTCAGCTATGTGTAGTTGGGCTCCAACATCACAGTTTCTCAAACATTTAGCTGTAATTATTTGATTGTATTTTTTAACAGGGCTATATATTGCAATTTGGTGTCATTGCTGGCTAGTATTATCAAAGCTATTTATTTTATTATTTAATTTTATTTATTACATTTTTATACCGCCCAATAGCCGAAGCTCTCTGGGCGGTTCACAAAAATTAAAACCATAATAAAACAACCAACTTTAGGTAGTATCCAATGTTAGTCCTATGTAGAGTAGACCCATTGAAATGAATGGGGTGTAAATCTCATTCACTTCAATGGGTCTACTTCATGTAAGACTAACTTTAGCTACTACCCCATGGTTTTCTTTAATGCCTTAAAATTAATTGTTGCTTATATATTGTAAAATTATAGGCTGGAAGCTGCTTTCGGTGAGTTTTACTCTAAAAGACAGCCTGCAAATATTTTAAACAAGTAAATAATAGTTGTGAATCAGTACTTCTCTGGTTACAGGGAGCATACAACTCCCCTGATAAAACAGCTTCACTGGTGCTGGTTATCACCTATAAAGCCCTCTGCGGCTCCGGTCCAGGTTATCTGAAAGACCATGTTCTCCCATATGAGCCTGCCCATGCTCTGAGATCTTCTGGGGAGGCCTTTCTCTCAGTCCCATCACTATCCCAGGCACGCCTGATGGGTATGCGGGAGAGGGCCTTCTCGGTGGCTGCTCCAAGGCTCTGGAACTCCCTTCCCAGGGAGGCTAGGCTGGCTCCCTCTGTGCTACATTTTCGAAGGCAGGCAAAAACTTTTTTGTTTCAGCAGGCTTTTGGAACTATACTGGACCTGTGTTAATGTAGGACACCCCCCCCCCTTTTAACCTGTTACAGTTTTTAATTTTTTTAACATGTTTTTAATCTTACTGTAGGTTTAATTCTATTTTAACTTTTGTAAATTTATATTTATATGTTTTAATTGTACATGTTTTAATCTTTTAAACCGTCTTGAGTCCCAGCACTGGGGAAAAGGTGGGATATAAATAATAATAATAATAATAATAATAATAATAATAATAATACCTACTCCCTTGTTTACCTGAGTCTACAGCAGCCTTCCTAACCCTGGTCCCCAACCCTGGTGATAGGAGCTGCAATCTTACACACCTATTTGGGGAAGGTTGATTTAAACGTCACTGAAGGAATAAGGAATAGGGTGGATGGGGGGGGGGGAAACAAGCTTCAGAGGGGGCCAAGTTGGGGGAAGGCTGGCCTACATTTAAACAGGATGAGGTAGTAGAATGAAACGTACCATTTCAGGCTGTAGGATGGATATGCCACTTTCCATTGCAAATAGAAAGCTTTCCTTGCAAATAGAAAGCTAGCATATCAAGGAAAAGAACTCTGGTCCTGCCTTTTGGCTTCTGTGCTGGTTTTGTTCTTGTGGACGGTGATTAACACAAGGGAGTATTTGTAAAGGTGATTTCCCACTTGCAATGGGACAGCTGGTTGTACCAGCCTATTCTGCGGCATGTCTAGGAGAACCCAGTCCTGATTTCTGCTTCCAGTAACAAGCGGCCTCTGGGAGGCTCCCAAGCAGGATATGAAAGCGATAAAACCATCTCCTCTTGGTTCCCTACCTCTTGCATCTGGTATATTCAGAGGTAGACGACTTCTAAATAGGGAGGCTCTATTGAGCTGTTAAGCTGCAGTTCTAATGTTGGCTTCCCTATCTCTGAAATTACATTCGCCTCAGGTTTTCCTGCGTTTTCCATCTGTGTGAAAGTAGGGATTTGGGGGTGGGTGGGTATTAATTAATAAATTGCCTGTTTGTTGTGAGTGTGTAGGAGAGAGTGAGAGAGAGAACCCCTCACTTAGTATCTACTGCGTATTTATCCCACATTTTAGACAAGTGTTGGCCCTGGTGCACATGATTCTGGGGGTAAAAGACGCCATTATGGCTGCTCCCCTCGCACGCCCATTCTTTACATAATTAACCCACGCTGCAGCATGGGTTGGCATATCATCTGAACACAACACATAGTGAGGGTGGTTTCGTACCCAGCCTATAATAGAAGATGTGGAATAAGGGTTGTAGGATGGGTTTGAGACGACCCCATAACCTGTGCTGCAGTGGGGGCAATTATGTAAACAATGGACCTGCAGTAGGGCAAGCCAAGATGGGTTCTTTTACCCTCTTAATCGTGTGAAAACAGGCACTGTGTCCCAAAGTGGTGCACAACACTGGTTACGAATAACAATGGCCCTGTTCAGAAGACACCTTAAACCATGGCTTTAACCATAGTGACTAAAGCAAAAAAACCTTATTCATTGTGGTTAAAGCCATGGTTTAAGGTGTCTTCTGAACACAGCCCGACTTTCTGGCTTAACCAAGGTGGATAAAGTCGTGGTTTAAAGTCTCTTCTGAACAGCGCCATTATTATTATTATTATAGCACCATCAGTGTACATGGTGTTGTACAGAGTAAAACAATAAAATAGCAAACCCTGATGCGTAGGCTTACATTCTAATAATGATGATGATGATGATAATGATAATGATGATAATAATAGGGCAGCCCTGCTATCAGGCTTACAAAATTATGAATTCCTGGAGGAGCAGGTTATCAGTGGCTACTAGTCCTGATGGCCATATGCTACCTCCAGTATCAGAGGCAGTAAGCCTGTGTGCATCAGTTGCTGGGGAACATGGGTGGGAGGGTGCTGTTGCACTCAAGTCCTGCTTGTGGGTTTCCCGTGGGCAGCTGGTTGGCCACTTTGGGAACAGAGTGCTGGACTGGATGAACCGTTAGCCTGACCTTCAGGGCTCTCCTTGCGTTCTTATGTAAAAGGCAAGACGCACAAGATCAGGGCAGGGGAGGGAAAGTTCTGAGGAGGAAAAACTATTCTTCAAGGCCAGTTCTAAGCTGGCATTTAGGTGGAGTTCAGGCCAGGCTGACCTTCCCTAGTTAGAGTTTGTGCATCATTAGCTCTTGTTCCTTTGGGCCTCCGGAAGTTTCGGACTCCAACTCTCGGCATTCCTCAGCACATTGGCCATGATGGCTGGGGCAGATGGGAGTTGAAGTCCATATTATCTGGAGGGCACCAGGTTGGAAAAGGCTACTGGCCAATGGAGGGGGGCAGTGTGTTCTTTCCCCTTTGCTTCTGCAGTCCCAAGGGTAGTGTGGTGTGAGCCAGTGTGGTGTAGTGGCTAAGGTGTTGGACTGGGAGTTGGGAGATCTGGGTTCTAGTCCCCACTCGGCCATGGAAACCCACTGGGTGACTTTGGGCCAGTCACAGACTCTCAGCCCAGCCTACCTCACAGGGTTGTTGTTGTGAGGATAAAATGGAGAGGAGGAGGATTAAGAACACCACCTTGGGTTCATTGGAGGGGGAAAAAGGCGAGATATAAATGCAATAATAATAAATTAAATAAATAAGGCTACGGGCAGCTGGAGACCTAGGTGTTTGTTCTGGCCTGGGGTGGGCACAAGTGCACCCCCTGCAGCTGCTCCTTTCCTGACTAATGGATTGGGCCAAGGTGATCTTCCTTTGGATGATGCTATTCCTGAAGCAGGAGGTGCAGCCTCCCAGACGCTCTAAGTCCACTGGCGATGGCAGAAACCAGAGTGTGCTTCCTATCTGCTCTCCATTTCCAGGACTTTCCAGTTGGGTGGCTAATGGGTTTTAAGCTGAGCCCAAGTTCATCCTCTTAAACTTGTTTTCAGCACTAAACCCCATCCATATTATCAACATGGAGCAAGGTTTGTTTTTTTAAAAGTACCTCTGAGCATGTGCAAACTTAAGTCGCCACAGTCTGAATGCTTCAGCTTGCATATGGGTTGCTCCTCTGTACCCCAAAAATAAACAAGTCTCTGCAGGTGGAAAGCTAGCCTGTCAGGGAGAAGGTTTCTCCCTGACAGGCTAGCTTTCTATGGGCAAGATGCTTGTGTATGTGCCCGTGCATGTTTAGTGGAACATTCTGTCGTGGGATTTCCCTAGCTGCCCCTAGCAAGCTCCTAGAACAGCCTTGAACACTTTTTCAAAAATGAAGCACTGCGAAGCTGGCCTGATGCCCCTGTGCTATCTTCACGGCAGCAGGCAGAAATCCAAGGAGCGTACTTTCCCTGGCTCCCAGCACAGGGCTGTGTTGAAGGGTGGAGGGGGGGTGAGCCCACATGGGGCCAGATGTGTGTGTGTGTGTGTGTGTGTGTGTGTGTGTGTGTGTGTGTGTACAAAGGCCTGTGGGGGGAGTGTGAGGGGAGGGGGTGCTGGGATGTGGCCATCCCGATCTCTGTGGCTTCCCTCGGAATAGGCTGAAAGGGGTTAAATGCACAGAGCTCTCCTTTCTAGACAGGCCCAGCAACTGGAGAAGAGACAGAGGAGAGGGAGCGAGGGAGGGAGGAGGCTAGCTGCCTGCCCAGCCCGCCCATTCTTTCAGGAAAACTTCATTTCTCCCCTTCTCCCCAATTGTTATGCCTTTCTCCTCTAGTAGAAAACTGGGGAGCGGTGCATCTTCCCAAGGTGGGTGTCACGCAAAGGTTACATGGATCAGGTGAGTGGGGGAAAACCCAGAATGGCCGGCCTGCAGGCAAGGGAACAGGGAGGGGGGAGATGCAGGGTTTAAGCTAGAAATCCCCAGCTGGAGAGATGCACTGCCAGACACCTCCCCACCCACCCCCCAAGTCCACCGCTCAGGTCAGAGATCTGCACAGCTTATCCTCACTGACCCGAGAGTGGCTTTCAACCCTGGGCAGATCGGATGGGGAATGTGAGAAGGATGAAGCGTATTAAACAAAGCATGGTCCTGGCTGAATGACCTTTACGTTTCCAAAAAATGTCTCCACTAATTTCTTACACAAGGGGGAGGGGGAAGGCCTGCAGGAGCAGACCAAAGGTTCAATTAGACCCAGTATCCTGCTTCCAACAGGCAGCTAGCTGCATGCCCCTGGGAAGACCACGCATTCCCAAGACAGAGCTGGCTTGCTGCTGTTGTCAGAGGCTTGGAGACTCTCCTAAAGCTGTTTCTGGCCGTAAGAGCTTTACAGTGTGATCCTATGCCTATCTACTCAGACGTAAAACCCACTGAGTTCAATAGGAATTAATTCCCAAATAAATGTGTATAGGAGGGCAACCTAAAACGACCACATGCTGGTTCCCTCCCACCAATTTTGGCCCCGCCCCTTTGTCTTCAGGCCCGCCCACCAGACAGGCCTTGGGTCTGATTGGGCAGGGCTCTCCGTTAGGATCTCCACCCTGTTGGGAGCACCTATTGCCCCTCGTGCATGACTGAACTTATTTATTGATTTGATTTATAGCCCACCTTTCTACCAAAACATAGCACTCAAGGCAGCTTAAAAAGCAATTTGAAATACATTAAAAGAACAAAACTGGTGTGATGCAGTGACTAGAATGCTAGAGTTGGGAGATCCAGGTTCTAGTCCCCACTTGGATGTGGAAGCTTACTGGGTGACTTTGGGCCTGTCACGGACTCTCAGCCCAACCTACCTCACAGGGTTGTTGTTGTGAGGATGAAGTGGAGAGGAGGAGAATTATGTACGCTGCCTTTGGTTCCTTGGAGGGAAAAGGGTAGGAGGAAAAAAGGCAGCACTAGTGAGACCCCACCTGGAGTATTGTGCATGATTCTGGGCACCACATTTCCAGAAGGACATTGACAGGTTAGAACAGGTTCAGAGGAGGGGAACAAAAATGATCCAGGGACCTGAGGACAGGCTGAAGGAACTTGGGATGTTCAGTTTGGAGAAAAGAAGACTGAGAGGAGACGTATTAGCAGGGTTCAGCTACATCAAAGTGCGTCACAGGGTGGATGGTCAAGAACTGTTTTCCACAGCCACAGAAAGCAGGGCCCGAAATAATGGCTCTATGTTAGAGCTACCTAGATTTCGATTAAATATAAGGAAAAACTTCTTGACGGTAAGATCTGTGCAACAGTGGAACAGTCTACCTACGGTGGTCGTGGATTCTCCATCGCCGGAGGTTTTTAAGAAGAGGCCGGACAGCCACCTCTCAGGGATGGTTTAATTGGTTTTCCTGCACATTGCAGAAGGTTAGACTAGATCAGCCTTTCTCAACCTGGGGCACTCCAGATGTGTTGGACTACAACTCCCAGAATGCCCCAGCCAGCTCTGCTGGCTGGGGCATTCTGGGAGATGCAGTCCAACACATCTGGAGTGCCCCAGGTTGAGAACCACTGGACTAGATGATCCTGGTGGTCTTTTCCAACTGCACAATTCTATGATTCTAAATAAATGCAATAAAAAAGCCATTAAAATACCATAAAGACAACAACTGTTTTTTTATGCTTTTGATGGTTTTAAATTTTTATATTTATTTTTAATGTTCACTGTTTTTAACCTTTGTAAACCGCCCTGAAAGCTTCGGCTATGGGGTGGTATATAAAAGTAATAAATAAATAAATATAAATAAATAAATAAATAAATTGGAGAATAAAAACCACCCGACCCGCAAACCGACTTGCGAGCCAAAAGGCCCTTTTTGAACAAAGCAGTCTTTGCCTGCTGTTGGAAGGATAGTATGTGGGGAGCAAACCTAACCTCCCTTGGGAGGGAGTTCCACACACTGGGAGCAGCCACCGAAAAGGCCCTGTCTCATGTCGCCACCAGACCCGCGTGGGATGGCGGGGGTCTCGAAAGAATGGCCCCTTCACTTTTCATTGCTAATTCTGTTTGCAGCGTGTGGAATGAAAATGGAGGATCATGACTCAGCGAAACCTGGAGAGAAACTGGAGGAAGGCTGGCGAGTCCCTCACGTTTTTCCCCTCCGAACCATCTGGGACCTCCAGACCGGGCCAACTCCTAAAGTAATGATGAAGACCCCAGCTAAGGAGCTGAAACAACACTGGGCGCCCCCGTGGCAGGAATTCCTGAAGACGATGTCATATCCTTATTTCGGACCGAGTTGCCTACAGCTGATGGAACCCCTGCGATGGGATCAGGCCGAAGCTTTGCGGACTGCCTTCGAGGGGTGTGGGGATGCCAGCCTTCGGCCTAGAGAAGAGTGGGCTGCCCCAAACATGCCAGGCCTCAGCGGAGAAGCCCCTTACCAGGCCAACGGGAGCGTGGACGCCTCTGGCGAAGTGAAGGAGGAGGAGGAGGAAGACGGTGACGAGGTGGTTGGATGGGAGATGCGCTGCCAGCGTTTCCGGCAGTTCCACTACCGGGAAGCCGAGGGCCCGCGAGAGAACGGGCGCAAGCTCTGGGAGCTTTGTCATCGGTGGTTGAGGCCCAAGGTGCTGGCCAAGGAGCAGATGCTGGAGCTGGTGAGCCTGGAGCAGTTTCTGACCATCCTGCCCGGAGAGATGCAGAAGTGGGTGAGGGATCAGGCCCCAGAGAGTATGACCCAGGCGGTGGCCCTGGCAGAAGGCTTTCCCCTCTGGCTGCAGGCGGCTGAAAGATGGGAACGAAAGGTGAGGCGTTTTGTTTTGTTTTGAAATCCTAGTAACTTGGGGAGAGCCATAGCTCAGTGGTGAAGCACCTGCTTTGCCTAGAGAAGGTCGTAGGTTCGATTCCCGGCATCCCTAGGTGAAAACCGCAATCTGAAATCCTAGGAAAGCTGCTGCCAGTCAGTGTCGACAATACTGGGCTAGATGGATGAAAGGTCTGACTCCTATAAGGCAGCTTCCTACGTTGCTAACTGCAAGAGGCCTAGAGAAAGTGAAGGCCTCTGTCTCACTCTCAGGACAAGTTTACACAATCACCGACACCCACTGCATACTGTAGTGTGTGCTGGCCACTATTACGAATATTCAGGCCGGGGTGGGCGGTTGCCATGGCTTATCGTGGCGTGTGAACGCAGCCCACCCGAGAACCCGGCCACAGTCTATGAGTTTTGGGGTGGCCTGTTCATCATGGCAACAGGCCACCCTGCCTGGGTTTGCACATTACGATAAGCTGCAGAGATTGAGTATTCTCAATGGTGGCGATTTTAGCCACGGCCGATAGTGCGAACCAGGTCACTGTCTCTTTCAGCAGGAATCTGGCCCTGGGATCCACTGGGAAATCTGGTTACATCTGCTCTGTCTGAACATTAACCAGGACAGGAAGTTGACTCAGTAATGATCTCAAGGCTGCAGCTGCCTGGATTGACAGCGGGGTACGGGTCAGATTTGCTGCTTTTCCTGCCCTGCGAGAGTGCCCTGCTTCTCCTTTCAGGTGCCGGGGTCGTCGAAGGAGGTACCTACTGATTTCCCTGGACCAGAGCAGATTTCTTCCAACCCCCCAGAGATACAGCTGCAGATGGAGACCAAGCGAGAGGGTGACAGTGCGGCCTGCTTGCTGGGTGAGGAATCCTGTACGTGAATTTCTGGATGGTAACAGGCAGTATCTGGTGTTGTTGATGATGCAGTTGATGCTATATTATAATAATAATGAGGTGATAATGATCGTGATAGTAATACTAACTACTACTACTACTATTTAAAAATAAAGGGGTGTCCCTCTACTGATGGGAAATCCATTAGTGGAACAGGAAGGGGACAATTCTTCACCACCACACACACACACACACGCCCTTCCCAAATCTGTTCCAAAGGATTGGGATTCCTCTTGGATCATCCCAGCGAGCAGGACGCAGGCCTATAACTCAGCCTACTAATCTTCCAAAGGGTTGGGGTTCCCCTTGGAACAGGGTCGGAAGTGGTGTCAATGGAGTGACGCCAATTTGATATCACTTTTTAAAATTATTATTCCACCTTTTTACAAATATATATATACCCAGTGGCTTACATATAATCAAAATAATTACACCAGCATGGTGTAATGGCTAAATTGTCGGACTGGGAGTTGGGAGAGCCGGGTTCTAGTCCCCATTTGGCCATGGAAACACACTGGGTGACTTTGGGCCAGTCACTGACTCTCAGCCCAACCTACCTCACAGGGTTGTTGTTCTGAGGATAAAGTGGAGAGGAGGAGGATTATGTACGCCGCCTTGGGTCCCTTGGAGGAAAAAAGGAGGGATATAAATGCAATAATAAAATAAATAAATAAATAAATACAAAGTAGAATAGAACGCAGCCTAAAAAACGACAGCTTTTGCCTCAACTTTTTCCGCCGCAGCGCAAGGGTGCTGTTGTGCTTGTGGCTTTCTCGCTTCTCATTGGGGCATCTAGTTGGCTGCTGTGGAAACCGAATGGTTGGGCTAGGTAGGCCTCTGACCTGATCGATCGGGGCTCCTTTTACTTCCTTAAAAAAACTGACTCAATAGAATGCAGTGTTCTACGTGGCTCCCTGCCTCTCTGCTTCTTATTAACTCTGGTCAACATCCAAGAGCCAGCTAGATGTGGCGTCTGTCAGGGACTTGCTCTTGTGTCGAGGGTAGGCATGGTCGGGCACCTGCTGAGGGCCCACACCCGGGAGGGGGCTCACTGACAAAAGCCCCTTGAAGTTGCTCTTCCTCTCCACAGTGGCAACTGGCTTGTTCGCCTGCCTCCCTCTCTCTCTCTCTCTCTCTCTCTCTCTCTCTCTCTCTCTCTCTCTCTCTTGCCCAAGCAGAGGTGGTGAGGAGGAGAAATAGCAGCTGGTGACAATGGCGGTGAGAAAGCTGAATTACTGAGGGAGGGCCCCCCACTGAGGGGTTTGTTGTCCAAGGGTGCTCAAAAACCAGGAGCTGGAGTTTGGTCTTGTTTTTCTGACTTTCCGCCATCTTGGTTGCAATCAGAATCCCCACCCACCCCCCCACTTGATCTTTGCAATGGGAGGACATTGCAAATATGTTGTTTGTGTATTTATTTATTTACCAGCAAATGGACCCTGGCTTTGCATGCGTTGCCTTTAGGTTGATGCAGAGAAACCTTCAAGCAAATTTACACAAACTTCCCTGAGGGAAGGCAACGCTTGCTGGCACCCATAGCTGTGGTCTCTGCCGTAATCCACCGCTAAAGCCCCCTGAGGGAGGGGTCTGTCCACTCCATCCCCCTTCGATGGAGTTGCCCCACATCCCAGTGGGGAGGGGGCAGGCCTATAACTCAGCCTACTAATCTTCCCTAGCTTCATAGAATCATAGTAGAGTTGGAAGGGGCCTACAAGGCCATGGAGTCCAACCCCCTGCTCAATGCAGGAATCCACCCTAAAGCATCCCTGACAGATGGTTGTCCAGCTGCCTCTTGAAGGCCTCTAGTGTGGGAGAGCCCACAACCTCCCCAGGTAACTGATTCCATTGCCGTACTGCTCTAACAGTCAGGAACTTTTTCCTGATGTCCAGCCAGAATCTGGCTTCCTTTAACTTGAGCCCATTATTCCATGTCCTGCACTCTGGGAGGATCGAGAAGAGATCCTGGCCCTCCTCTGTGTGACAACCTTTCAAGTATTTGAAGAGTGCTCTCATGTCTCCCCTCCATCTTCTCTTCTCCAGGCTAAACATGCCCAGTTCTTTCAGTCTCTCTTCATAGGGCTTTGTTTCCAGACCCCTTCAAATTGTGTTTGTTGTTATTTTTGTACTTTAACCAAAAAAAATTCAATATTTGGGGCTTGATTATTTTTTTAAAAAAAGTCTCAAAACCATAGAAAGCATGAGTGTTGCATGGTTCAAATGGTGCAAAGTTTGGTTGAAATCACTCAAAGATTTTAATTTTTTAAAAAGATGTACTATATATTGAAGAAGCAAATCTTTAAAAACTTTGATTTGCTGCCTTTTTCGTTCAAGATGGCGGTCAAAAATTTTCAGTGTGCTTAAAACCATCCCAGATAAGAGGTAGAATGAATCTTCAAAGTTTCATAACAATCAGATGTAGCATTCTCAAGTCCCTTGAGGACGTACAAAAACACTTCCTTTTATTTGTAGAAGGTAGAAGAAGATACAGTATAAGATACATTATAAAAATGTCAAGTATAAAACTGCAGTATAAAATGAAGTAAAAACCAGAATAAAACCTAGCAGCAATGTAGAGATGTAGAATACAATAACAGATTTAAAACAGAGTATGCATATATATATATGTGTGTGTGTCTGTCTGTCTGGGCTGTAACTTCAGGATTATGAAACCTAGATGCCTAGAACACTGTATGCATACTAAGAAGACTCCAAAGGTGTGCACCTCAGGTTTATTTTGTTTTTTTGAAATTCATCAATTAATTTTAATTTTAAATGTTTCTGCTTGGTTGAAGCCTGCAATAACATTTTCAGGCACTAGGAGCAGACTTCTCTAAACAACGCATTTCTCTGCAGTGAAACCGGGGCCCCGTCTACACGACAACGGGATTGCTCCTCATTAAATAAAAACCCAAATTTCCGTTGATTCGAATGTAGATAAAGAACGTCACACTGCAGCAGCCGCAGCGAATTATTTCCTGAATTTCTTTTATAGTGCAGTTTTAAATGTACACATGCGCATATACACAAATTAGATGCTACGGAGTAGAGATGATGGAAACTATACATTTTATATGCTGAGCTCCACAGATTCATGTAACAGACAAACCGGGAGTGGGGCGGGGGGGAAAGGAACGAGGCAGCAGAGGACACCCATTCCCCCTGTTTGTTTTAATAAGCTCTCTCTGCGGAGCTCCACAGATCAGAGAATTCAAACTAAAAATGGTGCGAAGGAACGAGGCATCGGATAGATGGGAAATTGGCCAATCACGTTGTCCTACCCTCAAAGCTCCGCCCACATGTCAAAATGCGATTTAACTCCCCCAAGGACACATAACCATAACGCGGTGCAAACTCGGACGTGATCCAAAATTCGTGGTAAATCGCCACGACGCATATGCGCATTATCGCGTTAAAAACCCGGCGCTGCGACGAATGGACGGCAGCGTCTCGTGACCTGAAACGCAAATCTGTGTGTTTAGGTCGGGGTAAACAAGCCATATAGACAAGCCCCAGGAGAGGTTAGTAGGCCAAGGGGACGGAGTACTATGCCTTGGTTATCACCTTTAAAGCCCTACATGGTTTGGGTCCAGGCTACCTGCGGGATTGCCTTCTCCCGTACAATCCACCCCACACACTCAGATCCTCTGGGAAGAATCTACTTCAATCAGCAAAGACTAGGCTGACCACCATTACCCAGAGGACCTTCTCTTCTGCTGCTCCCAGACTGTGGAATGGCCTGCTAGAGGAGACTCATCAACTTAACAGTCTTTTAGCATTTAAGGAAGCTATAAAGACTGATCTCTTCCGGCAGGCCTATTCAGTGGAATTTTAGGATGTTTTTAGGATTTTTCAATAACGTATACTATGTTTTTAATTCAGTTTTATGTATTTTATACTTCTTGTTGTTCCCCGCCTCTAACCAGACAGAGAGGTGGGTAAGAAATAATAATAATAATAATAATAATAATAATAATAATAATAATAATAAATTTAAATAAATAGAATTTATTATGTTTAATTGAAATTGCACTCCTTTTTCTTCCGTGTCAGGTGCTTGGCAAGTGAGCAAAAATGAGGAAGAGCTAATAGGAGATGCAGAGCAAGCTGAACTCAATGGGGTGTTGCAGGAGAGAGCAAAAGGAGTTATTTACCAGGGATTGAATGTAGAAGAAGTGTGTGGAAGCCAACAACATAGCCCTGCAGCGCCCCGGCCCATGCAAGGAGACTCTATTTGCAATGACAAAGCTTTACCTGAAGCGACTTCCTGTCCGAGAGAGATGGAGGGCCCTGACGGTGGGGAAAGGCACAGCCAGAGCCCTGACCTTCCAAAAAGACAGCCAGTCCGAAGAAGAAAGAAATCTCACGTGTGCTCGGTGTGTGGGAAAGCCTTTGAACGGCTTTCGATCCTTACCAACCACCTGACCATACACACAGGAGAGAAGCCGTTTCAGTGTTTGGACTGTGGGAAATGCTTTGGCTATAAAGCCCTTCTTGTGAGGCACGAAAAAAGTCACGCCGGAGACAAGCCCTACAAATGCTTGCAGTGTGGGAAAACGTTCAGCACCAGTACCATCCTTTCAGATCATGAGAGAATTCACACCGGAGAGAGGCCGTTTACGTGTGTCGACTGTGGGAAATGCTTTGTGAAGAGAGGCCACCTGATGAGGCATAAATTGACCCACACGGGAGAGAAACGCTACAAGTGCACCGAGTGTGACAAAAGCTTTGGCGACAAATCTCTCCTTACTACCCATAAGAGAAGCCACACGGGGGAAAAGCCGTACGGCTGCTCCGAGTGCGGGAAATGCTTCAGCCAAAGTTCGCACCTCATCACTCACAAGAGAATCCACACCGGGGAGAAGCCCCACACGTGCTCGCATTGCGGGAACAGCTTCATTCGGCGGTACGACCTCCTCAGCCACGAGAGGACGCACACGGGAGAGAAACCCTACCAGTGCCCGGAATGCGGGAAAAGTTTCCGTCAGAGCTCACAGCTTTTTGTCCATGGGAGGATCCACATGGGAGGGAAACCCTACAAGTGTGCGGAGTGCGGGAAAAGTTTCCGTTGGGAGAGCAGCATCAAGATGCACATGAAAAACCATGCCGGAGACCGGCCCTACGCCTGCTCGGAATGTGGCAAAAGGTACGGGAAGTCATCGCACCTTATACGGCACAAGGAAACCCACACAGGAGAGAAGCCGTTCAAGTGCGCCAAATGTGGGAAAAGCTTTGCTCAGAGCACCATGCTTTACCTCCACGAAAGAACCCACACGGGAGAGAAGCCCTTCCAGTGTACAGAGTGTGGAAAACGCTTTCGTTGGGAGACCAGCTACCAGTCGCACATTAAGAACCACGCCAGGAAGAAAGCGTTTGGATGCTCGGACTGCGACAAAAGCTACGACAAGGAGTCTGAGCTGATTAAACACAGGAGGATGCACACGGGAGAGAAGCCATTCAAGTGCAGGGAGTGTGGGCTCTGTTTCGACCGCATTTCCGCCCTTACAGTACACCGAAGAATCCACAGAAGCGAGAGGCCGTTTAAATGCTCAGAATGTGGCCGGAGCTACAATAAGGAGCCCGAGCTCATGAAGCACGAGAAGGCCCACACAGCAGAGAAGCCGCACAAGTGCCCCGATTGCGGGAAAAGCTTTGACTCAAAGTCTGCGCTGAGAGTGCATCAGAGGATGCACACGGGAGAGAAACCGTACAAATGCTCAGGCTGTGGGAAAAGCTTCAGCCAGAGTTCCAACCTTAAGACACACATGAGAATCCATACAGGAGAGAATGTGTGAGAAGCGCCGTGTGACTTTTGAGTGGGAAAACAGGCCGCAGGGATACTTTTGAAGGAGGGCTGCTAAAATCCGGAGTCCCAGTTCACAACTTTACCCTGTTCAATAGTGCATACGTAGCAGGAGAGGTAGCTATTATTGTGACACACGTGTTTCTTGGTCCTGTCGTTCAGCCTCCTCCTTCCTCTCTTAAAGCAGGACTTTTGCCCTACAGTAGCTAAAGGTGATCACCTATCCATGCTGTTTGGAGGCGACATGTTTATGTAAACGGGTACCTCCGAATCAGGACTTAATCCATGGCAGCCCCAGCTCCCCTGATGGGCTGCCGTGTGACAAAGATGGCGAGACAATTTTTATAGCTGTATGGGCTTTTTGATGTGTTTGGTTAAAGGGATAGATTGGGCATTCACTAGGCTTGCCCCATAAGCTGCCATCTTAGCATATATTTTTCACCCAGGCTGGTAATATAGGGGTAGAACTATGTGCTAATGTGTGGAATACAGCGGGGTGATTTTAGAGGAAGAAACACTGAACAGTCTTTACGGTTAAATAAATGTTTTCATTCAGAATGTGTGTTGTTTTTCTTTTTGGCTGTGTCCCCCCCCCCCTTTGTAGGTGGATGGTGAGCAGTGCTTGGTCAGTGGGCATGGTTCTGATGTACTATGGCGAAGGTATTGGATTCAAATCCTGGATGAGGCGGGGGGCGTTGCCTGAGTGCTGGGCATGGAAGGGCAGAGGAAGAGGGAGAAAACACTCTTAGAAACACTTTAGGGAGAGGGCAACACCGAAGAACAGAGGCCTTAGCTAGACTGGGTGAAATCCTGGGGTGAACCCCGGGATCATCCCTGTGCATCCACACGACACACAGGGGATCCTGGGATCAGGGGAGAATGATCCCTCCCTTGCCCCGGGATCTCGCCCTCCCCATTGGCCCCGCTTTTTCCGTGGTCCCGGGCTGAGCCCGAGACCACAGAACGTGTGGGCCATTGTCGCGGCTTGAACCAGCTCAGCTCAATTCCTTGCGTGGAATCGGGAGCTGCGCACAGGGCACAGTGCTCCTCAAGAGCGCTGCGCCCATCAGGGGTAGGGTGGGGGGAGTGGGAAAATTAAGTTAAATTAAAAAAAAGCCCCTATCTTTAGCGCATGAGCGTTCATGCGCTACTTCCTCTTTTTAAAAAAATGGCGGGCGTGACGCCTCTCCTCCTGAAGTCGTTGCACCTGACATGTAAACGGAGAAAGGATCTCACAGAGAAAGGATCTCACAATGTGAGATCTTCCCTCCTCCGTCACGGACTATAAGGTATTTATTTATTTATTTTATTGCATTTTTATACCACCCAATAGCCGAAGCTCCCTGGTCTAGCTAAGGCCAGCAGATGTCAGCATAACAGGTTCCGAGAAAGATTGTTTCTGAGCCGTTAGAGGACTTTCGAAAGCAGCAACCTTCAGCTGCGTTTCTAAAGATTACTTGAATGGAAATCCTACTATTTCCACCCCCACTTCAATCCAAAACACATGTGTTCGGTTACACAGGGATAAAAGGTGACTGGAAGCCTAGTTCTCACAGAGGTGGTAAGCCCATGGCAGGGCTGTACCACTTCAGATTGCAAGTGGAGTCTCATGTCACTGAATTCAAAGGTCCTACTAGCATTAACACTCAGCCAGGGCTCCCCCCACAAAAGGGCATATTTGGAACTTCCAGTGACAAAGGATCTTATGGTCTTGTTAACATGCTTGTTGGAACTGAGCCTGGGCCACAACCATTCTGCTCTTTCCTTTGTTAAGGGAGAAAGGAGCTCCTGCTGGGGACTTGTGTGTTCTCTTTAAGATCCCTGAGTTTTGATCTCGTGTGATCATAGAATAGTAGAGTTGGAAGGGGCCTATAAGGCCATTGAGTCCAACCCACTGCTCAATGCAGGAATCCACCTTAAAGCATCCCTGACAGATGGCTGTCCAGCTGCCTCTTGAAGGCCTCTAGTGTGGGAGAGACCACAACCTTCCTAGGTAACTGGTTCCATTGTCATACTGCTCTAACAGACAGGAAGTTTTTCCTGATGTCCAGCCGGAATCTGGCTTCCTGTCACTTGAGCCCATTATTCCGTGTCCTGCACTCTGGGAGGATCGAGAAGAGATCTTGGCTGGGCTAGAAGTTAGTTGGTGGCGGTAATAGGCCCTTCAGTTCTTGCTTTGCTATAAAACTCAAGAAGAAGAAGAACCATTACGACAAACGGGAGCTGTTTCATGAAGAAGTGGTGGGCAGACATCAAGCTGGTGGTGCATACGTTGGTGTTTTGTTTTACTAAGAACTCAAGTTCCATCAACCACAGCCAGCTGAAAGCAGCGGCTTGGTGGGGAAAGCGCTAGATGCAAAATACTGGTTAAGGGACTGGCACCAATTATCTCCTGCAACTCTGCCAACCATATACTGGGATAACCTCCATCTACAAATCTGCATCTGAGTTATTATTGATAAGGTTTAAAATAGTGTGGGAGGACGGTGATGGTGGTGGCAGAAGGCTGACTGGGTGTTGTAGTCAGGATGTCTGCATACAAGAGTCTTAGATGTTATGGAGGAAGAAAGTTTGCAGACCTTCAAATTGGATCCTCACATCATCTTGACTTATCTTCTCCTTTGGAAAAACTCAGATCATTTGTGTACGAAATATTTGACCTATTAAGAAAGGCGAACTCTTCAAATATTCTTAGAAAGGGTTATAAATGTTTTATGCTTTTTATCTCTAACACACTTTATTTATAATACCTATGTACACCTTTGAGATAACATCTCTTAAGTGGTTTACATATAACATTTCTTTAAAAAAATTGTTTAAAAGACGGTATTAAAATACATCTACAATAATAAATACAAAGGGGAAAAAACAATAAAATGGAGCAGCAGCATGATTCATTACGACTAATTAAAAGTCTGAGAAAACCTGCATTAAGTGTATTTTCAGGAGGCATTTAAAACATATTTCCTGCTTCCTGGGGACGATGGGTGGGAGGGTGCTGTTGTAATGTGTCCTGACAGCTGGTTGGCCACTGCGTAAACAAAGTATTGCACTGACTAGATCAGCCATCCTCAACCTGGGGCGCTCCAGATGTGTTGGACTACAACTCCCAGAATGCCCCAGCCAGCTCTTCTGATCCAGCAGGGCTCGTCTTACGTTCTTGTATTTTTAATATTTGTAATTTATAGTTGATCTGCTGAAGGTCAGTGCCTAAAGATCAGTGACTATGGGGCCTAGCCCTTTGCATGGTGGGTCTCTTAAGTTCCTACTTCGAAATTAAAGCAGCATGTAGCATGATCCTCAAAAATATATGCAGCCTATGATTTTAACACACACACCCAGGAAAAAGTGCAGAAAGGGGCAACTGAACGATCAAGGGGCTGGAGCATCGCCCCTATGAAGGAAAGTTACAACTGCTGGGTTTGTTTAGCTTGGAAAAAAGGAGGCTAAGAGGAGACATGATAGAGGTTACAAAATTATGCATGGTGTGGATTGGGAGACATTTTTCTCCCTCTTCCGTAATACTAGAACCGGGTTTAACCCCATTAAGCTGATTGGTGAATGATTCAAGAGAAACAAAAGGAAATGCACACAGCACATAGTTAAACTATGGAATTTGGCCACCAATTTGGATGGCTTTAAAAGGGGGTTGGATAAATTCCTGGAGGAGAAGGCTATCAATGGCTACTAGTCCTGATGGCTGTACGCTACCTCCGGTATCAGAGGCAGTAAGCCTGTATACTCTAGTTGCTGGGGAACATGGGTGGGAGGATGCTGTTGCACCCTGTCCTGCTTGTTCATCCCTGGCCGATGGCTGGCTGGCCACTGTGTGAACAGAGTGATGGACTAGATGGACCCTTGGTCTGATCCAGCAGGGCTCTTCTTATGAGGAGCAAGTCCAGGGGATTCTTGTCAATGGGCCCTTGCTGGGACTTTGCTCTCAGCAAATGCCCGGCCATACCTATCCTTGACAGCCCTGTCCATTATCTGTTGCCGGAGAGGGGGGCAATGCACTTTACACTCACCAGCTCCCTTGCAGGGGAAGAGAGGTTGAGGACTGAACTCCCGCATCCTAGCTGGGGGGAGTGGAGCAGGAAGTGAGTGGTATCACACCATCAGGTGCCCCTCTAGGATGCTAGAATAACCCACCCACCCCCCAATTACAACCTTAAAACATGGTGGAATGCTGTATGTACTCTTCATCCTTAAACACAGTGAACACTATTGTGTTCACTGTAATAAATGAGAGGCTTCAAGGAGATTTATTATCCGTTTATAATACTTTATGTATTAATCCCCCCCCACACTTGCCCTCTTTCTGGGGAGGGGGGAAGGGGGTTTCTCTCTGCCTCCAGTGTCAAGACGTAAAGCCCCCATTCCCCTAAAAAGAACTGAGAAAAGGCGAAGGGGGGGGGGACACCAAGATTCAACGAACATGCATGACATTTAATCAGACTCATTTCCTGACCTAGAACTATCACTATTAGTTTTAAGTGGGCATGTTGGGGTGGCCACACCCCCTTGAGGGCAGCCATATTGTCCTCCTTTTTGGTTTCCAAAATATGGTCATCCTACTCTAGGAACCAGCGCTCTCATATTTTAACCCTGACTTGCGGATTGCAAAGGGGCTGGCAAGTTTCTTCCAAAGGCTTCTTACAGAAAACGTGAACCAAGGAGTAGCTCCATTCCGAGTCCTCTCGTGGGGAAGAGTCTGGACTCTGGAGCATTGCTCCGTATCATTCCTTCCCTCCCTCCGCCTGTCTAATGCAAATCCGGCTTCTGCTGCTGCTACGTTTTCTTGCTCCTGCAGGCACGAGAAATCTCCTTCTTCGATGGGCTGGATATGGAGAGAGAGGCTGAGTTCGGACGACACGCTAATCAACGGTTGTTTCCCATTCGGTTCCTATTACACCGACCCCCGCGTTGATTAGCGTGTGGTCCGAACTCAGCCGCTGAGAGAGACCTAGGCTGCGTTCGGACGACACGGTAATCAAATGGGGGGGGGGGGGGAGAATAGGAACAGAATGGGAAATAACCACGTGTCGTCCGAACTCAGCCCAAGAGTTAAGGCCACCGCCTGCCTTTCTAGAGAGACAAAGGGATGTGCATCAGGCCTGTACACAAAGGTGGGTTGCTCTTCTCTCTGTCATCCCTTTTTTCTGTCCCCCTATTTTTATTTTTTGCAAACCAATAATAATTATTTAAGTTCTCAATTTTGTCTTTAAAAGGCCTGCAAACCAGGCGAACTGCGCCCCCAGTTTTGGGGTGTCCTCCCCACGCCTTCCCGGAACTTTTAAGCTGGCTATGGGTCTGATGTTAATTGGAGGGGATCGCTCCCTCTCCTCTCCCCCCTTTCCATGGGAGAAGCTGGAAAGCATCCGTCGCCGTCGAATGTAACGGGGGAGGAGAGTGCTGGGTGGGTCGGTGCGTAGCAAATGTTTCTGCACTGGAGAGAAAAATACCACTAGGCAAAATGGGAAAGAAATGGGGGGTGGGGGGCAGCCCCAGTAAAGGGTGGCGTGGGATTTGTAAACCGCCCAGAAAGCTTCGGCTATTGGGCGGTATAGAAATGCAATAAATAAATAAATTGCTCCCAGGATTTCCTCTGGGCTACAGTCAAAAGGATCTCCTGAGTCACCTGGGGAAAGCGGTGCCTGGTTTCCCGGGGAGCTGCTGTCCCATTGAAAGCAGCAGGGATTTAGGTTAGCTGTAAAAGGCATAAACCTATGCATGTTTAGACAGAAAAAAAAGTCCAGAACTCCCAGCATCCCTCAGCCAGCCATGGCGGTTGGAGCATGCTGGGAATTGTAGGACTTTTTCCCTGTCAAAACATGCATAGGGTTTCACCTTTAAAAATATTTCTAGGTTACCTTTCAAAGCTGTTTACGGTAACACAGTCCCTATGAATTGTTCTTATCAGGTCCTGGAATTTTACTATAATTGTTTTTTACCTGCTTATATAATTTTTAGTAGTTTTGGTTACAGAGGTCAAATGTTACATCATTTGTATATGCACATAACTGTTTTTAGATTTTGTATGTTAAGATTTTATGTTGTTTTGTCGAATTCTGCTATTTTGTTGTAAATCTATTACACTATTTTTTAACCCCATCCTTTGATAGCCAGAGCTAAGCATATTATGTGTTAGGGGAGATAATTTCAATCTGTTTTTAATCCATTACATCTACTTCATATTTGTTTAATCAATGTTACTTCTTTGTGGCCAGTGTTTTAAGTATGAGGGTCCAACCAAATGTTTCTGCATAAATATTCACAATTACCCCTAAATCTTGCAAGATATGTGTGCCTTTTCATTGATTGATTGATTATCCCACCGAGTAGAAAGTAAGATATCCAGATATTTTGGACTTCAGTTCCCAGCATTCCTGGCCCTTGGCCTTACTGGCAGGGGATCCTGGGGCTTGAAGTCCAAAGCATCTGGAGGTCTACCTTCTGCCCACCCCTGCTATGTACATGTGTCCATGGTCATCTTGCAACAACCCTGTGAGGTAGGTTGATTGCAAGCTGCTAACTGGCCCAAGGTTTTTCACAAGCTTCGTGGTGAAGTGGTGATTTGAATCCATGTCTCCTTAATCACAGTCTGAAGGTGCAATCCTATGCATGTTTAGACAGAGAAAAGGCCTACAGTTCCCAGCATGGCCCAGCCAGCTTTACTGGCTAGAGCATGCTGGGAGTTTTAGATCTTTTCTCTGTCTAAACATGAATAGGATTGCACCCTAAAACACGGATTGGGATATTCTAGATGTTGTTGGACTTCAACTCCCATCACCCCTGACCATTGGAGTTGCTGGTTGGGGCTGATGGGATTTGGGAGCCCAGCAACACCTGGAGCGCCACACATGCTCCAGCCTTGGTCTAAAGCTCTAGCCATCGCAGCGTGTCGGCCCAATGTGACTCCCGTTGCTCTTACCAAAGATGTTTTTTATTTACAGGCCAACTGATACCACCAGGAGTGAAAATGGAAGAAGAGGACCAGGGGGGGACCCAAAGTAGGGGAGGTGTCAGAGGCAGGAAGGAGAGACCTCCAGGTTGTCCAGGTTGAGACCATTGGGGAGGTTCCAGCAGGGGTATCTCCATACCCAGTGAAACAGGAATAGGAGGAACAGCACTGGGAAGCCCAACGGCAGGCCTTGCTGCGGCCAGCACAGCCCCCTAACTTAGAATGGAAGAACCCACGCTTGCTTGAGCCGGTGCCTGGAGAAGGCCTGAAGGATTTCCATGTCCCGGCCAGTGGAGTAACTGATGCCAGTCCCATAATAGCAGGAGGCAGTGGAGTCCCATAATAATCAGGGCCACTGATATTCCAAGGACTGTGGGAATCAGTGCTGCTGCTTAGATTTACAAGAACCAGAACAAAGATGAATGAGTTGGGTTTCCAGTCTCCAGCGTGCACAGGCATTAGAGCCCAGGGATATGGAATAGCGTGTAAAGGGCATCTGTCAATGGACTCTTGTATAATTAATATATAAAAGTGGGTCCTGCAACAAAATGTTGCTGCATGGAATACTTTTCTTCAGCATTCATCATTGCCCAATGGGCTGGATTAAGGGTTCTGAGCTCCAAAGCACAAATTCACTCTACTGGGCCCACGGTTTTCTGCTTCGACATCCGTTTCACAGAAAGCAAACCCATGAGGTTCAGACATAAGTAAATTTGGCCAAGAGGGCCACACAGAGCCCAGAGGAACTCTGGGAAATAAAGATGGGCCTGGAGGCAGTGGAGGCTGGTGGCTCCGCTGTCAGTGGGGCAGTGAATCCACTCCGGGTTTCAGTCAGAACTCTAAAGGAGCTCTCTGACGTGTTTCCACACACTCGATGACTGGTTCTGACTGAAACCCAGAATGGATTCACCGCCCCACCGATACTGGAGCCACCAGCCTCGACTCTGGAAGGCAGTGCAGCACGGCAACCTCCCAGTTTACTTATTTTTAAAAAAATCTAAAATAATATAATGAAAATCAAGAGGAGCAGAGAGTGTGGTGGGCTTTGAGAGATGTCTGTGGAGTTTATAATAATAATCCTGCCTTTTGTCCAATGCTGGGCCTCAAAACGGCATGACAAACTTTAAAACATATACATTTAGAACCTATCAATACAAATATACAGAAGTGAAACATATATTAAATATGTTCCAATATTAAAACATTTAAAATGACAATGAAGGACAAGAATCCCCCCCTTTTGCCCACCCACCCTTGACGAAAACAGACGGGGCGCCTGAACACATCATCGTGCAAGGTAGAATTTAATGAGGGAAACACTGGTTTTATCATCAAACCTACAATTTCATCCATACACAATAGGCGGACTTTTAAGTTCTATGCACCGATGCATTTCATTTTCTAGCCGATCTCAACTTCTCAAGGCTGATAACAGCGGAGGTGATGGTGGGTAGTGTATGTGGACAACTGGGTTTTATTAAAAACAGTTAAAAACATGCTAAAGTCCACACTATGCCCCATCATTGCAGTGCAACGTATTTCCCTCCCACACCCTAGTAGCTGCACCTTCAGGTCGAAAAGTTTATTAAAAATATTTTGTGTTCCTAAGTGCTAGCAATGCCGTTTCCCTAAAGACGGCATCAAGACTGAAAGAACTGGGCATGTTTAGCCTGGAGAAGAGAAGATTAAGGGGAGACATGATAGCACTCTTCAAATACTTGAAAGGTTGTCACACACAGGAGGGCCAGGATCTCTTCTCGGTCCTCCCAGAGTGCAGGACACGGAATAACGGGCTGAAGTGAAAGGAAGTCAAATTCCGGCTGGACATCAGGAAAAACTTCCTGACTGTTAGAGCAGTACGACAATGGAATCAGTTACTTAGGGAGGTTGTGGGCTCTTCTCCCACACTAGAGGCCTTCAAGAGGCAGCTGGACAACCATCTGTCAGGGATGCTTTAGGGTGGATTCCTGCATTGAGCAGGGGGTTGGACTCGATGGCCTTGTAGGCCCCTTCCAACTCTGCTATTCTATGATTCTATGAAATTGCTATTTGTAAAAGTGGAATAAACGTTTAAACTTCCTCCCATCATAATGCTGCAGTTTCGTCGTGCGAGCTCAGGCCTCAAATCCAGCTTCCCAGAAGCCCCACCTCCTTCCTTTGGCCCCGCCTCCTTTTCCCAACCACCATTTGGTGACCTCCCAGCTTTTGCGCATCTTTTTCCCCATGTCAAAAGGTTGAAACGCCTCTTCTAAGGCTGTTCCTGGCAGTAAAGCGCTTCCAACTAAAACACATGGGCTTGTTTGGAATGTTGGCCCCGCCTCTTCTGCAATCAGCCCTGCCCATCACTGGAATTTGGTGGGGGAGGCAGGAGCTTCTCCGAAAAGAAATTTGGCCCCGGGCTTGAAAGAGGTTCTGCACCCTAGATGGCTCACCAGGTGGTTCCAACATGAGTTTTAAAAACAGCTTCCCCTGAACCAGCACCCTCCAGATAAGTGGAACTACAGCCCCCATCATCCCCAGCCAGCATGACTACTGATGGGAGTTGTAGTGAAAGGACATCTGGAGGGCACCGGGTTGGGGGAAAGTTGTCATTAGAAAGTAAAGATGAGTCATTTCCAGAGACAAATTGGACGTTACCCTAAAAAAATGTTACACGGAGCCAGTGGGCCCATGTAGACAGTGCACCCAGATGAATTTGGGGAAGAAACGAAGGCCTGCCACATTCCAGGCTGGAGTCCTGCCCCTTTAAAAGCTTTCCATTTTGTATAAAGGGGTGGAGTCTGTGAGAAGGCCTTTGGACTGCAGCATAAAAGGTTTCAGTCTGGTCTTAGACCTGGTCAGAGCAAGTTGCTCATTCGATGCTCTCCTGGTGCTGTTTCACTGCTGGTTAGTTATGGAAGACATGACGAGTCAACTTAAAGAGAGGTACGGTCAATGGAGGCTGGTGGCTCTGATGTCAGTGGGGTGGTGAATCTGCTCCAGGTTTCAGTCAGGACTCTAAACTTCTAAAACTCCTCTAGAGTTCGGACAGAAACCTGGAGCGGATTCACCACCCCACTGACATTGGAGCCACCAGCTTCCACAGGGTACCACGTGTGCTGTCCCTCTTCCAACTCACCACAAAATATGGGCTGGATCTAGGAGAGCTATTGTCCAACTGGCCCACTGTTCCAGACTTCCTTACTCCTCGGTATTGGAAGCCATCAATGTGGAAAATGGCATCAAAGGAGCACAGAACACGAGGCAGGCAAGTTCTACTGAAAATCACCAGGGCAGAGGGCCCAGAGGCATGGGGTCCATCTTTGGCAGCAGCTGCACTTCTTCGGTAAGGTCCAGTATGTACCACCGTTACTGCTGCGCTGCACAAAACTCTCTAACTGAGAGCATGACTGGGACTTACCATGGAACATCTGGTCTCCCTTCAAGCTGTTTTGAGAACCTAGTGTGGATTTTATCCAAAAATGAACAATATGGAGTTATCTGTTTGTGTTGCAGCACAAACGTTTCAGGCTTTCAGCAGTCTTAACTTATAAATGCCACAGGGTTCAGCCATCTCTAGAATCTGGCTATCCCTTGTAGATTCTCTGATGTTTACGAAGAACAGTGAGGCTACAGAACCTTTCCTCACAGCCAAAAGATTCTCGCGTCTGTGAATTCTACTGCGCTAGGTAAGTGCTGAGCTGTACCTGAAGCTTTGCCCACCCTCTGAACATTCATAAGCTTTCTCTCCTGCATGGGTTCTCTTATGTTTAATAAGGGACTTTTTATCAATGAAGCTTTTCTCGCAGTCACAACACCGATACGGTTTCTCCCCTGTGTGGATTCTCATATGTGAAACAAGGTTTCCTTTCTGACGGAAGCTTTTCCCACAACCTGAGCATTGATAGGGTTTCTCTCCTGTGTGAACCCTTTTATGATTTACAAGCAGTGAGCTTGTATTGAAGCTTTTCCCACATTCTGAACATTCATAAGGCTTCTCCCCTGTATGGATCCTTATGTGTTTAGTCAGGGACGATTTAACCCGAAAGCCCTTCCCGCACACGGTGCATTGATAGGGTTTCTCCCCTGTGTGGGTTCTTTTGTGTGTGATAAGGTTTGATTTTGAATTAAAACTTTGCCCACAATCGGAGCATGAATATGGCTTTTCCCCCGTGTGTAGCCTTTTATGTTCTATAAACTGAAAGCTAGTGCTAAAACTCTTCCCACAGTCTGCACATTCATACGGTTTTTCCCCTGTGTGGATCCTCACATGCGAGACAAGGTTTCCCTTATTAACAAAGCTTTTTTCACAAACTGAGCATTTGTACGGTTTTTCCCCTGTGTGGGTTCTCACATGCATCATCAGGGAAGTGCAATGAGAAAAGCATTTGCCACACTGGGAACATTTGTACGGCTTCTCCCCTGTGTGAATCCTCATGTGGGAAACGAGGTTTCCTTTCTGACTAAAGCTCTTCCCACAATCTGGGCACGGATACGGTTTCTCTCCGGTGTGGGTCCTCTCATGCGTGATGAGGTGTGATTTCTTACCAAAGCTTTGCCCACACTCAGAACACTCATAAGGGTTTTCCACAGTGTGGGTTCTCTTGTGTGCAGTGAGGTTTGCTTTCAAATGGAAGCTCTGATCACAGTCTGAACACGTGTATGGTTTCTCCCCTGTGTGTACTCTTATATGATCCACAAATTCGTAGCTCGTGCTAAAGCTTTCCCCACAATCGGTGCATTCGTATGGTTTGTCTCCAGTGTGGATTCTCTCATGTGTAACCAAGTAGGTTCTCTGATGAAAAGTTTCACAGCAGTAGGAACACTTATATGGATTCCCCCCAGTTTGCACACACTGATTCTCAAGGAGTTCAAAGCTCTGATGGAGGCCTTCCCCACAGTCTGTGGCCATGTTCTCTCTCTTCTTTCTGAGGATTCCTTCTTGGAGTGGACTTTCATTTAAACCACTGTCTCCATCTTCAAAAAGAAAAGTTTCTTCTGTTGCCCTCTTGGGTTGTCCTTCTTGACCTTGACTTCCAGGCATCTCTTTCACCTCAGGACTCAGGGAAACCACCGCTTTTTGCCTCTAAAAATGAGTTAAGGCTTACCAGCTCACATCTTCTGAGGTGAATATCTCCTTCATTGTTCTACACGTAGTCATTCCTGAGGGGAAAAAGAGAATGGAAAATAAGTCAGAGTCCGACTCGTTAATTTGTATAAGAACATAACAAGAGCCATGCTGGATCAGACCAGGGGTCTATCTAGTCCAGCACTCTGTTCATACAACTGCCAACCAGCTGTCGGTCAGGGACTCACAAGCAGGACATGGTGCAACATCACCCTACAACTCATGTTCCCCAGCAACTGGTGCATGCAGGATTACTGCCTCTGATACTGGAGTTAACACATAGCCATTAAGACTAGTAGCCATTGATAGCCTTCTCCAGGAATTTATCCAACCCCTTTGTAAAACCATCCAGATTGGTGGCCATCACTACATCTTGTAATAGTGAATTCCATAATTTAACTTTGCACTGTGTGAAGAAGTCCTTCCTTTTATCTGTCCTGGATCTCCCACCAATCTGCTTCATGGGATGACCCCGGGTTCTAGTATTATGGGAGAGGGAGAAAAATGTCTCCCTATCCACATTCTCCACACCAGGCACAATTTTGTACACCTCTATCAGGTCTTCCTTTAGTCTAGTTATCTAGACAACAGACCAGGGAGTGGGTAGTTTGTAGGCCAAAACATCTCCAGGGCGTAATTCTTATGCACGTTAGGCAGAAATAATCCTACAACAGTGTGGTTGGCTGGGGAATGCTGGGAGTTGTAGGACACCCCCCCCCCCCCATCTAAACATGCATAGGATTACGCCTTAAGAATAATAGAATAAAACTGATGAGGCAGCAGGCAAAGAAATCCACTCAAATAAGGCTCTACAGCAGCCTTCCTCAACCTGGGGCGCTCCAGATGTGTTGGACTACAACTCCCAGAATGCCCCAGCCTAGCTGGGGCATTCTGGGAGGTGCAGTCCAACACATCTGGAGCGCCCCAGGTTGAGGAAGGCTGCTTTACAGCCTAGCAAACAAAAATGACACACAGGACCTCACAATTGCAGTGCACATTTCAACACATCTTTGCTGTTGCTTTTCAGGTACCAGGACAAACACAGCTGTGGGATGTGAAACCTCATTTCTACGGGCCAGGAGAAACTCTTAATTTGTGTTGTTTGGGCTAGCGATCATAATCTCAGAAGTTGCATCCTCCTCCTCATTATTTACATTTATATCTCACTTTTTTTCCTTCTTAAGAAACCTAAGGCGACATACATAATCCTCCTTCTCTATATATTTATCCTCACAACAACTCTGTAAGGTAGGCTGGGCTGAGAGTCTGTGACTGGCCCAAAGTTACCCAGTGGGCTTCTATGTTTGAATGGGGGCTAGAACCCGGATCTCCAGACTCCTAGTCCAACACTCTAACCACTACTACACCACACTGGTTTTAGAGCCTTTTCTGACTATATTCCTGCAAATTAAACAGTGAGCAATTGTTTCCAGTGTCTGCCTTATTAACAACCTTGTAAAAAAACCCACAAAAGTTTACTAGCCTGAAATTTTACTATTTTTTTCCTAGCCTGCAGAGAAGCTACTGAATCTGTATTTCCATTCCAGCTTCCCTTTGCCTGTGGCGAGTGTGGAAGCGCAAATTACTAACATCCTAGCAGGCTGTAATTTAAATTGTTTTTATTTATTTATTACAGGCTGCCCAGAGAACTTGAAGTTATCGGGCTGCATAAAAATAACATACATACGTAAAATAAAAAGTAACAAACTATAAGGAACAGGAACCTGAAAACTAAAAACACCGATTTTAAAGCTGATCTGTAGATCAGTAACATTTGGAGAGCCCAAATTTTGCTAGTTAAAAGCTACCATGCTGTACTCCAAATTCATGACACTGAATCAGCATACAATACTTAACTTAAAAGCTGCAGAAAAGAAGAAACACAGAGTATTAAATGATGGCCTTTAATCTGGACCAACTAGTCTCTGAAATGTAGGTACAAACCTTTGAGTCACACAGAGCTCTTCCTCAAAATGGATAAATCTGTGATTTCTTTTTTAAATGGAAAGAACAGTATCTGTAGCTAGATCAGAAACAAGAACAATTACCAAGAACAAAGGGGAATTTAAACAAAGCCTTGCTATTTCCTTAGACAATCCACACCTATATGGGACTAAATCCCATTAAATGTGCATAGGAACAGGCTGAAAGAAATGAATTTTGAAATGCAAATTTCACAGGTCTGTCTCTCTTTCTCTCTGACTGCTATAAGGAAAAGAAAAATATATATCCAACATATAGGGTGACCATATGAAAAGGAGGACAGGGCTCCTGTATCTTTATCAGTTGCATAGAAAAGGGAATTTCAGCAGGTGTCATTTGTATATATGGAGAACCTGGTGAAATTCCCTCTTCATTACCACAGTTAAAGCTGCAGGTGCTATACTAGAGTGATCCTATTTAAAAGAGGGCAGGTTTAACTGTGGTGATCAAGAGGAAATTTCACCAGGTTCTCCATATATACAAATGACACCTGCTGAAATTCCCTTTTCAATACAACTGATAAAGATACAGGAGCCCTGTCCTCCTTTTCATATGGTCACCCTACCCAAATATCAAGGACATTACACTCAGGGTATAATCTTAAAAACATCTACCAGCATGTAAGCCCCATGAAACACAGTGGGATTTACTTCTGAGTAAACATGCACACGAGTGCATTGCTGTAATCCTATACACATTTACCTTGGAAAAAGCCCCATTATATCCAGTGGGATTTTCTTCTGAGACAACTATTTGTTTGATTAGATTTATATCTCTCCTTTCCATGAAACATACTCAACGTGTCTACCAACAACAAAATCTGCAACTGAAAATAACACACATACAGGATGAACAACACACAATAAAAATGTATAAAATCAGTTAAGAGCCTATTTGTAAGCAATTGCTTTGATGTTCCTGATGTTGAGAACAGCGATCAGAGCTGAATTAAGCCTCATCTCCAAGAGTGGGGAATCTTTTGTCATGCAAAGTATCTTTGACTTAGCAAATGCAGAGGTGTTTTGAGAAGTGCAGAATTGCTGGAAACTGTCATAAAATTGGCTACACAGACACCCCTTTACCTGATGGGACCTTTGAGGTATCCCTCCTCACCCTACCTCAATGATTTTCTGTGCCTCCCCTATTTGATTTTTCCCTACCAGAATGCCCCCTTTCTTCACACAGGTGTAGCAGGGTAAGGAAAAGGGGGGAAAAACACCTGCTACCCTGAATCACTTGGCTCAAATCTCATTTTGGCTGGCTTTACCCAAACCACTTTTCTCACTCTACCTCAGGGACATAGAACCTGTGGGCTGCCAGATATTGATGGAGTACAACTCCCATCAGCCCCCACCTGGCATCGCCCATGATTGTGGATGATGGGCGTTGCAGTCCACCAACATCTGGAGGGGCACAGGTTCCCCAACCCTGCTCTACCCCCTCAACTCTCTCTTCCCATCTGCAATAGGGGAATTATTATTATTATTATTATTATTATTAATAATAATAATAATAATAGCCTTCTTCACAGGGCTGTTATAAGGATTACTGTGAAAGATGTGTGCACAGGTGCCTTGGGCACTCAGAACAAAACAAAACAGTGTAAATGCTAAACATTGTCAATATCTCCCAATGCATCCTAGGGAAGCTCTTTTCCCACGATCAATGGGTGAGCCTTTGAAGCTCCACAAGGCTCTTTGTCTTGCATTTTGCTGCTGCGGACTAGCACTATGATTCTTCCAGGATTCGACCCCTGCTTGCTCTTTCTTCCAGGCCCTTCTTCCATTTCGCTCACCTGCGCCACATGGGCTTTGCATTGCGCCCTCCGGGGAATTTTCATTCTGCAGCCGATAGGTCCAGCCCTGAGAAACCCAAAAAGGCAATTTTCCATCCAAAGGGGGGAAGCGGGAGGCGGAACAGGAAGATGATCAGTTCTCTGTACTTCTCCTCAGCCTCTCTAGGACCACAGCTCGGTCATGTTAACTCCTCGCTAGTCTCAGGGAAGAGTCTCGACTTCCTGCCAGGGAAGGGATTGCTCGGCAGTGTCCCAGTGGCGCAGAGGTGTCATGCGTAGGGTGACCATATGAAAATTATTATTATTATTATTATTATTATTATTATTATTATTATTATTTATATAGCACCATCAATGTACATGGTGCTGTACAGAGTAAAACAGTAAATCGCAAGACCCTGCCGCATAGGCTTACAATCTAATAAAATCATAGTAAAGCAATAAGGAGGGGAAGAGAATGCAAACAGGCACAGGGTAGGGTAAAACTAACAGTGTAAAGTCCAAACAACATCAAGTTTTAAAAGCTTTAGGAAAAAGAAAAGTTTTTAGCTTAGCTTTAAAAGCTCCTGTATCTTTAAGAGTTGCATTGAAAAGGAAATTTCAGCAGGTGTCATTTGTATATATGGGGAACCTGGTGAAATTCCCTCTTCACCACCACAGTTAAAGCTGCAGGAGCTATACTAGAGTGACCAGATTTAAAAGAGGGCAGGGCACCTGCAGCTTTCACTGTTATGATGAAGAGGAAATTTCACCAGGTTCCCCATATATACAAATGACACCTGCTGAAATTTCCTTTTCAATGCAACTCTTAAAGATACAGGAGCCCTGTCCTCCTGTTCATATGGTCACCCTAGTCATGCGAGGTTCCTAATCTCATCATCATTTATTATACGGTCACAGACCCAATGAGAGACAGTAGCGGACATCATATTTAAGACAGTAAAAACACCATCATTAAATAATTATGCTGAAGGCAGAGAAATCATTAAAACATACGCATGTTTAAAATATCTTAACATAGTTAAAACTCCTGACACAAAGAGGGGGGGGAATGAAAACAACAACTTGAAATAGAGGGGGGGGGGGGAGAACGAAAAAAATATGCAAAGGATCCGATCTTAATCCCAGAAAGAATCCAGAAGCGGAAGCCTCCGTAAAGTGGTGGGTTGAAAGCCCCATGTAGTAAAGCCCTGCACTCAGGTTACCTGTATGTAGAGTGACCATATGAAAAGGAGGACACGGCTCCTGTACCTTTAACAGTCTCTAGAAAAGGGAATTTCAGCAGGTGTCATTGGTATGCATGCAGCACCTGCTGAAATTCCCTTTTCTATGCAACAGTTAAAGAAAGAGGAGCTCTGTCCTCCTTTCCATATGGTCACCACACCTGTATGTCTTGCTCAGTCCAAGTGCTGTTGATGGACAATTTCAAGGCACTTCCTTCTCTTTATAATGGACATGGACTCGACAGCCTTTCAAACAGGGGATCCCCTCAAAACAGAAGACAATCCTCTGGCAACCTTTCAAGTAAAGGACTGTCCTCTATAAAAGAGGACACATGGCCACCTACCCTCTGATTTAGACTTCTTTCCTGGCGCAAGTACTGAGTCATGGATGGCTGGGGAATACTTGTCCATCCCTGGTGATCAAGATTCACCGCTCTCACCTCCATGGCCCGGGTTTGATTCCCGATCAGGGAAGCTTTTTGCTAAAGCTGCAGGAGCTGTACTAGAGTGACCAAATACAAAAGAGGGCAGGGCACAGCAAAAGAAGGTGCTTGATGGCTGTACTTGCTGGAAACAAAAGTCTTACTTGGTCTTTCTTACTATTTCTATTCTTGAAACAAAAGGAGACCATGGATGCTAAAGACTGTCTTAAAAACAGGTGTCCAGGCTGAAGTTCAACAATAGCAACGCATGCAGATGGATGACCGGGTGTCTTGTTAGCTATCACTGTTGCTAGTATCCAGCATTCATGTTCTGCTCAGTTTTTTTAAACAACAATAACAACACCCCCACACCTTTGCCTTTAGGGAATGTATTATAAGAGGTCTATTAGAAACTGAATTAGAAACTCAGGCCAGATCTACACTACTGCTTTAAAGCGCTTTATAACAGTGATAAAGCGCTTTAACTGCTTTAAAGCGCTATAAAACTGTTATAAAGCGCTTTAAAGCAATAGTGTAGATGCGACCTCAGCCTCATTCCAGTGCCTTTGTCCCTTCTTTGCTGCAGGTGGGGGTGAAGAAGCCTTGGCTTTTTGGCTGCCATAAAATGGAGTCAGTGCTCACAAGAGAGCTATTTTGTAACAGCAGAGTTTCTCCTCCCTCCACACCTTTCAGGAGCTGTAGTGCACAATAGAAGTGCAGCTTTGAAAAAAGGAGGCTAAGGGGAGACATGATAGAGGTGTACAAAATTATGCCTGGTGTGGAGAATGTGGAAAGGGTGAACTGCCCAGGGAGCTTTGGCTGTTGGGCGGCGGTATAAAAATGCAATTATTATTATTATCATTATTATTATTATTAATAATAATAATAATAATAATAATAATAATAATAATAATAATAGAACCCAAAGGGGTCATCCCATGAAGCTGATTGGTGGGAGATTCAGGATGGATAAAAGGAAGGACTTCTTCACACAGCACAGAGTTAAACTGGGGAACTCACTACCACAATAAGTGGTGCTGGACACCAATTTGGATGGCTTTAAAAGGGGGTTGGATAAATTCCTGGAGGAGAAGGCTATCAAGGGCTACTAGTCCTGAAGGCAGCACATGGTCATCAGAGGCAGTAAGCCTTAAAGTCATAGAATCACAGAAAAGCAGAGTTGGAAGGGGCCTACAAGGCCATCGAGTCCAACCCCCTGCTCAATGCAGGAATCCACCCTAAAGCATCCCTGACAGATGGTTGTCCAGCTGCCTCTTGAAGGCCTCTCTAGTGTGGGAGAGCCCACAACCTCCCTAGGTAACCCCTTTATATACACCAGTTGCTGGGGAACATGGGTGGGAGGATGCTGTTGCACCCTGTCCTGCTGGTGGCTCTGTGGTCAATGGCTGGTTGGCCACTGTGTGAACAGAGTGCTGGACTAGATGGACCTTTGGTCTGATCCAGCAGGGCTCTTCTTATGTTCTTATGTTCATGCTAAAGTGGGAATAGTTTGGTTGGATGTCCACAAAAAGAGCACCTAGATCCCTTTTTCTTATTCATCAAGGGTGTTCCATACAAGGGCTTTGGGTGGCTGGAGTGACATTTGGAGTGCAGCTTGTGACAGGAGACATGAAGGAGTGATCATGTACCAGGTGGAGCACAGTTAAGGCTGCAGGAGCTGTACTGGCATTTGGAAAGAGACAAGCGTAGTGCTCCTACAATTGCCCAACCCATGAAAACTCAATGGATTGAAATGGGCAGGAAGGTATGGATTTTTTTTTTACAACAGCCAGACCCAAAGGAAACTCCAGCCCAAGAAAAGCCTGGGGGAAATCTGTGTCCCAGCCAATGGAGGCTGGTGACTCCAATGCCAGTGGGGCTGTAAATCCATTCTCAGTTTCACTCAAAACCAGCCAGAACTCTAAAGGAACTGTCCAAAGTGTTGAACTCTATCCCAAACTAGGATCACCACCTTGGAGAGCTCCTTTAGAGTTCTGTAGGGTGACCATATGGAAAGGAGGACAGGGCTCCTTTATCTTTAATAGTCGTATAATAAAGGGAATTTCAGCAGATGTCATTTGTATGCATGCAGCATCTGGTGGAATTCCCCCTTCATCACAACAGTTAAAGCTGCAGGAGCTCTGTCCTCTTTTGTATCTGGCCACAAGGGCCAGGCTCCTGTTGAAGAGGGAATTTCAGCAGGTGCTGCATTATTATTATTATTATTATTATTATTATTATTATTATTATTATTATTATTTATATAACACCATCAATGTACAATGCATCCACACAAATGACCCCTGCTGAAATTCCCTTTTCTGTGGAACAGTTAAAGATACAGGAGTCCTGTCCTCCTTTCCATATGGTCACCCTAGAGTTCTGGCAAGTTCTGCTGGAAACCCAGGATGGATTTCCAGCCCCTCTGGAATTGGGGCCACCACCCTCCAAGGGTCCCAGCTACCAGTGGGGAGCCCCCCTCTTTTTTATTTCTTTTTTTGCATGGTGTCCAAGAGAAACCAAAAAGGAAGCTTCCACCTAGCAAAGGCAATCCATCCACAAGGGGCTGCCGTTGGAGGAGAAGAGGGAGCAGTCCCAAGTAGACATCTCCAGCTCAAATCAACTTGTACAGCAGCAGGAAGTGGTTATGGAAGATCTCCAATCTCATGACAGGGTAGATGTCCCAGCTGAGCTGGCACACACCTTCCTCTGCCTTCAAGAGGCAGAGCCAAAAGTTCATGCCCCAACACCTGCCTGTTCAGAGTGCAACAGAATAGCACTCAGTGGCCTTCACTACTCAGCCACCTTGAGTCACATGACCCCCAACCAGTGATCCGTCCTTCCGGGGCAGGACTCTGGAAGTGGAACTTCCAGGGATTGGATCGGACTTCCAGAAGAGGTGGAGTGAACCACCTCTCCCATTAAAATAAGGCGCAGGGTTTCCAGTTTGATGCGACGTAGCTTTTTTCACTCCTCCTGGGTGTGTGGTGCCCAAGACCAGTGTGGGGCATAAGACCTCTCTCTGCGCCTCTGCAGGCTCAATGAGCCACAGATATGGTGTCCTGAGGAGGCACCTTATCGTCACTGTAGACCTGCCCCAGCTCCCAAGACCCTGTGGAGGGTGGCGCCACTGGCATGCGGACTCTCGTCTTGTTCTGAGAGGAGAAGAAACAGAATCAGCTTCTCCAAGACAAAGAGTTGTTTGTCTTTTTCGTGCTTATTCCAACATTTTCTTGATTTTCTTGTTTTAATCATTTCATGTAAACGGCTTTATGATATCTGTCTAGAAAGCAATATATAAATACCTTTAATAAATCAATACCCAGTTGCGCATTGTGTGAATGAACTCATGGATAGTTTGGCCCTTGGACTGAGAGTTTCTGGAAGGCCCCTGTAGCTGTAATAATAAGTCCGGTGACTGGTTTTTCTCCCTGATGTAATCCCACATTTCCTAACTGCAACCCTGTGGGGAGGTGGAAAACATTAACAACCAGATGTGCTGACCCATTGTGCCACAGAGACAAGGGCAAGGCTGCCTCTCAGCCTCCCTTAGCCTATTATGGCTGAAGGGGAATTAGATGACAAAACTTAACAAGGAAAACCAGCTCATTTTCTTCTATCCAGCAGAGTGGCGCAGCGGAAGCGTGCTGGGCCCATAACCCAGAGGTCGATGGATCGAAACCATCCTCTGCTAGGCGGCAGCTGCCTTTTCCTTTTGCCTCGGACACCCCACAAAAGAAAGGGGTTCCCTTGAAGCTGCTGGCTGATACGCTCTGGGCTAAAATTGCCCAAACATCCAGTCTCCTCCTTTTCTCTGGCAACGGATTCAGAAGCAGTGATCTGCTCTGCCCTGAATGCCTCCTGGCCAGGTGGCCCACGGCTCAATTCTCTTTGGCAAACCAAATGCCCAGCCAGCGTAAAGGAACCACAACCCCCTAGCAACTTTTGCTTCTCCACAAGGTCCTGCTGAGGGGAAGGAAAAGGCCCTCGTTAGCTGTGCCAGTGGTGTAGGGGCATCATGCGAGGTTCCCAATTTTGTGACCTGGGTTCGAGTCCCGGCTGGCGCAAGCCTTCCTCTGCCTTGTGTATTCCCAGCGCTAAAGATAGCCAAGACAGTAAAATGTTTTGTCTGAGGGTCTCCTGCCAGTGGGGAAAAGACTCGATGAGGGTGGGATTCGAACCCACGCGTGCAGAGCACAATGGATTAGCAGTCCATCGCCTTCACCACTCGGCCACCTCATCAAGAGTGGGGCACCGACAGCCGTCCCTGGGTGGGCTCGAACCACCATCCTTCTGGTTAACAGCCAGACGCGCTGACCCATTCCGCCACAGAGACCTGGGCAGGGCTGCCTCTCGGCCTCCCTTGGCCTGAGGTTTGCTGGCTGGGGAAGGTTTGGTGAGAAATGGATTCACAAGGCACAAAACAGCTCTCCTTCCCCCATCCAGCAGAGTGGCGCAGCGGAAGCGTGCTGGGCCCATAACCCAGAGGTCGATGGATCGAAACCATCCTCTGCTAGGCGGTGGATGCTTTTTCCTTTTGCCTCTGACATTGCACAGAACAAAAAGGCTCCCATCCTGCTGCTGGCTGGTAGGCCTTGTGCTAAGAATGCATAAACATGCATAGCCTCCTCCTTTTCTCTGGCAACAGGCCCAGGACCAGTTATCTGTTCTGCTCTGAACACCTCCCAGCCAAGCAGGCCCATGCTCAAATCCTCAGCCACTGTGAAGGGCCTGAGCCCATGAGGGGTCTGGAGAGCCTCTCACCATCTTCTGCAAGGCCCTCGTCAGCTGCGCCAGTGGTGAAGGGGCATCATGCAAGGTTCCCAATCTTGTGACCTGGGTTTGAATCCCGGTCAGCGCATGCCTTTCTCTCTCCTTTTGCCTTTTGGAGAGGCAAAGACAGTTTTAACTCTTAACGAGGAGTTAAGAGTTAATCATAGGGGAAGGGGGAGAAAGTAGAAGGAAAGAAAGAGGGTTCAGCATGGGATAATTTGAATGGGGGGAAAACAGACTGTTTTGGGGAGATTATGTGAGTTTTGTAGGGGTGTTGGAGTAAAATGGGTAGATGGAAAGGTGTAAAGAGTTCCAAAGCCAATGGGTTTTGGAGTTTGGAATGGGGTGGAATATCAGGGAAAAGGGAGGACTTAAAAGTATGGATCACTTATGAGGAAAATAGAAGATAGTGCAAATGATTTACCTCTCCTTATCTGCTGTCTTGTGAAGTGAGGGGGAGCTCTGTTGACTGTAGGGTGACCATATGGAAAGGAGGACAGGGCTCCTGTATCTTTAACCAGATACAAAAGAGGGAAGGGCTCCTGCACTGTTGTGATGAAGACAGAATTCCCTGTTAAAGACACAGGAGCCTCTGTTCTCCTTTCCATATGGCCACCCTACTGCTGTGGGAAGGAAAAGGGGGGGTGCTCTTCCCAGCAGAAGGGTGGAAGGAGTCTTCTTCTTTCTCTCCCTCCCTGAGCCTGAGTAATTCATGAATCTGGGTTGCTGTTTTTATCCCTTTTATCCCAGGATTTAATCATCAAAATAAAACAAGTCTTGTCTTCTGAGATTGCTCAGGGATGCTGAAAAATGGATTTCTAGGTGGCAAACACTGAGGGGAAGAAAGAGGACAATGGGATCTTCTTTTTCCTGAGGTGAGGAAAAGATGGGAGTTGATGGGTCCATATCTCGGGCTTCCACAGGGTTTTTGCTGATTGTCTTAAACAAGAGTGACAAAAAGGTCATGTAGACACACTTGCTTGCACAATACTGGGTTTCCCACCCCCTGTGAAAGGCATTGAATTCTTTATTTTTTCTTTCCATTTGGCTTAAATGAGAAGGTTTAGAAATCTGCATGAAATCCTTCAAGGTGGGGGCTTCTGTGGTGGTTGTCTTCAGGCATGACCTGAAATTTGCAAGTGTTAATATGGAAGGATTAAGGCATTCAGAACTCAACAATTGCAGTGCTCAGGGCAGATGCAGGGCATTTAAAATGGCCACACGTTTTTTATGGCCTGTACGGATTGAAATCAGACTGGACCAAAGAGTCTTTAAGATGCTTAGGGCATCTAAGTCCATGCCATGGTGTTTTGCTGCAGCCATGGAAAGGGCTCACCACATGCCCATGGCCTAGGGCAAATGGGACTACCTTAAAAAAGCATATTGTTACTCTCCTGCACCCCAGTCTTGAGAGGGGTGAACTTACTGAGGCTTCAGTGCTTACACAGACTCTAATATCCTAGAAAGAGGGCACAGGAGACTTATGATGTTTCTTTTATGCAGGTTTATTTACACTGTTTTTAGGATTATTATTATTATTATTATTATTATTATTATTATTATTATTATTATTATTAATTTATTTATTTATTTATATAGCACCATCAATGTACATGGTGCTGTACAGAGTAAAACAGTAAATAGTAAGACCCTGCCGCATAGGCTTACATTCTACTAAAATCATAGTAAAGCAATAAGGAGGGGGAGAGAATGCAAACAGGCACTGGGTAGGGTAAACAGGCACAGGGTAGGGTAAAACTAACAGTATAAAGTCCGAGCAACATCAAGTTTTGAAAGCTTTAGGAAAAAGAAAAGTTTTTAGCTGAGCTTTAAAAGCTGCGATTGAGCTTGTAGATCTCAAATGTTCTGGAAGAGCGTTCCAGGCATAAGGGGCAGCAGAAGAAAATGGACGGAGCCGAGCAAGGGAAGTAGAGACCCTTGGGCAGGCGAGAAACATGGCATCAGAGGAGCGGAGAGCACGAGCGGGGCAATAGTGTGAGATGAGAGAGGAGAGATAGGAAGGAGCTAGACAGTGAAAAGCTTTGTAGGTCAACAGGAGAAGTTTATATTGGATTCTGAAGTGGATTGGAAGCCAATGAAGAGATTTCAGAAGTGGAGTGACATGGTCAGAGCGGCGAGCCAAGAAGATGATCTTAGCGGCAGAGTGGTGGACAGAGACCAACGGACTGATGTGAGAAGAAGGAAGGCCAGAGAGAAGAAGGTTGCAGTAGTCCAACCGAGAAATAACCAGTGCATGAACAAGCGTCTTGGCAGAAGAGACAGACAGAAATGAGCGAATCCTGGCAATATTATACAGGAAAAAACGACAGGATTTAGCTACTGCCTCAATATGAGGAATAAAGGAGAGCGAGGAATCAAATATAAAGCCAAGACTACGAGCTTCATTGACCGGAGTAAGCGTAACATCATATGTACCTACCCGAACCTTAAGATCATCTACAGGGGCCCTTCTCCGTGAGCCCCTGCCAAAGGAAGTGAGGCAGGTGGCTACTAGGAGGAGGGCTTTCTCCGCTGTGGCACCCCGGTTGTGGAACGAGCTCCCCAGAGAGGTCCGCCTGGCGCCTACACTGTACTGCTTTCGTCGCCAGCTGAAGACCTTTTTATTCACTCAGTATTTTAACACTTAATTTTAACTTAAATTTAAATTTTACTGTTTTAACTCTGTATTTTAATCTTATATCAACTTTGCTGTGTGGTTTTATCCTGGTTGCGCTTTTTATATTGTATTTCATAATTGTGTTTTAACCTGTTGGGTGTTTTACTGTGGTTTTAATTTTTGTGAACCGCCCAGAGAGCTTCGGCTATTGGGCGGTATAAAAATGTAATAAATAAATAAATAAATAAATAAACATCATTGACAGTAAGAGAGAATGAGAGATGAGGAGAAGGTTTAGGAGGAAAAACAAGCAATTCAGTCTTTGCCATATTATCAAGGCCTACAACAACCCAATGCCAAGCCAAGCCTGCTTCCTCTCTGTCACCCAGCAGATCTTCTTCTGCATGACAAAAAACCCGCTCTCCCCTTATTCCAGGTTCAGCCTTCCCTCAGATTCATTTCCTCCTGCCCCCTCAGGTAGGGTGACCATATGAAAAGGAGGACAGGGCTCCTGTATCTTTAACTGTTGTATTGAAAAGGGAATTTCAGCAGCTGCTGTGATGAAGAGGTGTCAATTTCCTCTTTATCTCAACAGATAAAGCTGCAGGAGCCTTGCCCTCTTTTGTATCTCATCACACCAGGCAGCCTTAACTGTTGGGATGAAGCGGGAATTTCACCAAGTGCTGCATGCCTAAAAATAACACCTGCTGAAATTCCTTTTTCAATACAACTGTTAAAAGTTACAGGAGCCCTGTCCTCCTTTTCATATGGTTACTCTACCTCAGGACTTGTAGAACAAAAGGTTACTGGTTTAGTGAGCAGTTGGGTGGGGGAGGGAGGAATCCTTAGTCTCTTTTACTCAGACACACTGAGTTGAATGGGTTTCCTGGAGGTCATTTAGACTGACCCCAAACACATAACAGTATATTCTCAGACCTCCTCACAGGATCCCCAGGAGTGCCAGCTCCAGGTCCGATGAAGGGGCCAGTGTGGTGGTAGGGAGCCTCTTTCAGCCCAAGGCCAAATTCGATTTCCATAAATTCCTGAGGCCGGGAGACATAATCCGGGGGAGGGGCAAAGCCAAAGACAAAAGGGCAAGGGACAAAAATACAAAAAATATCAGCATGTTTTACTTAGATTCTTACTTCCAGTATCCCTCCAGGGTCAGAGTTCTGGGCATAGGGTTGGAAATGGCCCCGGTGGGGTCACTTCCATTGCTCCACATATACAGCAGGGGTCTACATCCTCATCCTATTGGGCCATGGGGGCATGATGACTTCATAGATGAGTCACATGACCCCCATCAAGTAATCCCTCCTTCCGGGGCAGGGATCCGGAAATGGGACTTCCAGGGATGGGATCGGACTTTCAGCAGAGGCGGAGTTAACCACCTCTCCAATTAAAATAAGGCACAGGGCTTCCAGTTTGATGCGACGTAACCTTTTTCGCTCCTCCGGCGCATGTTGTGCCGAGGGCTTGCGTGGGGGATAAGACCTCTCTCTTGTCCCACTGCAGACTAAAAGAGCCACAGAGGTGGTGCGCCTTTGAAGCACATGAATGGGGCACCAGGGAGGAAGAGGTGCACCTTCAGAAAACACTGTGGGAATACAATGACTGAGACACTCAGATTGCGTGGGCATCTCTTCTTCGACTGGAAGGCGGTATATTGCCCGGAAAGCCTGCTGCAGCTCTGTCTGTCCCATTGCAGCCTAAATAAGGCACAGAGGTGGTGTCCTTATGAGGAACCTTATGGGGCATTGTAGCCCTGCCCCAGTACCCAAGACCCAGTGCAGGTTGGCGCCACTGGCATGCGGACTCCCATTTTGCCCTGAAAGGTGAAGAAACGGAATCAGCTTCTCCAAGACTTCTTTTGTTTTTTATTGCAGAGTTTTATTGATTTCATTGTTTTTATAATTTCACGTAAACTGCTTTGTGATGTCAGCCCATAAAGCAATATATAAATACCTTTAATGAATCTATGAATGTGTTCAACTCCCTTTTAAAGGCATCCAAATTGGTAGCCATCACTACTTCTTGTGAATTCCTGAACCGGATTTGGGGTTTCTGGGCCTACAGCTTAGAGTTCCCTGATTCTTCTTTGTCAGAACCTGCTTACTGGAGCCGATGCAGCGCAGTCTCTATTATCCCCCAGTGCAGCCTTCCTCAACCTGGGGCACTCCAGATGTGTTGGACTACAACTCCCAGAATGCCCCAGCCATGCTGGCTGGGGCATTCTGGGAGATGCAGTCCAACACATCTGGAGCGCCCCAGGTTGAGGAAGGCTGCCCTAGTGTCTGTAAGCATGTGGAGTTCCTATTCTCCAACAGTTTTTCTCAACCATGATGTTGAGTCAAACATGCACCCATCACTTCCACCATCTCTGCACCATAAGACTCTAAGATCCTGCAAAGGCTCTTTCTGCATCAGACAAAAGACAATCCTGTCCTAATACCTGTTCCCCATCGCAGCCTGCTAAATGCTTTTGGAAGGGCCACAAGCAGGGATGGCAACTGACAGTTGTACCTGACCAACTGGTACTCAAGAGGTACGCTGCCTCTGAACCTGGAGAGTCTACATAGCTCTTATGACTAGAAGTCATCAGCAGACTTCTCCTTCATGAACAGGTTTATATCCTTTTCAAGATATCTCAAGCTGGTGGCCGTTACTACATCTTGTGCCAGCGAATTGCAGAAATTAATCATGGATTGGGAGAAAGGGTAAAATGTCACTTGGGTGTAAATGGCTCTCAGGTCAAAGCCCACAAAATCTGTGCAGCCATCATATCACAAAAACTTCTGGAGTCTGGTGGAGATGGAATGATGGGGTTGCACTCAAAGCATTTCATCCATGCTGACCATTACTGAGGTCTCAGGGAAATTGCCCGATGGCCCATGATACTAAACTGTTCTGGGTCCAAAGACCAGCTGGGAACCTCAAGTAGTTCCTAGGCAGGAAGCTGTGATGTAAATAAGTTATGGGGGGCTGTGGGGGGGGGGGAAGCAAACCAGATGAACGTGACATAAGAAGAGCCCTGTTGGATTAAAGCCATCCAAATTGGTGGTCATCATCACTCCATCTGGTGGTAGTGAGTTCCCCTTTCTTCTGAGCAAGTAAAAAACAAACCGCCGGTTTCCCCTTCTCCCTTGCCGCCAGCGGGTTTCCTCTCCCTGCTTCCTCCTAGCTTATTCTTGAGAGAGAGACCAAGAGAACCACCCTGAAGGCGCCTGGGGGTGCAGTTTAAAAAGGTCTGTAGCGTGGGGAAGATTGAGCTCCTGACACTCAGTCCTCCAAGGGTTAAAGGGACTGAGCCGCGGTTCCTAGACAGGCAGGGAAATTTAAAAGTGGGTGGGAAAGACAAGCTTGGTTGCAGGTCGGGAGAGGCTTGGCGGGGAGGGGGACTTCCTGGACGAAAAGGTAAACGGGGCGGCATTGGGGTGATGTGGGGTGGGGAGATAAAGATTTTTTTGGGGGGGAAGAGGGGAGAACCCCTCTTGGAGGTATGACTGGGGGGGTCGGGGGGGTCTGCTCCATGCAATCCGCCTGCAAAGTGGGCTCCGGACAGCTGCAGGGCTTCTTCTCGTTGAATCCACCCCATCCCCATCAGAAACCAATCCGCTCCCCTTGGATTATGGAGGGGGGCTTGCTCGGTGGGAGGGGGGTGAGGAGAAAGAGCTGGGGTGACCCCCCCCCCGGAGGGGCTCCCCAGGTGCAGGAGACGCTGAGCAGCTTCTGTGGGTCAGAGCTGGGGGAGAGTCGTCTGTGGATCGCCTTGGCCTGAGAAGCGCCTGGCCAGTTTCCCTCCTACTGGGCCAGGAGCGGGAGATTCAAACAGACTTGGCAGAGCTATGCAGGATCAGACCAAGGGTCCACCTCAGCCCTGGATTAACCTTTAATCAGTATAAGCACGTGCTGAGGGCACCAAGGGAAAGGGGGGGCACCCCAGTGATGAAGGTTTGTATTTATTTATTTTTCTGTTGCCCTAGTTATAAGTAAGTAATTGGCTTATATTGCTTGCTGCTATTTAGTGCTAAATCTTTTCCCGCAGACCTATCCAGTGGAATTTTGGGATGCTTTTAGGATGTTTTAACAATGTATACTATGTTTTTAATCAGTATTTTATGTGTTTTATACTTTTGTTCCCTGCCTCGATCCAAACGGAAAGGCAGGTAAGAAATAATAATAATAAATAAATAAATATAACAAAAAGCAGTTTATAGTTAATATAGTTGTGTGTTCCGGTGTGGGGGATGGCCTTGAAAAAAACTGAGTTTTTAATGTCTTATTTCACCTTCAGCATTTATTGAGTCTTAATGTCTTGCCGGCTAAGCAATGGAAGGGCCAAGGGGGCACCATTACTGGGCTGTGCTTCAGATGGCCTTAATCTGGCCCTGGTTCACCTAGTCAAGCATTCTGTTCACACAGCGGCTGGATCGCTTGCTTTTCCCTCTGGTTGGACTACAAGTCCCATCACAGCTCAAGCCTTTACCATGGCCTTTGGGGTGTTTTTGTTTGTGTGGTTTGAGACAGATGCCGGGAGAGCTTGCTGCTTGGTGTCTAGGTTTAGATCTCTTGCTTTTCCCAGTTGGTTGGACTATTTATTTTATTTATTTATTACATTTTTATACCGCCCAATAGCTGAAGCTCTCTGGGCGGTTAACAAAAATTAAAACCATGAAAAGCATAAAAACAACCAACAATTTAAAAACAGGAATACAAAATACAATATAAAAAGCACATCCTATCACACCCCAACCAGCATGTATAAAACAGCTACCTGATTCTGAAAGAGGAAGAAAGTAAAACATGGATCCATGAAATCCAAAAGGGATCCTCATGATTTCATATTATGTTTAAAGAGGACACCCACAAAACCACCATCTAATCACAGAGTACATCTGCCTCCACAGACCGAACCAGAAAAATCATGGATCCTCCACTCATGAACGCTGCCATGGCACATAAGCATGGATCTGAGGTAGGGATCCTGTATCTGCCTCCACGGACTGAACCCCCAAAATGAGGGATCCACCACTTGTAGGCAGGGATCCTCATGATTTTTACATGGAAAATAGCCCAAATCACAATCAAATCACAGAGGACAGCTGCATCCCTGTGCATGGGTTGTGGTTTGGTGTATTTTCCATGCAAAAATCATGAGGATTCCTGAGGATCACAGCCTTAAATGCACTTTTTTTGCAGCTTGGAGAAACCGACGAGTGGTGCACCCATGATTTTTGTGGTTCAATCTGTGGAGGCAGAAGTACTCTGTGATATGCTAGTGTTTTCAGGGATTTGCTCTGTTAAAATCATGAAGATCCATGCCTCAGATCTATGTTTTTGTGCCGTGGCTGCACCCATGAGTGGCAGATCCCGGATTTCATAGAATCATAGAATAGCAGAGTTGGAAGGGGCCTACAAGGCCATCGAGTCCAACCCCCTGCTCAATGCAGGAATTTCTGGTACTGTCCATGGAGGCAGATATGCTTTGTGACTGGATTGTGGTTTGGGATGTCCATGTAAAAATCATGAAGATCTCTGAAGATCCCTGTGTTGGAACCACGTTTTTGTGCTGCGGTGGCACCCACGAGTGGAGGATCTGTGATTTTTCTGGTTTAGTCCATGGAGGCAGATGTGTTCTGTGATTAGATTGTAGTTTGGGCGATTTTCCCATTGGTTCCCTGCCTCGAATCCACGTTTCTGCACCGCAGTAGTGCCATTGAGCAACAGAACCAGATTTCTCTTGTTCATTGAGGCAGATGTGCTCTGTGATTGGATGGTGGTTTTGTGGGTATCCTCTTTAAAAAAATATGAAATCATGAGGATCTCTTTTTGATTACACAGATCGGTGTTTTACCCAGGACCTTTGAAAGGCTGTCCATTACAGATGCAAGCAGATGTATACTCGGGCAATAACACACCTTGAGAAACGGTATGACTTTGAGAACTCACAACTAAAAGACTCAACAGCCTTTAATCTGGACAGAGAGTCAGAGAACCTAGGCCAGGATCCCATTTGTAAAGTGGCTGCAGATCTCGGACTTGAGGACATAGAATCATAGAATAGTAGGGTTGGAAGGGGCCTATAAGGCCAGCGAGTCCAACCCCCTGCTCAATGCAGGAATCCAATGTAGACAACCTTTTTGATAAGCTCAACCTGATGCAGAAGCTTCTGCCAGTGGTGAGAAAGTCAGATCTTCCTCTAGATCCATAATGGAGCACAGAGAAGCTCCCTTTCCAGTGCACGTTGTCAGTAAGGAAGGCTTATAGGGAGAGGGCGTTTTCACACAGGGCAACATATGTACGGAGAAGAGGAATCGTATGTTAGCTCCTCTTGTGAAAGCAGGGCTTTGTGTGAAATTTAACCAAGAGATGGCACTGGGGGAATCTACACGTCTGCTTTCAAGCAGTATTGAAACACACTGATAACTGTTTGGGCACACTACACATTCCATAGACTCTTTTCAGTCAGAACTTGGTCGGTGCACACTTAGCTAAGTTCCATTGCTTCAGTGTGTGTCTACTCTGATGGGGACTAGCAATTGGGTTGGTGATTTGACCTGTTTCCTTAATAGCAAGAAGTGCAGAATGAGATACTGCTGGACCCAGAGTTCAGCCAACTGAGAATCTGAGCTTTTCTTTCTTAAAAAAAAGAATCTAGCCTTTATGGCTGCAAAGATGTCATTGGAAATGTGTTATAAGGCCTGCTGAAATCATAAAATCATAGAGTTGGAAGGGATTGAGTCCAACTCCCTGCTCAATGCAGGAATCCACCCTAAAGTATCCCTGACAGATGGTTGTCCTGCTGCCTCTTGAATGCCTGCCTCTAGTATGGGAGAGCCCACAACTTCCCTAGGTAACTGGTTCCATTGTCGTACTGCTCTAACAGTCACGAAGTTTTTCCTGATGTCCAGCCGGAATCTGGCTTCCTGTAACTTGAGCCCGTTATTCCATGTCCTGCACTCTGGGAGGATCAAGAAGAGATCCTGGCCCTCCTCTGTGGGACAACCTTCCAAGTATTTGAAGAGTGCTCTCATGTCTCCCCTCAATCTTCTCTTCTCCAGGCTAAACATGCCCAGTTTCAGCATTTGATTTCTTTGTGATGATTTCTTTGAATGTGGTGTAACCCACTTTTTCTTTTAAGAGACATGTTTGTGAAATAAAAGATAAATTTTGTTTCCCATGCGCTGTTGGTTCTCCTTTCCCCTCCTCTTTTCCTACCTTAACTTTAAGGCTAGAACAAATTTTGTAGTTGTGATTGTCATGTCAACTGCCACCATCAAACTATCTGCTTACTAATTTTTGAAGGGTTCACTTTATCTCAGCCTTCCTCAACCTGGAGTGCTCCAGATGTGTTGGACTGCACCTCCCAGAATGCCCCAGCCGAGCTGGCTGGGGCATTCTGGGAGTTGTAGTCCAACACATCTGGAGCGCCCCAGGTTGAGAAAGGCTGCATCTGGTTTTGAATTGCTGGCAGGGGTCAATGGGGTTTGCCTAGCTGCACGACTTTTCAAAAGTAAACATGGGCTCTGAAATAGTGCTTAATGGTATAGAGACATGGAAAGTGCTGATGTCATAGTGCTGCCGCTTCTTTTTCACTTTTTGTCAAACTTTGTCTGCATTTCACAGCAGTAATGGTTTAGTTGTAGGATTCAGAGATGCTCAATGATAAACTTAATTTATTGTCTTTCAGATTCCATTCTGGTTTAAAACTCAATAAAAACTTTGCAGAAATACATTCGCAATGCCGAAAGTAAGGTGTAAATTCACGCCTAAGTTAAAGGCCAGATTTCCCTGCTTCAGGAATGGCCGAGATGAGAGCGAGGCGGAGTGCATCATATGTAAACCTGGGACATTTGTGTCTGTTGCACACAAAGGTGCTACAGATTTGCAGATCCACATTGAATCAGACAAGCACAGGAAGGCTGCTACGAGACAGAGCTCTTCCACCATAGTGACTGATTTCTTTCCGAGACTAGGAATCACATCTGAGGATGCGGTCTCTGCAGCAGAAGGCACGCTGGCTTTCCACCGTCTGGTGCCTCAAAACGCTTTTACTTCAATGGATTGTACTGTTAACTTGACGAAGGAGATATTCCCTGACTCAGAAGGAGCCCCGGAGTTCTCAAGTGCTCCCATCAAGACCGAAGCAACTGCGAACTCTGTACTTTCACCGCAGTCTGCGGAAAATACCCTGCAAGCCCTCAAAGGGTACAACATACTGTACTGTGGCGTCTTAACGGATGGAAGCAACTATGGCACAGTGAGAATATTTCCAGTTGTAGTCCGATATTTTGACTGGAAGAATGGGGGTCTGCAGTCTAAGCTCATCGAAGTGAAGAACTTACCTAATGAGAGAGCTGATACAATTGCCCACTATGTCAAGGACACTCTGGAGACGAATGGCTTGTTTGAGAAGTGCATTGCATTCACTGGTGACAACCACAATACCATGTTTGGTGGACTACAACGTGATGAGGAAGGGGGTAATGTCTTCTCAAACTTGAAAAAGCTGTTCCGGAAGACTCCTCTAATTGGTGTGAGTTGCCCAGCGCACATTTTGAATAATTGTTTACACCAGGGGGTAAACACACTTGATGTGGATGTGGAGAATATTGTTTTTAAAATATACCAGTACTTCAACATTTACTCTGTGAGAACCGATTGTCTGAAGGAGTACTGTGAGTTCGTGGACAGTGAATACAGAAAGTTGCTTTCTCACAGCAAGACACAGTGGCTGTTCCTATTCCCTGGAATAACAAAGCTACTGCAGATGTTTCCGGCCTTGAAGTCCTTCTTTCTCTCTCAAAACACACCACCTTCTGTGCTCAAGAAGTTCTTTGAGGATGAGTTCAGTGAGATTTACCTGTGGCACCTGCAGTCGCTCATGGGCGTGTTCCAAGCTCACATCGAAGAGACTGAACGTGAAAACACCTCTGTGGTGGAAGTGCTGAAACGCTTGGACTCCATTAGGGACATCCTGTGTGAACGCAAGGCCCACAACTTTGTATCCATGAAAGTCAAGGCTCTCCTGGCACAAAAATGCGAGCAGGGACTCGATGCACGGTGTGACTCCTTCATTGCCCAAGTGGAATGTCTGTACAACACGTGCATTGAATATCTGGAGATGTGGTTGAGACCCTTGGAAGAGTTCTCTGTATTCATGTGGATTGCCCTGACTGAGCCGCCAAACTGGACTGACGTAGAGACTACTATTCTGTACTTAGCAGAGAAGGGAGTGTTCATAGACGACGTCAAGTGCTTCGATCAATTTGCGAATCTGAAGAAATTTGTGGGAAGTTTGTCCGACGATGCAGACTTCCGAAAGCTGATGGCACATCAGAAGTGGACTAAATATTTTAAGAGCGCCACAATCATTGACTGCCACTCAGAATTGTTGAAGATTGTACAGTTCGTGTTTGCTGTCCCCTCCCACAATGCTAACGTTGAGCGTGTTTTTGCTCTAATGCAAAGCGAGTGGACAAATGAAGGGAACCAGATGTCTGTGGAGACGTTGAAAGGGATCCTGCAAGTGCAGTACAATTACAGGCAAACATCTTGTAAGTCATGTAGGGTTGGGGATGCCCCCTTGGGGCATGTTGAAGCAAGGAAATAATTTTAGGCAAAGCAGTTTCTCAAATGTGCCCATGGGTTCAAAAAGGTTCGGGACACCTGACCTTGTTTATGACCTCTTAATTCCCACCCACCCCATGCAGCGCGGTGGCATTTAAGTTAACTAAAACCAATTGATGCATTTTATTTATTTATTGCATTTATATCCCGCTTTTTTCCCCTCTTAAGGAACCCAAGGTACGTAATCCTCCTCTCCATTTTATCCTCATAACAACAACCCTGTGAGGTAGATTGGGCTGAGAGTCTGTGACTGGCCCAAAGTCACCCAGTGGGTTTCCATGGCCGAGTGGGGACTGGAACCCTGATCTCCCAACTCCCAGTCCAACACCTTAGCCACTACACCCCACTGGTGTAATTATTTTGATTATATGTAGGAACCAGAGGGTTGCTCTTTTAGACATCTTCTCAAAACCCATCTCTTCCCACAGGCTTTCTCCGAAGGGTGACCCAGCCAGCAATGCACAGTCCCGGTTGTGCACAGTGGAATGTGCAGTTCCACTATTGATTAACTTCCTGTTGTATTTTATTATCTCTTATTACGGCATTGATTGCAGTGCACTTTATGTTCATTGCTTTGATACCTCTGCAGAAAGCGGTACATAATGAGAAAATTATTATTATTATTATTATTATTATTATTATTATTATTATTATTATTATTACATTTATATCCTGCCTTTTTGCCTCCAAGGAACCCAAGGTGGCGTACATAATCCTCCTCCTCCTCCTCCTCTCTATTGTATCCTCACAACAACAACCCTGTGAGGTAGGTTGAGCTGAGAGTCTGTGACTGGCCCAACGTCACCCAGTGAGCTTCGATGGCCAAGTCAGGACTAGAACCCGGTTCTCCCGACTCCCAGTCCAACACTTTAGCCACTACACCCCACTGGCTTTGGGTTATATTAAAATAATACAACCCAAAGATGCATACCCTGAGGGTTTTACACTGCTTCATCACTAAAGAGGTTTTGCTTTCTTTTTTCTACCTAGAGTGGGAACGTCTTTAAAAGATTACCATATAGGGTCTTCTTATGACCAGCACCTGTGACAGTCTGAGGTTACAACACAATCCTATCCGTGTTCCCTCATTTAAAAACATCCTTTGAATTCGATTGAGGGAGAAATCCCATCAGTGGCTATAGGACTGCAGCCTTAAAAGGAGAATACAGACACAGGCACACAGGATAATTTTGTCATCTCTTTTTCTTTCCAGTGTTTCTGGCAAGCTGATTCCTGGAGACCCTTGACTGACGCTTCCCCACATCCCAGCATGAGCGTGGCAGCTGAATCCCAGAACTCACCTATGGAAAGTCCATCTCAACTCTTCACGGAAGGGAAGCAACGTCAAGCTTCTCCATCTGAGAAAGACTAGGGACAGAGATTCTCAAACCCATTCCCAGGATCCTCGGACACTTGTCTTCAGGTTCCTTGCTCTTCTCACTTGTTTTCAGTATACCACCGCTCGTTGTAGATGGTTGGATCATAGAATCATATGGACCTACAAGGCCATCGAGTCCAACCCCCTGCTCAATGCAGGAATCCACCCTGAAGCATGAAGAAGAAGGATCCTGGGATTTCTTCCCCTTCAAGGAGGATTCCTCTTAGGTGTTTCACTGTTCCAGGGAACCAGAAGCCAGGGTCACAGACAAGAGCCCTGCAACACATCATGGGAGGCTACCTCACATCAAACTCTTAAACTCAAAGGTGGTTTCGTCCTGCATCGGCCAGAAGTCCCACCCCATCCCTGGATGCCCCAGATCAAGGCATCACCTGATGGGGGTCATGTGACTACTCTACGAATTTCTCCGTTTAGCTGCTGCCATACATGTGGGGTACAGGAAGCCGTTCGGTACAAGGGTTAGGGATGTCAGTTGTCGAAAAATCCAGTTTTATTGATTTCATTGTTTTTATAATTTAACGTAAACTGTTTTGTGATGTCAGCCCATAAAGCAATATATAAATACATTTAATAAATCTATGAATGTGTTCAACTCCCTTTTAAAGGCATCCAAATTGGTAGCCATCACTACTTCTTGTTGTGAATTCCTGAACCGGATTTGGGGTTTCTGGGCCTACAGCTTAGAGTTCCCTGATTCTTCTTTGTCAGAACCTGCTTACTGGAGCTGATGCAGTGCATTCTCTATTATCCCCTAGGGCAGCCTTCCTCAACCTGGGGCGCTCCAGATGTGTTGGACTACAACTCCCAGAATGCCCCAGCCAGCTGGCTGGGGCATTCTGGGAGATGCAGTCCAACACATCTGGAGCGCCCCAGGTTGAGGAAGGCTGCCCTAGTGTCTGCAAGCATGTGGAGTTCCTATTCTCCAGCACTTTTCCCCAACCATGATGTTGAGTCAAACAAGCACCCGTCACTTCCACCATTTATTTATTTATTTATTTATTTATTTATTTATTTATTACATTTTTATACCGCCCAATAGCCGAAGCACCATAAGTCTATAAGATCCTGCAAAGGCTCTTGCTGCATCAGACAAAAGACAATCCTGTTCCCCATCCTTTTTCCCATCGCAGCCTGCTAAATGCTTTTGGAAGGGCCACAAACAGGGACGGCCATTGCCTGCTCCCGCAGTTGTACCTGAGCAACTGGTACTCGAGAGCTACACTGCCTCTGAACCTGGGGAGTCTACATAGCTTTGAGTGCAACACCATCATTTCATCTCCAACAGATTCCAGAAGCTTTTGTGATATGATGGCTGCACAGATCTTGTGGGCTTTGTCCTGAGAGCCATTTACACCCAAGTGGGATTTTACCCTTTCTCCCAATCCATGATTAATTTCTGCAACTTGCTGGCACAAGATCTAGTAACGGCCACTTGCTTGGAAAAAGATATAAACCTGTTCATGAAGGCGAAGTCTTCTGATGACTGCTAGTCATAAGAGCTATGTAGACTCTCCATGTTCAGAGGCAGCGTACCTCTTGAGTACCAGTTGCTCAGGTACAAATGCGGGAGCAGGCAAGTGTCGTTCCTGCTTGTGGCCCTTCCAAAAGCATTTAGGACGTTGCTGTGGGGAACAGGATTGTCTCTTGTCTGATGCAGCAAGGGCCTTTGCAGGATCTTATAGGCCATTTCCTCACCTGCCTTTTTTCCAGGGATGGTCCTGGGATCATTCCTGTGCATGCAGATGACACACAGGGGATTCTGGGAGCTGGCCGGGACGATCCCTCCATTTTCCTGGGATAATCTTTACGTGCAGAAGGGGCCATAGTCTTATTGTGCCCCACGCAATGCCTCAAGGATACCATTCATCCACGGTGACCATTACTGAGGACCCAAGGAAATTGCCCGACGGCCCATGATGCTAAAGATAAACAGTTCTGGGTCCAGAGACAAGTTTGGATCCTCAAGGAGTTTCTAGGCGGGGACCTGTGATGTAAATAAGTTAGGGGGGCGGCGGAAGCAAACCATATGAACATAACAAGAAGAGCCCTGCTGGATCAGACCGAGGGTCCATCTAGTCCAGTACTCCGTTCACACAGTGGTGGTGGTAGGCAATCCATATGACTCCCTTTTCTTCTGAGAAAGGAAAAAAGCCATTAGTGCCTGCCCTTGCTGCTAGGGGGTTTCCTCTCCCAGGTTCCTCCTAGTTTAGGGTGACCATATGAAAAGGAGGACAGGGCTCCTGTATCTTTAACAGTTATTATTATTATTATTATTTATTTATATAGCACCATCAATGTACATGGTGCTGTACAGAGTAAAACAGTAAATAGCAAGACCCTGCCGCATAGGCTTACAATCTAATAAAATCATAGTAAAACAATAAGGAGGGGAAGAGAATGCAAACAGGTACAGGGTAGGGAAAAACTAACAGTGGAAAGTAACAGTAGAAGTCTGCACAACAGTTGCATAGATAAGGGAATTTCAGCAGTGTCCTTTGTATATAGGGAAAAACTAGTGAAATTTCCTCTTCATCACCACAGTTAAAGCTGCAGGAGCTATACTAGAGTGATCAGATTTAAAAGAGGGCAGATTTAACTGTTGTGATGAAGAGGAAATTTCACCAGGTTCCCCATATATGCAAATGACACCTGCTGAAATTCCCTTTTCAATACAACTGTTAATGATACAGGAGCCCTGTCCTCCTTTTCATATGTCACCCTATCCTAGTTTATTCTGGAGAGAAAGAGAATCATCCTGAAGCCGCCTTGAGTGCAGTTTAAAAAGGTCTGTAGCGTTGGGAGGATTGAGCTGCTGCCACTCAGTCCTCCAAGGGGTTAAAGAAACTGAGCCGCGGATCCTACAGAGGCGGGGAAATTTAAAAGTGGGCGAGAAAGACAAGCGTGGTCCCAGGTCGGGAGAGATGCCTCGTGAGATCGCTTGGTGTGGAAGGGGACTTCCTGGACGAAAAGGTAAATGGGGCTGCATTGGGGTGGGAAGCCAAGAATTTGATTTGGGAAAGTGTTGGGGTGGGTTGGGAGAAAGAGGAAGAACCCCTGTCAGAGGATTCGCTGCGGGATTGCATGGCTGCTCCTTGCAACCCGCCTGCAAAGTGGGTTCCGAGCAGCTACATGGTCTCTTCTCTTTGAAGCACCCCCCCTCCCCGCGCGCCATCAGAAACGAACCCACTCCCCTTGGGTTATGTAGGGGGGACTTGCTTGGCTGAGGTGTGGCGGCTGAGGGAAAAGACCTCCCTCAAAATAAAAGAACGAAACAGGGAAGGGACCTCTAACGATTATCTGGCCGGCGAGATCACATTACGCCAGTCCTTTTACAACTTCATTGGCTGCCAGTCCAGGTCCGGGCCTGATTCAAAGTGCTGGTATTGACATTTAAAGCCCTAAACGGTTTGGGGCCAGGTTATCTGAAGGAACGCCTCCTCCCATATGTACCTGCCCGGACCTTAAGATCATCTACAGGGGCCCTTCTCCATGAGCCCCTGCCAAAGGAAGTGAGGCAGGTGGCTACTAGGAGCAGGGCTTTCTCCGCTGTGGCACCCCGGTTGTGGAATGAGCTCCCCAGAGAGGTCCGCCTGGCGCCCACACTGTACTGCTTTCGTCGCCAGCTGAAGACCTTTTTATTCACTCAGTATTTTAACACTTAATTTTAACTTAAATTTAAATTTTACTGTTTTAACTCTGTATTTTAATCTTATATCAACTTTGCTGTGTGGTTTATCCTGGTTGCGCTTTTTATACTGTATTTTGTAATTGTGTTTTAACCTGTTGGGTGTTTTACTGTGGTTTTAATTTTTGTGAACCGCCCAGAGAGCTTCGGCTATTGGGTGGTATAAAAATCTAATAAATAAATAAATAAATAAATAAATAAATAAATAACGAAGCCAGGCTGATGAGCTCCCAAATGCTCCTCCTCCATCCCCAACTGCATGGTTTCGACCATACTATCTTCCTGCCACCTGGTGCAGCCTTTTGTGGTGGGGAGGTGGAAAAGATGCTGCGCTACTTGTGTTGGGTCAGAGCTGGGGGAGAGTAGTTTGGGGGTAGGTTTAGGGTGACCCTATGAAAAGGAGGACAGGGCTCCTGTATCTTTAACAGTTATATTGAAAAGGACATTTCAGCAGGTATCATTTGTATATATGGAGAAGCTGGTGAAATTTCCTCTTCATCACAGCAGTTAAAGCTGCAGGAGCCCTGCCCTCTTTTAAATCTGGTCACTCTAGTATAGCTCCTGTACTTTAACTGTTGTGATGAAGAGGGAATTTCTCCAGGTGCTCCATATATACAAATGATACTTGCTGAAATTCCCTTTTCTATACAACTGTTAAAGATACAGGAGCCCTGTCCTCCTTTCCATAGGGTCACCCTAGGTAGGTTTGACCTGAGAAGCGGCTGGTCAGGTTCCCTTCTACTTGGCAAGGAGTGGGGGATTCAAACAGATCGTGCTTTTATTTATTTGCACTAAGAACATAAGAACCCAGTTGGATCAGACCAATGATCCATCTAGTCCAGCCTTCCTTAACCTGGGGCGCTCCAGATGTGTTGGACTGCACCTCCCAGAATGCCCCAGCCAGCTGGCTGGGGCATTCTGGGAGTTGTAGTCCAATACATCTGGAGCGCCTCAGGTTGAGGAAGGCTGATATAGTCCAGCACTCTGTTCACACAGTGGCCAATTATTTGACCCAATGGCAGGACCAGAGCACAACAGCTCCCTCCTGCCCATGTTCTCCAGTAACTGGTGTACAAATTGGAGGTAGCATAAAGCCTTCAGGACTACTAGTCATTTCCCCCATGAACTTAACCCCCCTCTTAATTCAATCCCCTTTTAAAACCACCCCAACTTGGTGGCCTTTCTAAAGGTAAAGTCTCAAGAAATGAGAGGCCACGGAAGGTCAGATGAAAGCCTCTGGACTGAACGTCGCTCTTTCGCAGGATCACTGTGTAGTTGACGTTTTTTAAGGTTTGATGTCCGAATTTCTGATCTGTTGTAAACTGTGCATTGTTTGAGGCAGGCCACCCCAGTGTACGATGCACCATGGCACGAAGCTGGCATTTTGCGACTGGCTCTGATCCCCAAGGTGCCATTTTGTGATGGGGCTCCACCCTCCTGCTGCCCACCCCAAGTTGTGACTGGCTATGGGTGGTGGATCTTAAGACCCTGGAAGAAAAGGGATGGTGGGGGGAAGGTACATCTGCCCTGGTTAAGCGTGTTGAAGCTCAGGCCCTCATTTCCTCCTTGCATTCTGGCACTCAGGATCCGGAGTTGCCCGGTTACTTCTGGTTTTTGCGCTCTCCTGGTGTCCAGCCGGCAGGGAAATTTCCGGCGGAGAGCATCAAATGGTTGCATAGACTTTCCTTGGGTGGGTGGGGTCTAGTTGCATCCCTCCCCTCCCTGCAGGTACCAGGGTTCAGCTAGAGGGAAAACCCGGTGTGCTCCAATCAAACGAGGACGGGGGTCAGGTCGAGGAGTGGGGTGGGCTGACCGCGGGAGCGCATGCCTGCCTGCCCGGCGGTGCGAGCGAGGCTGCAGCACGTGTGCGGAGCAGAGGCAGCAGCGAGCCCTGTCGGCGTGCGGAGGCCCCCTCTTGTCGGTCTGTTGGAGAGAGGCTGGGGGGGTGGGTATCTTTATTCTTTGAAACTTTGGGGGCCAGGGGATGGTTGGGCGGATGGGGAGGTCTCTGCCACCCCAGGCAGACAAAGGGGGAAATGGTTTGGTGGCTAAGCTTGCTGGACACTGGGCGGAAGAAGGTGGCTGATCATGGATTTGGGTAGGGCGGGATAGAATGCAATCATGATAACAGATACTGGCCCCGTTCAGACAACGTGCTAAACCAATGCGGTTTAGCGTGTTGTCTGAACGGGGCCATTGTGTTTGGTGGACGGATTTCAGGGGGAGTGGAGATGGGTTCTTGTGCATTAATATTGTGCTTGCGATATGTTTGCGTAGGTTTTGCGGGTTTTGTGTGTGTGTTTTTTAAAAAATAAAACTGGATGGAAGAACCTGGCTGGGAATGGGGGGGTTGGTGAGAAGAGGTTAATAGAGAAGGTTGTGCGTGGTGGACGGACAGAAAGGAGGAGACGGAGAGAATCCTCTAGATGGTATTACCGCGGGAATAGGCAGGCGCGGGCTGGGAGGTGAAAGGAGGCTAGGCGAAAGAGTATCCCCCTCTGTTTGGATCACACGCACGCACACACACGCCTTTAGCCCTGCGTCTAGGCTGCGATCGCTTGCTTTTATGAGGTGTGGCTGCTTGGGGTCTAGGCTTGGATGTCTTACTTTTCCCGGTGGTTGGACTACATGTCCCATCACAGCCCAAGCCTTTACCCTGGAGTTTCGGGGGGTTGTTGTTGTTGTTGTTTCAGTCTGTGGAGGCTGATGGGATTGTAGTGTAGGGGGTTCCTCGGTAAAAATCATATGAAAGCATGAGGACTCTTACCTGTTTTCCATGATTTTGCGCTGTGGCCACACCCACAAGTGCTGGGATCCCTGAGTTTTGTGGTCAGTCGATGGAGGCAGATGTGCTGTGTGATTGGATGGTGGTTTTGTGGGTGTTCTCTTTAAAAATCATGAAATCTGTGAGGATCCCTTTTTGATTTCATGTCCTTACATGTCTAGGTTTGAACCTCTTGCTTTTCCCTCAGGTTGGACTACAAGTCCCATCACAGCCCCAAGCTTTTAGCCCAGTGTTTCGAGTTTTTTGTTTGTGCAGTGTGAGACATATGCAGGGAGAGCTCACTGCTTGGTGTCTAGGTTTGGATGTCTTGCTTTTCCCTTTGGTTGGACTACATGTCCCATCACCCCGCAAGCCTTTAGCCCAGCATGTATAAAGCCGCTACCTGTTTTTGAAAGGGGGAAAAGTAAAACAAGGATCCAAGAAATAAAAAAGGGATCCTCGTAATTTCATATGATGTTTTCATATGATGTATACCCACAATGCCACCAGCTAATCACAGAGCCCATCTGCCTCTACAGACTAAACCAGAAAAATCAACTGATCCTCTACTGTAAACTCCTCTTGTGAAAGCAGAGCTTTGTGTGAAATTTAACTATGAGATGGCACTGGGGGAATCCACGCTCCTGTTTTCAAGCAGTATCAAAGTGCACTGATAACTGTTTGGGCACAGTACACATTCCATAGACTGTTTTCAAAGCGTTATCAAATACGTAAAGCAGCAGCCACAGTTGCTGAAAGCTTATATTTCTTATACGAAGTACGAATTCTAAAATTGCCTTTTTGTTTTTCATATAAACCCTGCTCTTCAAAGCCTTTCTTTCAAACAGGGGTGGGCGAAGTGTGGCCTTCCAGATGTAGGACTGCAAATTCCACCAACCCTAGCTAACACAGCCAGTGGGGATGAATGCTGGGAGTTGCAGTCTAACAACATCTGGAGGGCCACATGATTTTCACCTCTACTTCAAAGCAAGGGCATTTGTTGCCTGTTATGCTACTGCCAATAGTTTTTGAAATCTACGTAGTTCCATAACCCATAATAGCAGCTGGATGGCTAAAAATATGTGTAGCACCTTGTTCACTACTGGTTTGCTAGTGATGGTTGTTTTATTATGGTTTTAGTTTTTGTGAACCGCCCAGAGAGCTTTGGCTATTGGGCGGTATAAAAATGTAATAAATAAATAAATAAATAAATGGCATTTATACGTTAGAGAAACATCCTTATTCTGTTATTTGAAAGGGAAATACTGGCCTAAATCCAGTTGCTACTCCCAACTAAAACAGTTACCTAGGGAGGTTGTGGGCTCTCCCATACTAGAGGCATTCCAGAGGCAGCTGGACAACCATCTGTCAGG